>NC_041380.1:325064874-325146712 GCF_002162155.2 Triticum dicoccoides | reverse complement strand
TATGTACCATGGTGAAGTTGGAATACAGTAGATATAGTTCTAATATGAAATTGTAATAAGTTTTCAACGGTACCTAAAGGTAGTGATTTGCTTTATTACACTAACGGATCTCACAAAGTTTTTGTTAAAGTTTTGTGTGGATGAAGTGTTCGAAGATCGAGGAGCTATCAATATGAGAAGAATAAAGAGAGGCAAGAGCTCAAGCTTGGGGATTCCCAAGGCACCCCAAGTAAATATTTCAAGGATACTCAAGCATCTAAGCTTGGGGATGCCCTGGTTGGCATCCCATCTTCTTCTTCAACAATTATCGGTATACCTCGGTTTTTGTTTTGTTCACATGATTTGTGTCCATTGTGTTTTTATTTTTCTTTAAGAACCATGCTAGTATGAGATGCCCCTTCATTGATTTATAGAATACTTCATGTGCTTCACTTATATCTTTTAAGTATGATCTTATAGAATTGCTCTTTGTGCTTCACTTAAATCTTTTGAGTACGGTTTTATAGAATGCTTCATGTGCTTCACTTATATATTTTGAGCTTGGATATTGGTTAATATATATTAATTGTATAATTCTCCATGAACTTCACTTATATCTTTTGGAGTATGAATAATACTATCATCTAAAGTGGATTTAGAAGAAGTTTGCTCCCACTATTCCGAATGAGGAGAATTATGCTTATGTGGAGAGTAGTAAAATTTCTATGCTCATAGATCATGAAAAGAATGTTTATGTCATGGTTATATCATTGAACTCATTCATGATGCTACTGAAAATTATTATGAGGGAGGAATACATGTTTGTAGGAGTTGCAATAATATCAAGTTTCCTCTCCAAATGCTTAAAGTTTTGAAGTTATACTTGTTTTTCCTTCCTATGCTAGTTGATTCTTGTTCCTATAAATTATGTGCTCACAAAATCCCTAGGCATAGGAAATGCGTTAAATTTAAATGTGCTAGTCATATTCTTCATGATGCTCTCTTTATGCTTGAATTCTTATCTTTTATGTGAGCATCATTGAAATCATCATGCCAAGCTAAAAGGCATTAAAGAAAAGCGCTTGTTGGGAGACAACCCAATATTTACCCTTACTATTTTTGTGTCTTTACATGATTAAGCTATTGTATTAATCATGTATTATAGTTTTTGTTTCAACAAAGTGCCAATTAAGACCTTTGGGAAGACTTGGGTGAAAGTTAATGTGATCTTGCTGTAAAAAACAAAAACTTTGTGCTCACGAGATTAGCTTTCGTTTTTTACAGAAGAGTGCGATTGAGTTGATTCTTTTTTAAGAAGATTAATAGACAAATTCCTCACGTCCACCAATTTATTTAATAATTGTTGGAGTAGAAGAAGTATGGTTGGTGTTCAGATCATTACAGACTGTTCTGTTTCTGACAGATTCTGTTTTCATTGCATAGTTTGTTTGTTTTCTAGTTTCTATGGCTTATATTTCTCAATATAAATTGTAGAAATGATATGGTACAGTAGGAATTATATGAGAACTATTATGAACCTTGTATTTTACAGTACCAAAGTGAATGGTTTACTCTTTATCATACTAACCTATCTCACGAAGTTCCGTTAAGTTTTGTGTGATTGAAGTTTTCAAGCTTTGGGCGAAATATCGGTATGAGGAGAATAAGGAGTGGAAAGACCCTAAGCTTGGGGATTCCCAAGGCACCCCAAGGTAATATTCAAGGAAGACTCAAGCGCCTAAGCTTGGGGATGCCCCGGAAGGCATCCCCTCTTTCATCTTCAAAACTATCGGTATACCTTACTCGGAGCTATATTTTTATTCGTCACATGATATGTGTTTTGCTTGGAGCGTATTTTAAATTTTACTTGCTGTTTGAATACAATCATTGGATCTGAAATATTAAATGAAAAAGAATCCTCACATGGCTATTTAATTATTTGACTACTCAGTATTCTTCACTTATATCTTTTGGAGTAGTTTGTCATTTACTCATGTGCTTCACATATATCCTATGAGTAAATGGTTGAATGAATTGAATATCATAAATCTGAAATTATATACGTTTCATATGCTTACAACATGGGGAGTAATGACTTCACACATAATAAGTATAGGTAGTAAACTTATTGGAAGTTAGCAAACGCAGAATTGGTCACTTGAACAATTCATGAAAGAATATTGAAGGAAGAGAGATTTCACATATAAATATACTATCTTGGACATATCTTGCAATTGTGAGCACTCATTAAAATATGAAATGCTAAAAGGTTGATGTTGGACAAGGAAGACAACTTAATGGGTTATGTTTTCCTATATCTGAAACGTTATATTGTCTTGGATCATCCAACATGTTGAGCTTGTCTTTCCCTCTCATGCTAGCCAAATTCTTTGCACCAAGTTGAGATACTACTTGTGCTTCCAAATATCCTTAAACCCAGTTTTGCCAAGAGAGTCCACCATATCTACCTATGGATTGAGTAAGATCCTTCAAGTAAGTTGTCATTGTTGCAAGCAATAAAAATTGCTCTCTAAATATGTATGATTTATTAGTGTGGAGAAAATAAGCTTTATACGATCTTGTGATGTGGAAGAAATAAAAGCGACAAACTGCATAATAAAGGTCCATATCACAAGTGGCAATATAAAGTGACATTCTTTTGCATTAAGATTTTGTGCATCCAACCATAAAAGTGCATGACAACCTCTGCTTCCCTCTGCGAAGGGCCTATCTTTTACTTCTATCTTCTACCCTTATACAAGAGTCATGGTGATCATCACATTTCCATTTTTACACTTTTTCCTTTGGCAAGCACTTTGTGTTGGAGCGATCTGGATATATATATATCCACTTGGATGTAGGTTTTCATAAATTATTGTTGTTGACATTACCCTTGAGGTAAAAGGTTGGGAGGCGAAACTATAACCCCCATCTTTCTCTCTGTCCAATTAAAACTTTGAACCCATAAATATCATATGAGTGTTAGCAATTGTGAAAGATTAAATGATAGTTGAGTATGTGCAGTTTGCTGAATCAAAGCTCTTTCATAGACCCTTCCCGAAAATAAGATGAATTGCAATTGTTTGATGACTAAGCGCATGGTTTGTTAGTTTTCAAGAAAGTTTATGATCTATACTTTAACATGTGAATAGCTTGTTACTTGATCGTGAGAAGTTTTATGAGTTGAGATATGGTTATGATATATAATGATGCTATAAAAAGTGATTGAAACTACCATTGATCAAACTTAAGCACTTGATAGCATTCACACTTCATAAATTATTTCTTTTATCATTTACGTACTCGAGGACGAGCATGAATTAAGCTTGGGGATGCTGATACGTCTCCAACGTATCTATAATTTATGAAGTATTCATGCCAAGTTTACAATAGTTTTATATGATTTTGGTATGATTTGATTAGATCTAACCCGGACTGACGCTGTTTTCAGCAAAACTACCGTGGTGTTGTTTTTCTGCAGAAATAAAAGTTCTCGGAATGCGATGAAAATCAACGAGGAATTTTTCTGGAAAATATAAAAAATAATGGAACAAAAATCTACCGGAGGGGAGTCCCGTGGGCCCCATGAGGGTGGGGGCGCCCACCCCCTGGGCATGACCCTGTGCCTCGTGGACTACCCGTGGGGCCTCGTGACTGTTCTCGATGCCAACTTCTCCTATAAATACCCAAACCTCCAGAAATTAACCTAGATTGGAAGTTCCTTCGCCGCAAGCCTCTGTAGCCACGAGAAATCAATCTAGGCCCTCTTTGGCACCCTGCCGGAGGGGGCCATCATAACCGGAGGGCATGGAGGAGGATCCCGGAGGGGCCATCATCACTATGAAGTCTAAGGACTAGAGGGGGAACCTCTCCCCATCCAGGGGGGAGGCCATGGAGGAGGAAGCACAAGGGGGGAACCTCTCCTCTCTCTCGGTGGTGCCGGAGTGCCATCGGGAGGGGAATCATCGCTGCCGTGATCGTGTTCATCAACATCACCATCATCATCTCTTTTACGCGATCCACTCTCCCGCACGCTGATGTAATCCATACTTGAACATGGTGCTTTATGCCACATATTATGATCCAATGATGTGTTGCCATCCTATGATGTTTTGAGTAGATATCCTTTTTCTTTGGGTTGCTTGTTGATCTAGATTGGTATGAGTTGTATGTTTTATTTTGGTGCTGTCCTATTGTGCCCTCCATGTCGCGCAAGCATGAGGGATTCCCGTTGTAGGGTGTTGCAATATGTTCATGATTCGCTTATAGTGGGTCGCTTGAGTGACACAAGCATAAACCCGAGTAAGGGGGTTGTGGCGTATGGGATAAAGGGGACTTGATGCTTTAATTCTATGGTTGGGTTTTACCTTAATGATCTTTAGTAGTTGTGGATGCTTGCTAGAGTTCCAATCATAAGTGCCTCTCCCTCATATGAAATTGCAATGACTACCACCGATCTTGTTCACAATTGCCTAAGACAATTCCGCACACCGATCCATCATTATTCCACACTCGCTATTTATAATATTTAGTAATATATTCTAACTTTATGATAAAAACACCTACTTCCATATTTTAGCTCTCCTATACCATGCAAAGTTATCCTCTTCATACCCACAACGTAGTATTATTTCTCGTTTCTAGTTGGAAGCAAACGTTCGGTGTACATACAGTCGTATCAGTGACAAATAGGGCTTGAGAGAATATTGATCTTACCTTTAGCTCCTTGTGGGTTCGACACTCCATACTTATCACTTCCACCTTTGGGAATTGCTATGATGATTCCCTACACTTGGGGACTATCAGGGCGGCCGCCCACTTGGTGCCACGGGGTTCAGTAATATAAAACCACTCCTGCTGCCATATCCTGACGGTCTCCACAAAGACCCCCTTTGGGCCAGATAACTTTGGGAAGCTTGCTCACCATGGCACCCCCGCAATCTGCATGTTTCCCATCAACTACCTTCGGCTTCACATTGAAAATCTTGAGCCACAGACCAAAGTGTGGAGGGATGCGGATGAATGCCTCACACACGACGATAAACGCCAAAATATGAAGGAAGGAGTTCATGGGAAGATCGTGTAAATCCAGCCCGTAGTAGAACACAAAACCACGAACAAAGGGGTGGAGGGGAAACCCTATCCCACGGAGAAAGTGAGGGAGGAACACGACCCTCTCACCGGGCTCTAGAGTAGGGATGACTTGCTCCTTGGCCGAGAGTCTGTGTCTGATTTTCGCTGTCAAGTACTGCGCCTCCCGGAGCTCCTTGATGTCCTTCTCCGTCACGGAGGAGGCCATCCACTTGCCTTGCGAGCCGGATCCAGACATGGCCGGAGTACTTGGTGGCGATGGGAAAAATTTGGACTTGGGCGCTAGAGCTCGAGGACGGATGGGCTGAGGAAGGAGAAGGCGTGGGGGGAAGAGATGGGTTCTTATCCTCTTATAAAGGCCGTGAATATCAAGCGCCCTCCCCCACAAGCCTTAAAACTCGCCTGTTTCCAAGGGGTCGTGCAAAACAGCACGGTTGGATTACCCAAACACATATTGATGAGAATCCCGTAATAAGGGACACGATCTCTGCTTTGACAAGATGTGTCAATAAGGACCGCGCCTTGAAATGCGAAGCGGGAGACTAAAAAATGGCTCGAAATAATAATAAGGCTAGAACATAACATCTCACCGAAAAAGCTGTCAATAGACACGGCTTATTTTGTTTAAAGTATTTTGCCCTTGTGGTTCATGGTTGTGACGGTTATACAGAGACGAACATAGTTCTTTTGACCAACTTGTCGTGGAATTGTCACAGCAGATGTCCTAGCGAAAGGACTTAGTCGTGGAGCCATCACAACTAGGTTAGCTTAAAGGGGTTAAACGGGAGAAAGGACACATGAGTTTATACTGGTTCGGCCCCTTGTTAAGAAGGTAAAAGCCTAATCCAGTTGAGGTGGTATTTCTTGGGTTTCGATTACCAGGGAGCGAATACGCTTGACCTAGCTTTCGATCTCTTGTTTCTTGTCCTGAACCGCCGTCGGGTCGTCCCTTTATATACACAAGTTGACGCCCAGCGGCTCACAGAGTCCCGGCCGGTTTATACACAACGTGTCCAGCTCGGTGACTAATTACACCTCCAGGCCTTAAGTCGCCTTTGTGTTTTGGGCCTTCGGTAAGCCTGCTTCGTGAACCACCATCTTCTTGGGCTTTGTCATAACAAGCCACCAACAGTATAACCCGGGCCCTCCTGGGCGGGTCATACCCAATAGTTATATCCCCAACATTAGTCACCAGGTTGATTTGAACTTGTTCTTATCAATCTTCAACACTTAGAAAAATCCTTCTTCATTTATTCATGAGAGGCCTTGTAAACCGCTGTGACGTCATTTTCTCAGATCGTGGTAACCCGCCGTGACGTCACATGTCATTAATATTACACAAGACCCAAATTTTAATATATTTTTTCTTTTAGTAAGCTCTGAAAATCGAGGCGTCTGTGTTGTCGCATATCCATTTTTTGGCCTCCTCGATTCCCGCGCATGCCGCTTATCCTTTCGTCCTGATAAATAGGGCCAGGGACCCCTTTCACTTCCCCCCTTGCCTCTTCATCTCTTTCTTATTCCTCGCGACGCCTCAGATCCCAAGCTCCACCGTCGTCGACCTTTGCCCCTTCTTCGACAATGGCTGCTGCATCAACCTGAACCGATCAGAGTTCGCTTGCGCACCTCCGCCGTTCAACAACTCTAGTAAGTTCTCCTCTTTCCTTTACCCATAGATCTCATTTAGGGTTTTTACGAGTTCATCGGAGTTCATATCTGCCCTTCCCTGTATCTTGCGATTTTTTGACTCAACTTGGTACCTCTCCTACGCGGCGGTAGTTGTAGTACTCATTTTTTCTATTAGGGCATCTCCTTTTGTGTAAATAAATCCAATCTGGATACGTGAACTGCTCAAGCACTGCCAATTTAGGTCTAGATATTTTTTTGTTATCTGAAGTGTCGTAGATCCAAAATTAAAGCATTGATCTGTGGAATCTGTTTGCAACACTTCGCAATTTTTCCACTTAGATCTGTAGACAACTAATTATGTGGGCGGCTTAACTCATAAATTGTAACCCGCCAGGTACCATTAGTCCCCTCTTAAGCAGCCTATAGCGTATCTTTGTACCTTCAATGCCATCCTCTGGTTTAACATCTATGCATGCTTCATTATCTTCTTCTTTTAAGCCAGCAACCTGCTTGACCATATAACCTTAAACCGGCATAATATTCCTTTCATATCATTAAAAAATGGCCAAGACATATACCTCTTGCAACTAGGTCCAATCCCAGGTCACTGAAGAAGACCTGGATAATTTTGTTGCAACTGGCGCCCTAGCCAAGAAAGAGGATATCCATTGGAGGGTCCCTGGTGAAGAAAACCCTCCTACACCCAAGGACGGAGAAGTGATTGTTTTTACTGACCACCTAAGCCAGGGGTTCATCCCACCCGTCTCAAAGTTTTACCGCGACGTGCTTCATTTCTTTCAAGTTCACCCTCAAGATATTGGGCCCAACTCTGTAACCAATATTTGCAATTTCCAAGTCTTCTGTGAAGCCTATCTTCAAGAAGAACCCACAGTTGAATTGTTCTGAGAATTATACTATTTAAACCGTCAGACGGAGATTACTGACGGGCCCAGCTTGGAACTCGGCGGGATCTCCATTCAAAAGAGAAAAGAAGTCAACTTTCCCTATGCCAAGCCGCCGAGTCACCCCAAAGATTGGAACCAAACTTGGTTTTACTGCAAAGACACCTCTCCATCAAACGAGAATTCTCTGTCGGGTTAATGCGACCACCGGCTTAGGAACACACATCCACTTCCCCAAAAATGAACGCAAAGGAGCGGGCCAAATATGCACCAGCCTTCTCCAAGGTTAGGGCCGTCATTGCTAATGGCCTAACCGGCATTGACCTTGTCCGGTGTTGGGTGTCATGGAGCATCTTGCCATTAAGCCATCGCCCCGGCTTAATATGTGAATACACCAGCGACTCAAAATATCCCTAGCGCCACTGCGACATTCAACTGACTGAAGCGGAAATTACATAAGCCAACAAGAAATTTCTGAACAAGCCTGCAAAGGAATGCAGTAAAATAGAACTTAGTCCTTTCTGTACTTTCAACAAGCCGCCAGCTATAAGTGTTGCACATATTCCATTCCATCAACAAGCCGCCAGCTGTAAGTTATGCCTACTTATAATCTTTTTTGACTTCCACAGGCTGACTCCCCATTTTGGAAGAAGAAACCTCAAGACAAGCCAGTCAAGTCGACTCGTACAAAAACCAAGGTCACCAAAAGACCTGCCAAGAAGAAGACCGCCGAGACGGTCGACTTAAATATTGATGATGACGCTGATGATGATGATGAATCAGAGGTAGAACTTGATTCACTTGGCTCATTTTTATACATCTCATTGACAATGATTGTTATCAGGACGACGAAGAAGCCAGTCGTGCAGGCGACACAAAGGTAATTATTCTTTCCTCCGGTTGAGAACCTCTGCCAACATAGAAAACCTGACAAGCAAGCCAGAAAGTAAGCTTTTCTCACCCTCTAGCTCACTTGGGTCCCAACTTTCTTTTGAAGAAACAACAACACGAAGCTCGCTGCACCACCCGGCATAGTGGTGGTGTAATTACTTCCTCCGGCTTACCAAACACACCGGTTTGCAAATGCCCCCCAGAGGTCTTACATACTTCATCCCAAGGCGGGTTATTTCCGACAACCTCTTAACACATCTGATTCAAACTATCAGGGGACTTCTCATTCCTCCTCTGGCGAGTCAATGGGAACTCAAATTCCGGCTTTCAAGACTGTACCTGGGTAAGGGTATACTTAATCCTTCAAATCTTATGCCTGCTCATTATACTGACCTCTTTATACTTACTATTTTTCAGGGGCCAAGCCAAACCCAGCAAGAAAGCAAAGTTGAATAAACCGACAGATGATGCCAATCCATCTGAACCGGAGAAACAACAACCAGAATCTTCTCATCCAACTGCAGAAGCCGCTATTGATGACCCACCACCAGAAGACCATGAAGCCTCCATAGATCATATGGATGTTGAATAGGTGATTTATAAGCCGCCATGCCCACCTAAGCCCATCGAAAAAAAACTAACGATGTTGTGGTTAGTGGGTTTGGTTACATAGCACCGGGTAACCCCACTGTCTTATGAAAACACAACGCCAAGGAAGAAATTTCTGCTGAAGATAAAGGCAAGTGGAAGGTAGATTTGGATAGCTATGCCCATTTCAGCGCCCAAGACCTCCACTCTGGTTACTTGAACCTCTTGTATACCAGCCGCGACTTTGAAGATGGCTTAGTAAACCTGATGAAGGAGTGTTATGAGGTAAACGCTGCCACTTCTTTATCTATGAATATACTTCCCAGAGTCGCCAAGTTTATTGGACATGTAGAATAGAATGTGCTCTAAAACTTCAATATTTGCATAGATCAAATCCAGTAGCCCCCAAGGGCCAGTTTATACTTTCAATATGAACCGGGACTTGTAATAGCAGTACTTCAACTTTGCGTGTGTAGCCCCCAACGGTCGGCTTAATAAATATGTTAAGCCAGGACTTTAAGTAACAAGAATCAATATTGCATCCGTAGCCCCCAAGGGCCAGCTTACTCAGTGATGAATAAGTTGGGACTAATCATCCTGTTTAAAATCAACAACCCTAATCTGCAGTCTTTATAAACCGGATTACCTCATTTGTCCGGGTCATAAATTTGTCTTGGAACAAAGCAATAGGCATTATCCCCCAAGTGCTAAGGATAATACTTGTATTGTGCTTGGGACTTTGAAAATTTTGTGTTCAAAAAAGAGCAATATGCATTAGCCCCCAAGTGCCATGTGTAATACTTGTATTGTTCTTGGAACTTTCAAAGAGTAATGATGATTGTAATCTTGTCTGTGTGTGCTTATGTCACAGGCTAAACTGACTGACAAGGACTCACAGCTCAATGATCTGAAGGCCAACATAAAGACTCAACAATCTGAAACATACAAGGCCCAATCAGAATTGAGGACTTCTTTGGAAAACATTGAGAAGCTCAAGCAGACCTTTAGTGCTGACAAAGATAGCTAGGAAACTGAAAAGGCGGCTCTACTAAAAAGAGCAGAAGAAGCTGATGCCGCCCTTAAGCCGGTGACTAATGAACTGTCCGGCTTAAGGCAGCAAATCAACAACATGTCACTAGCTGTCTTCGGTAAGTATTAACCCCGATCCCATTTATCCCATTGAATCTGATATAAACTGTGCCGACTTATTAATAAATGAATTGATACAGGCTCTCGAAGCATCAATTTGGGCTCAGACATGCGCGTCTGATTGAAGGCTGTCTACAGTCTGGTAGAACAATTATATACTGCTGCTCAACGAACCATTGTTGCTGCTCTGCACAAAAAATGGTCGCCTACTCTTATCCAGGAGACATTGGAAAGGTTGTCAGTAGTGCCCGAGAGGATTGAAGAGCTGAAATGAGCCTCTGCCAGAGCCGATGCTTTAACTGCCCTAAGCCGGGCTAAAGCATGGCAAGCAGATCTTGACCCCGAGGATCTGGCCAACCTTCAATCCGCCAAGTGTAAAAGAAAATGGGACGCCCTTCAATGCAGTTGATTTTGTAGATATAGTAAGATCAATGCATCCATTGGCAACCCGGCTGGCTGAAGAGACCAAACTATCACAGTAGCGGGCGGCTTGTGATGCTGATAATAAGAAGGTGAAGGTGCCGATTCATCAAGAGACAGATCTCATCGCGCCAATTCAATAGCATACCTTCGCACCCGACATTGATCCATCAAACCTTATTGATGGCGAGGTTGTGTTTAGAGCGTTGACCGGTAACGACTAGGCTACGCCTGACTTCCAGCTGATGGATAATCAAGGAGCTGAAGATGAAGAAGCACAGGATGACCCGAAGGGTTCAACCCACCAATAGTCATGAGCCGGCTTATCAAGCAAAACACTTTGTTGTGTTGACATCTCCAAAAAACTTATTCTTATTGGGCCATCAGATGCCTTTTAATAGGCTAGTTAAACTCTTGATCTGCCATGCCATCGTGCATGTTTTATTTTTGCATGATACTGCTGATTCGCCAGCTGAAGACACACGGCTTGTGTTTATGATATCCTCATATAGACCAGTTTGTTTATCCCTTTGTCCTGCACACAAGAAATCACAAGGGCCCTGGCATTTACCATGGGGTGGTTCATGATACCCAGTATAAATCCACTGGTGACCATAAAAGTCCATAACCAGGGCAGGGGGTAACATCCCAAATATGAGACATAGTCATGGCTTCTTGGCCTGACCTGTAAAAACTATATGGTAAGAAAAAAGGGGGCAACATAAATCCAAGATGAATAAAAAATCCAGAAAAAACGAGGCTTTCATAGGCCATCGAGCCAAAATTTTCTTCTTCAATAAAACTAGCATGATAGCCACTGGAGTATCCGCGCTTTCTGTGAGCCAGCTCTCACATGACCCAGTCGACATTTTAACCTGGATAAATTTAGGGTCTTATTAAAAGATTGACTTATCAAGAGTATGCGGGGTTGGAGTAGAATCATGCAAACATGCTGGTTTAACCAAGTTTCAAGGAAGGCGGCTTGTCAACCTGGGATTATCCTTGCTTTCTGTAAGCTGGCTCTCTCATGAACCAATCAATGTTTTAACCTTGACAAGTTCAGGGTCTCATTTAAGATATTGACTTGTTGAGAACAAGGTAGGTCATCCAGGATTACCTAGTCGAGGAGCCTCTTGCATACAGGACGGATAACCAGGATTTTTGGTGAATACACCTGGCGTCCAGGCCAATCAAAAGGGTGAATATAGCTATGTTGTTTGAATAGGAAGCCCCCAAGTGATATGTTTCTGAGCTATGCTTAACGGGTACCTATGTTTGAGCTGTGTTGTGCATCAAGCTCTCTTTGGTCCCTGTAACTTGGGCATCAAGCCTCTTAAATGGTCATATGAAATGACAATAAAGTCTCAATTTTCAAAAAATGAAACGACAGAAGCCCTAAATAATCAGGGATGCTGGCTTTATTATTTCCATTATAATATATACATCGTCAAAATATGTACATCCCAAGAGCTGGTGGCTCAAGTATAGTAAGGCCGAAGATGAGCGATATTCCACGGCCGATGAGTGTCCTCCTCCGATGTGCGTGAGTCCTTGTGGTCTCGAACATCGATAAGATAGTATGACCCATTATTCAGATTCTTGCTGACCATAGAAGGGCCTTCCCAAGGTGGGGATAGTTTATGCATATCAGTCTGATCCTGGATAAGCCGGAGCACCAAGTCACCTTCTTGAAAGGTTCTGGTTTTAACCTGACGACTGTGATAACGGAGAAGATCTTGCTGGTAAGTCCTGATGTGCTTTTTCATTATCAACTTCAACATAGGCCGCCACACGGGGCGAATCGTGACGAATGCCACTAGGGAGAACAGCCTCTGCTCCGTAAACCATGAAGAAAGGTTTGTAACCCATAGATCTGTTGGGGTAGTATTGATACTCCATAACACTAAGGGTAACTCCTCCACCCAACAACCCAGCATCCTTTCCAAAGGGACCATAAGCCGGGGCTTGATGCCTCGCAGAATCTCTTGACTGGCTCCTTCAGCTTGACCATTGGACTGGGGGGGAGCCACTGATGATACGCCAAGTCAACTATGCTCTCGCTAACAAAACTCTTTCATAGCATTGTTGGACATATTAGTGCCATTATCTGTTATGATGCTATGGGGAAAACCAAAACGGAAGATCACCTTTTTGATGAATTGAACCGCCGTCGTTGCGTCACACTTACTAACCGGCACTGCTTCAACCCACATTGTAAATTTGTCAACCGCCACCAAAAGGCGGGTCTTTTATCCTTGGACCTTTTGAAAGGCTCAACCATATCAAGACCCCAGGTTGCAAATGGCCAAGCAATCGGAATCATCCTCAATTCTTAAGCCGGCACATGAGCTCATCGTGAGAACTTCTGACAACCATCACATTTACTGACTAAATCTTCAGCATCAGCATGAGCCGTCTGCCAATAAAACCCATGATGAAAAGCCTTGGCTACAAGAGACTTAGAACCAACATGATGAGCACAATCTCCTCCATGAATCTCTCGCAGAATCTCACAACCTTCTTCAGCAGACACAATGTTGAAACGCCTCTGTGACACTGCAATGATGCAATTCTCCATTCACAATTGTCATTGACTTAGACCGGCGGGTTATCTGTCTGGCCAAAGTTTCATCCTCAGGTAACTCGCCCCAGGTCATATAAGCCAAGTATGGAACTGTCCAATCAGGAATAACATGAAGAGCCACTAGTAATTGTGCTTCCGGGTCAGGAATAGCTAAATCTTCCTCTGTAGGCAATTTGACTGAAGGGTTATGCAGAATATCCAAAAATATGTTAGGTGGCACGGGCTTACACTAGGACCCTAACTGGCTCAAAGCATCAGTTGCCTCATTTTTCCTGCGATCAACATGTTCCACTTGATAACCTTTGAAATGGCCAGCAATAGCATCAACCTCTCGGCGATAAGCAACCTTGAGTGGATCCTTGGAATCCCAAGTACCAGAAACTTGCTGGGCCACCAGGTCTGAGTCACCAAAACACCTCACCCGACTTAAGTTCATCTCCTTAGCCATCTGAAGACCATGGAGCAAGGCCTCATATTCAGCTGCATTGTTAGTACAAGGGAACATCAACTGAAGAACGTAAGAAAATTTATCACCTCGCGGGGAAGTCAAGACAACTCCAGCCCCGAGCCCTCCAACTGCCTAGATCCATCAAAGTGAATAGTCCAATATGTGCTCACCGGCCTCTCCTCAGGCATCTGCAACTCTGTCCAATCATTGATAAAATCCACAAGTGCTTGAGACTTGATGGTTGTGCAAGGCATATACTTCAAACCATGGGGTCCAAGCTCAATGGCCCACTAGGCTACCCGGCCTGTGGCTTCTCTATTTTGAATAATATCCCCTAGAGGAGAAGAACTAACCACAGTGATGGGATGACCCAGAAAGTACTGCTTGAGCTTCCGGCTACCCATGAACACCCCATATACAAGCTTCTGCCAACGTGGATACCTCTGCTTGGACCCAATAAGCAACTCATTGATGTAGTAAACCGGCCGCTGAACCGGATGCTCCTTGCCTGATTCCTTCCTTTCCACCACAAGGGCTACACTGACAACTCAGCTATTGGCAGCCACATATAACAACAAAGGCTCCTTATCAATGAGAGCAACAAGAACCGGTGGCTCAGTCAACTGTTTCTTCAAGGCCTTAAATGCCTGATTAGCAGCATCACTCCAAACAAAATGATCCATCTTCTTCATCATCTGATAAAGAGGGATGGCTTTCTCACCCAACCGGCTTATGAATTGGCTTAAGGCTACAATACGACCCACCAAACGTAGAACATAATTGATACACGCCGATTTAGCCAGGGAGGTGATGGCCTTTATCTTCTCCGGGTTAGCTTCAATACCTCGTTTTGAAACTAGAAAACCTAAGAGCTTGCCTGCTGGCACACCAAAGATACACTTGGCCGTGTTAAGCATCATCTTGTAGAATTGGAGATTATTGAAGGTCCCCTTCAAATCATCTATCAAGGTTTCCTTCTTCTTGGACTTTACCACAATATCATCCACGTAGGCATGAACATTGCGCCCAATTTGATCATGAAGACAATTCTGCATGCACTGCTGGTAAGTCGCCTGGGCGCTCTTGAGCCCAAAAGGCATAGACACGTAACAGAAGGCTCCAAAAGGAGTGCTGAAAGTTGTTTTATCCTGGTCCTTAACTACCATCTTTATCTGATGATAACCAGAATAAGCATCCAAAAAACTCAAACGCTCACAACCCGCCGTAGCATCAATAATCTGATCAATATGGGGGAGAGCAAAGGGATCAACCGTACAAGCCTTGTGTAAGTCCGTATAGTCCACACACATGCGCCAGGTGCCGTTTTTATTAAGCACCAACACCGGGTTAGCCAACCACTCAGGATGAAAAACTTCAACAATGAACCCAGCCGACAAGAGCTGGGCTACCTCCTCACCAAAAGTCTTACGCCTCTCTTCATTGAAACAACGAAGGAATTACTTGACCGGTTTAAACTTTGGATCGATATAGAGAGTGTGCTCAGCAAGTTCCCTCGGGACACCTGGCATATCTGAAGGCTTCCGTGCAAAGATGTCCCGGTTCTCACGGATGAACTCGATGAGCGTGATTTCCTATTTTGGATCCAGATTAGCACTAATGCTGAACTGCCTGGATGAGTCACCAGGAACAAAGTCAACTAGCTTAGTGTCATCTGCCGACTTAAACTTCAACAAGGGTCATGCTTTGTGGTTGGCTTCTTCAAAGATGTCATATATGCTGAGTCAACATTATCCTTGTAAAATTTCAACTCTTCTGTTGCACAGACAGATTCAGCAGAAGCGGCATCTCCTTCTTCACACTCCAGGGCTACCTTGCGAGTTCCATGCACTGTAATAGTGCCCTTGTGACCCGGCATCTTAAGCTGTAAGTAAACATAACAAGGCCTTGCCATGAATTTAGCGTAAGCCGTCCGTCCAAACAGAGCATGATAAGGGCTCTTAATTTTAACCACTTCGAAGGTCAGCGTCTCAGACCTAGAATCATACTCATCCCCAAAGGCAACCTCCACAGATATCTTACCTACTGGATATGCTGACTTACTAGGCACCACACCATGAAAAACAGTGTTTGACGGCTTAAGATTTTTGTCAGTCAATCCCATGTGACGGAAAGTTTCATAGTAAAGGATATTGATGTTGCTACCTCCATCCATGAGCACTTTACTGAACTTGTATCCTCCAACCTGAGGTGCCACCACTAGCGCCAAGTGACCCGGATTATCATCCCGGGGCGGGTGATCCTCACGGCTCCGGCGAATAGGGTGTTCAAACCATCGCAAGTAACAAGGTACCACCGGCTCAACGGCGCTTACCGCCCTTCTATGGAGCTTCTGATCCCTCTTACATAAACTCATGGTGAAGATGTGGTACTACCCACTATTCAATTGCTTCGGGTTATGTTGGGGATATTACTGCTGGGCGTAAACAGGCCTATCTGGGCCGGGTTAACTTCGTCAGTAGTTAAGTATGTTAAAGCCCAAGAAGACAGAGGAGGGCTCAAGGCCCATGGTCGGTTCAAGGCCTGTAGCCATAAACCGGCGTTAGCAGTTAACCTATATCGTAAGTTAGGAATAAGTAGAGACCAAACCGGACACATCTATGAGCCGGTATTGGGACTCCGTAAGCCGACAGGAGTCACCCGTGTATATAAGGGGACGACCCGGCAATGGTTCAAGGACAACAGACAACAACTCGAGACATAGGCGAAGCTTGTTTGCTCCCTAGTCATCGAAACCCCATCAATTCCATAACAACTAGACGTAGGCTTTTGCCTTCATCAAAGGGGCCGAACTAGTATAAACTCTCTTGCGTCCTTGTGTCCGCTTTAACCCCTTCATGCTAACCCATCGCGATGGCTCCACGACTAAGTCCTTTCTCTAGGACATCTGCCGTGACGAAACCACGACAGTTGGCGCCCACCGTGGGGCTATCGCACGATGGTTTCCGGTTCTTGGTGGACCGCTTTGAAGGACTCGAGGGCTACGCTGTAGGCCGGATGACTAAGAGTCATCGCGGCAAGCTCTACATCGACGATGCAGGCTGGGGCCCCGAGGCCGGCTCAATTGAGTACGGGTACCGGGTCCCCTTTGGTAGCATTCACGTTTTCATTGGCAAGATCGGTGAACCGGGCCCTGAGCCGGACATCTGCACCGACCTCGTCGAGACGGCTCAGCGTGCATGATCCGCCCGGGTTAAACCGGCCATGAAGCGTGCCTTCGTGGGAGTCATCCATGGAGGAAGTTATGAGGACGGATCGGAATTTTGCGGTGCAACCGTCGTTTGTTCTGGTGACGAATCTTCGATCGGAGAAACCGAATCTCTTTATCATCTACAAGATGGCCGGATTGGGAGTATTTCCGATGGCGATAGTATTCCGGACCCCTCTGATCTGCCCAACCGGGTTGGAATATTCATGGCCAGAACGCAAGTAGTGCTTCATTCTTCGACAGCTGCGGCAATGATCTCCGGTTCAGCAGCAGTGACGGCTGCCGGGGCAGGAGGCCCTGTGCGCCCGCCGGCTCAGGTTCTATCAGAACTATTTGATGTGTTGGCTGTGCTTATGGCGGAAGTTAATCCGCCGGATCAGGATGTTCACAACACGGAGATTGCAAAGGTAAAGGAACAAATCACCCAGGCCAAGGCGGATCTGGCGGCTGAGGACACCAGGATGGCCGCAGAGCGGGCCGCTTTAGACGCCCATGCCTACAAACTTATGTTGGACCAGAGCACGTCGCATGAAGTCATGAGGAGGAAGCACCGATCCCGCTTACCTCCGGTTCTCGAGGCCAGAGACCTTTTCAACACTCCAGGACCAAGAGCTGGCAACCCGCTGGAGGGAAACCGGGCAGAAGCCCCTGGGACCGGTGCACTGGTTCAGCCTCGTCAGATGGACCCGCCTCGTCAAAACACCGTGGTACCTCAGGCTGCTTTAACACCCCTGGGTCACTACTCCAACCCAATGGACAATCTTGTTGCCACTGCTGCACGGCTGGAGGCCATTCCAATTGAGGGTGACTCGCCGCAGGCAATAGAGACGCGACGGGTCAAGGAACTTCTGAGGATAGCTTTGGCCCAACAGGAAGCGTACTCGTATAGCCGCGACCGGATCCACTCGACCCCTCGTCCAAGCCGGAGCTATAGCAGACATATGGATGAACCGGTAGTGTCGAGTAATGAACAACGTGGGGCACCCCGTGGCAACAATCCAGCGGGTGGTGCTGATGATGCTCAAGGAGTGGTGGACGGGCCCGCGCGCGCAGGGAGGCCAAGTTAGCCGCACAACATCAGGCTCGTCAGCTCACGCCGGTTCGTCCAACCACCCTGACTGATCCTGGTGTTACTTCTAGTTCTTTGGGGGTGCCTTGCCTTATCCCCACTTTATGCAACATGCGTCTGCCCAAGGATTTCAAAGGCCCACACAAGGTACCCAATTACACGGCGGATCAACCTCCAGAGACATGGGTGGAGAGCTATGAGATGTCCATGGAGATGCTTGATGTGGATGATGCGGCGTGTGCAAAAACTTCACCATGATGATCGAATGAACGGCCCGTACTTGGTTAAAAAGGTTGCCGGCTAATTCTATCAGCTCATGGGCCCAATTACGAGCCCGGTTTATCAGCAATTTCAAAGACACTTGTAAACAGCCTATGTCGATAGTGGACTTAGCTGCATGCGTCCAGGAGGAAGGAGAATCAATGACTCATTGGGTGCGCCGGGTTTCACAAGTGTTGCACTCCTCAGACTGCATCAACGCTGACACCGCAGTGTTAACCCTAGAAGGCAACTGCCGGTTTGGACCCCTGAAGCTGAAGTTGGGACGGATGAAGCGTCATTGCACCGACATGGGGACCCTCATGGCCGCTTTGGTGAAATATGCTGATTCTGATAGTACCTAGGATCCCGAATCTGATGATGACAAGACAGGGAAAGGGAAGAAGAACAGCAGCTCCAAAGGTCAGCAGCATCACTGGGCAGGCAATGGTGGAGGAGGCAAGCGTAAAGCGGATGGTAACATGGACTTTGTGGCTAATACCAACGCACAGGACAATGGCCAGCGACGCAATGGTAGGCCGAAAAATCGTAATGGAGCGCCCAACCCTAACCCAAACCGCCTAAACTACCTGCTAAGCCAGCCTTGTGCAAGACATGGGACGAAGGAGGCGCCGGCAAACCACCTTTGGTAAGATTGCTTTATTATGCAGGAGTTCAAAAATTCTAATAATTTCCGATATGATCACGAATCTAGCAGTGGCTCGGGATCCGGGCCGGGTTACGGTGGAGGAAGTTCCGGTTCAGGATTCCATGGTAATCCGGGCGGACATAATGGTCAAAATAGTCAGAACAACCAGGGTGGTTACAACCAACAGCAGCAACAGTGAGGTTACCAGAGCAACCCAAAGCAGTTGAGTAATGGGCAGTACCATGTCTTCACCACTAGCTTGGACAAGCGAGACCGGAAAGTTCAGAGGCAGGCGGTCAACTCTGTTGAACCGGCCATACCCTGTTATCTACGTTGGTCTGAACAACCAATCATATGGAGCAGAGAAGATCACCCTCCCCAGGTCGATAATCCGGGTTAGTTGGCTCTGGTGGTGGCGCCTCAGGTGGGAGGTTACAAGTTCACCAAGGTGCTCATGGATGGAGGGAGCAGCATTAACATCCTATACTATGAGACCTTCTGTCGTATGGGACTAGCAGATAAGAATCTCAAATCTTCTAATACAGTATTCCACGGTGTAGTGCCTGGCAGATCAGCATATCCCATTGGTAATATAGCTCTGGAAGTAGCCTTTGGGGATGATCATGATTCCAGGCCGAAGACATTGACGTTTGAAGTGGTGAAAATCCAAAGTCCATATCATGCCCTGTTTGGGCGACCAGCCTACGCCAAGTTTATGGCTCGGCCCTGTTATGTGTATTTGCAGCTCAAGATACCGGGTCACAAGGGGACAATAACGGTTCACAGAAGCCGCAAAATCGCTTTGGAATGCGAGGAAGGAGATGCGGCTTATGCAGAGTCGGTTTGTGCCACTGAGGAGTTGAAGTACTATAAAGACAATGTTGATCCGGCGGACATGACTCCGTTGAAGAAGCCAACTACGGAGCATGATCCGGCCCTGAAATGCAAATCGGCAGCAGAAACTAAGCTTGTTGACTTCGTACCTGGTGATTCGTCCAAGCAGTTCAGCATCAGTGCCAACTTGGATCCAAAATAGGAAAGCTCGCTCGTCGAGTTCATCCATGAGAATCGGGACATTTTTGCATGGAAGCCCTCTGACATGCCAGGTGTACCGAGGCAACTCGCTGAGCACACACTTAATGTGGATCCTAAATATAAACTGGTGAAACAGTTCCTCCACCGGTTTAACGAAGAAAGATGAAAGGCAATTGGAGAAGAGGTAGCCAGGCTCTTAGCAGCTGGCTTTATTGTTGAAGTTTTTCACCGTGAGTGGCTTGCCAATCCGGTGCTGGTCCTCAAGAAAAACGGCACCTGGCGCATGTGTGTGGATTACAGATATCTTAATAAGGCTTGTCCAGCAGATCCTTTTGCCCTCCCCCGTATTGATCAAATTATTGATGCTACGGCGGGTTGTGAGCGTTTAAGTTTTTTGGATGCGTATTCTGGATATCATCATATCAAAATGGCAGTTAAGGACCAGGAGAAGACGGCATTTATAACTCCCTTTGGAGCCTTCTGCTATGTGTCTATGCCCTTCGGGCTCAAGAGTGCTCAAGCAACTTACCAACAGTGTGTACAAAATTGTCTTCACAAGCAGATTGGCCGTAATGTACATGCTTACGTGGATGATATCGTGGTTAAGTCCAGGGAGAAGGAGACTCTGATTGATGATTTGAAGGCAACCTTTGATAACCTGAGAACATACAAGATGATGCTTAATCCGGACAAGTATGTCTTTGGTGTACCGGCGGGCAAGTTATTAGGCTTCTTGGTGTCCAATAGGGGAATTGAGGCTAATCCGGAGAAGATCACAGCCATCACCTCCCTCGCTAAACCGAAGTGTATCAATGATGTTCAGCGCCTGGCAGGCCGGATTGCTGCGTTAAGCCGGTTTATCAGTCGCCTTGGTGAGAAGGCAATCCCTTTGTATCGGATGTTGAAGAAGACGGATCAGTTTGTCTAGAGTTCTGCTGCTGATGAAGCATTTGAGGACTTAAAACGACAATTGGCCAATCCGCCTGTGCTCGCCGCTCCCATTGACAAGGAGCCGTTGCTGCTATATGTTGCTGCTAATGCTCGGGCGGTCAGCGTGGCTATTGTGGTAGAGCGAAAGGAGGCAGGTAAGGAGCATCCGGTTCAACGTCCGGTCTATTATATCAGCGAGGTGCTCATTGAGTCCAAGCAAAGGTATCCGCATTGGCAGAAGCTGGTGTATGAAGTTTTTATGGCAAGCTGGAAGCTTAAACAATACTTCCAAGGGCATCCAATTACAGTGGTCAGTTCTGCTCCTTTGGGAGATATCATCCAGAACTGGGAAGCAACTGGCCGGATTGCAAAATGGGGGCCGTATGGTTTGAAGTTTGTGCCTCAGACAACGGTTAAGTCTTAAGCACTTATTGATTTCATCAATGATTGGACGGAAATGCAAGCAACTGAAGAAAGGCCGGATCATACATATTGGACCATCCATTTTGACGGATCCAGGCAATTGGAAGGCTCGGGGGCTGGAGTCGTATTAACTTCCCCACGAGGTGATAAGTTTTGTTATGTTCTCCGCTTAATGTTCCCTTGTACTAACAATGCAGCTGAGTATGAAGCCTTGCTTCATGGTCTCCGGATGGCTAAGGAGATGAATCTAAGTCGAGTTAAGTGCTTCGGTGACTCGGACCTTGTGGCTCAGCAGGTGTCTAGCACTTGGGACTCCAAGGACCCACTCATGGCAGCATATCGTCGTGAGGTGGATATTGTTGCAGGTTATTTCAGAGGCTATCAGTTGGACCATGTGGACCGGCGGAAAAATGAAGCGGCGGACGCTTTAAGCCGGCTGGGCTCTCAGCGCAAACTGGTCCCGCCCAATGTTTTTCTGGATGTGTTGCACAACCCGTCGGTCAAGATCCCTGGTGAAGAGGATTTGGCTATTCCTGATCCGGAGGCTCAGTTGGTGGCAGCTCTTCATGTTATTCCGGATTGGATGCTTCCTTACCTGGCGTACAAGAACCAGGGCGAGTTGCCAGAGGATGATATTCTGGCCCGACAGATAATCCGGCGATCCAAGTCCATGGCTGTCATCAACGGCGAGTTGCATCATTGCAGTGTATCAGGAGCTTTTCAACGCTGCGTGTCTCCTGAAGAAGGCCGTGAAATTTTGCGTGAGATCCACGAAGGAGATTGTGGTCACCACGCTGGTTCAAAGTCTCTGGTGGCTAAAGCGTTTCGCCATGGCTTCTATTGGTTGACTGCTCATGCTGATGCGGAGGATCTGGTCAGACGATGTGATGGTTGCCAAAGGTTTTCAAGACGTGTTCATGTACCGGCTCAAGAATTGAGAATGATTCCAATTACTTGGCCGTTTGCGACTTGGGGGCTGGATATGGTTGGGCCTTTCAAAAGGTCCAAAGATAAGAAGACCCACCTCCTAGTGGCGGTTGATAAATTTACAAAGTGGGTGGAGGCAGAACCTGTTAGCAAGTGTGATGCGGCCACGGCGGTTCAGTTCATCAAAAAGGTGATTTTCCGGTTTGGTTTTCCGCATAGTATTATCATAGATAATGGTACCAATTTGTCCAAAGGTGCTATGAAGGAGTTCTGCGAACAGGAGCACACCCGGCTTGACGTTTCATCAGTGGCACATCCACAGTCCAATGGTCAAGCAAAAAGAGCTAATCAAGAGATCTTGAGAGGCATCAAGCCCCGGCTCATGGTTCCTTTGCAGAGAACACCGGGTTGTTGGGTAGAACAATTACCATCTGTGTTATGGAGCATCAATACGACACCCAACAGATCAACAGGATACACACCATTCTTCATGGTTTATGGAGCGGAGGCGGTTCTCCCCAGTGATATCCGTCATGATTCACTTCGTGTAGCGGCTTATGTTGAAGCGGACAACGAGACAGCACGGCAAGATGCTTTGGACCAGTTGGATGAAGAACGTGACATCGCAGCCGCCCGATCGGCGATTTACCAGCAGGATCTTCGTCGTTATCATAGTCGCCGGGTCAAAACTAGAACTTTTCAGGAGGGAGATTTGGTGCTTCGGCTCATCCAAGATCAGACTGATATGCATAAGTTATCCCCACCTTGGGAGGGGCCTTTCGTAGTCAGCAAGAATCTACACAACGGGTCATACTATCTGATCGATATTCGAGAACATAAGGACTCACGTACATCAGAGGAGGAGACCAACAGGCCGTGGAACATAGCTCATCTTCGGCCTTATTATACCTAAGCCATTGGTTCTACTTATGTACATATTACAACGATGTATATATTAACTATAATAAACCGGAACCTCAGCTAAAGCGGGGTATCTGTTCTTTTGCATCATGTGTGGTTACACGGAGTTGTTCTAAAGCGGCTTCCGGTTTACCCCTTGAGTTCGCTTTGCTAAAAGCATCGTATTATATCTCTTGGAGGATTGGTCGTGTCTGAACCAATACCATGCCTCTTGATAGGCGAGAGCCACCAGATCACTTGGGGACTTGGTCATGTCTGAACCAGTCATGCCTCTTGATCGGCCTAAGGCCACAGAATCACTTGGGGGCTTGGTCGAACCCAAACCATGACCATGCCATTTGGTCGGCATAAATGCCACGGTTTCATTTGGGGACCTGGCTGACTAGAACCATAGTTACACCTAGCGGGAGCTTGGTCGTGTTTGGCCATGGTAATGCCATTTGATCAGCTTAAATAAACCTTTTTTGGCAAACGGTTTTGTCGTTGCTTTTGCTTCACACTTTTCTTTGAAGGTTTTTTTGCTTTTTATTGCGTTTTTTAAACCGACAAAGTTTTTAACCAATCAATTGACGGAACACAGTTCACGTCAATCCGGAGACAATTTGCCCGGTTTGATCCTTGTTGTTAACATCCTCTTATGGAGTAACACGGTGTTTATTATAACCCGGCATGGTTTACATGGTAAACCAATGTCATATATATAAACAGGAGCTGTTATCTCCTCCAACAGTGTGGGTTTGCCAAACTCCGCTTCAAGATTGGCCAAGCCAACTTCACACTCAATGATGGTAGGTATTCTGTATCTCAAAAATTTGATCATATACTTAAAATTTTGTTTTGGATGTTTTGACATCATATTCCGCCTGACGGTACAACCGCGGTGGCACTTGACGAATTTCTCATTTCAGAAAGTGTTTTGGAAAGTTCATTACCACAGGAAGAACAAATTATGCACGAAGGCATATCAACATCAAAGGTATCAGCTAGCCTATTACAAGGTAACATAGTACCCATAATAATATAATTGTTTTTCTCAAAGGAGAGGCAGTTTTAAAACCGGCCTCCGGTTCAAGCTTGGTCACCAGCCTGGCCTGATGGTTGTGGGTCATCCTGCGCCGCTTCAGCCTCCGTTTCTCTACTCAGTGGCTGGAAATCCACAGTTGTCCAGTCGATTCCCATTAATGCTTGAAAAACAGCTTCATCATGGATCAGCAATGACGGGTCAATATCGGGAGCGTAAGTGTGCTTACGGATTGGAGGGATCAGATTTTCCGATTCATGGATAGGTGCAGCTATTCGCTTGTTCTGACTGTCATATTGCGCTTGATAATGAGACAAGTTTGCTTCCTCAGCCAACTGACAAGCTAGTGGACGTACCTCCCGGTTTATTGCTCACAGATCCGCTTCACCAAATTCTGACCCGTCTTCCTTCAAGCTGGGATAGCCCTGAGCTGCCTCAATAGGATCCAAATCCGGCACCCAGGCTTTTGCCCGGATTAAGGCATTGATTGCACCGGTTCGAGCAGCAGATTTCTTCAACTCTTCAACCCGGGCAGGAAGCACTGACAGTTTCATCAGCGTGTCTTGAATCAAAGTGGGCACCGGTTTGTTATGAGATGCGGTACAGATGATCCGCTGGGCACCAGTATACAATTGTTCAACCAATGTATAAGCGGCTTTCAATTTCTTCCGCACATCTGACCCCAAGTGACCAATGCGTGTCCCTGAAATACCATAAAGGGTTAATAAACTGGCGACTCTGTAAGAAGGCAGAGCCAATTCAGAAGGCAAGCTGGCTTACCAAAGATAGCAGTGGTCATGGCATGCACGTGCCGCTTTATGCTGGTCAGTTCATCCGCCACTGGTTTTAGTGCAGCCTCGGCATCCTCTGCTCGTTTGATCAAAGCGGACTTTTCAGTGGCCCAATCCGCCCGTTTCTTTTTGAAGTTCTCCTTAAGTTGTTCCATGGCGCTTAAAGCGCTGGCCAATTCCTCTTTTGCTTTGGAGGTTTCAGCCTGTTGGGTTTTCAGGTTTTCTTGGAGATCGGTGACTTGGTTTTCTTTCGTCTTCAGCTCCGCCTGCATGCATACAGATATATGCTTCAACAAATCGGTATAAGGATTCAAGTACCAACCACATAACAAGTTATGCACTTAGCACTTGGGGGCTAATGCATATTCGATCTTCATCTTTCAATTGTGTACAAAGTCCCAAGATCAATACAAGTATTCAACTTGGCACTTGGGGGCTAATGGCTATTTGCTCATATATATTCTGATGCGGCAGTTTCAATTACTTAAAGTACCGGTTTAACTACGCTAAGTTGAACCGGCCCTTGGGGGCTACATCAGCGAATTTCAAAGCATCAAGATTTATAAAGTCCCGGTTTGAAAGAATATTGCAAACCGGCCCTTGGGGGCTAGGAGAGTCAGCAAGAATGGAAGCATACAAGCAGGAAGGAGCATATGGAAGTTACCTCATATTTATCTTTCATCATATTAACCAGACCGGCTTCATAGTCGCGACTGGTATACAGCCGGTTCAGATAGCCGGAATGGATATCTTGGGCGTTCAGAGCAGTGTAAGTCGTCAGATCAGCGTTCCACTTGCCTTTGCCAAAGGCAGCAACTTCCTCCTTGGCAGAATGTTTGGATAAAGCGACAGGATTGCTTGGCTCAGTATGGCCAGTGCCAGTAATGACAACCTCATCATCCTTGGTACCGCCGGGTTGCACTAGAGTTGTTGGCTTGTCAGCAGGTTTTGCTGGACCGGTGGAGCTTTCAATCTGGATGGAACCTGTGGGCTGATTGACAGGACCTGAGGATCAGTAGGTCTCTCTTCAGCAATAGGATCATCATCTTGCTGCGGTGGATCGTTGGGAATATCCTCAGGAATAGCCTCTTCAACATTGGGTGTCTTGCCTGCTTCAAGAACGACATCTTCTTTAGCCGCTTTATCCAGACGGGCCTTCTTGCTTGGCCTAGGTTTGGCCCTGAGAAGAATAATAAAATCAAATACAGCATATGTTCTAAGGCGATGTACTGCAAACATCACAAGAAGTATAGCTTACCCAAGCACCGTTTTAAGAGGTGGGAGCTGAGTAGCCGATGACTCGCCAGAAGATGAGTGGGAAGTAACCTGGTAATCAGAGTCAGACGGATTAAGAGGTTGACGAAAGTAGCCCGCTTTAGGACAAGCACTGACAAGCAAATTAGAGACCTCTGAATGGCGTTTCCGAACCGGACTATTCGGTAAACCGGCGGAGGTAACTACCTGGCCGCTGTGCCGGGTTGTGCGACAAGCTTCGTGTTGTTGGGTCTTCATAAGAAATTTAGGATCCAAATAAGCAAGAGGATGAGAAAATTTAACTTTCCGGTTTGCCTGGCGGATTTTTTGTGAAGGCAAAGTTTCTGAATCGGAAGAGAGAATAATTACCTCTGCAACATCCGCGTGGCTGGCTTCGGCATCATCCTGACAAATATCATCATCAATAAGACGCATGAAAAATAAACCAAGTGAGTCAAGCTCTACCTCAAAGTCCGGATTATCCACATCATCATCAGGGGCCGGATTAGAAGATGCAGTGGTTCTTTTCCTGTGGGCAGTCTTCTTCATAGCTTTAGTCTTTTGCCGAGTTGCTCTTTCCGGTCTGTCTGTTTTTTCTGGTTTCTCCTGCGGCAGTTTTTTGCTCCAAAATGGATCATTGCCCTGATTACGCATACACTGATATTAAACAATGACCAGACATATCAATAACATATTCAGCAAAGAGAAAAATTAAAGTCTCACAGCTGGCGGTTTGTTGGTGGCGCAGAAGGGAAGCAGGCCGGTTCTAGCGCAGACATGTTCCGGTTCATTGAGCATCTTATTCACAGCCTCTGTGATTTCTTCATCGGAGAGCTGGATTTTTGAATGTCGCAGTGGGTCATCCACACTGTCAGTATACTCGCACATCAAACCGGAGCGCCGACTAAGGGGCAGTATGCTCCATGATATCCAACAGCGAGCGAGATCAACCCCTGTTAAACCGTTGGCCATAAAGGCTCTGAGCTTTGACAATTGGGGAGCATATTTGCTTCTCTCCTGGGCAGTCAATCTCTGAGGAAAAGGGTGTGTATTGCTGAGCCGCTCCGGACGAAAGCCAGGCAAGGGATTCTCACCAGCAGGGGAGGTGTCTTTGCAGTAGAACCATGTCTGATTCCACTCCTTGGGGTGACTGTGCAGCTTGGCGTGAGGGTATGTGACCTCTTTCCTTTTCTGAATCGCCACACCACCCAACTCCATATTAGAGCCATCAGTAAACTCGGTACGGCGGTTTAGATGGAAAAGGTCTCTGAACAATTCCACTGTGGGCTCCACTTGAAAGAACACCTCATAGAGCACTTGGAAGTGACACATATTTGTAATAGAGTTGGGGCCAGTGTCTTGCGGATGGAGTTGGAAATCGGCTAAGACATCCCGGTAAAATTTAGAACCGGGCGGTTTAAAGCCCCGGGCTAAGTGATCTACGAAAACAACAACCTCTCCTTCTCGAGGTGTGGGAGGGCATTCTTTGCCAGGAGCCCTCCAATGGATGGTATCTTTGCTGCCTAAAGTGCCAATCAGGACTAAATGATCCAGTTGATCCTCTATGACGCGAGAAGGAACCCAATTGCACTCATATACTTGCTTGGCCATGATGGAATCTACAAGGTAGAAGATCCCAGTTCAAAAATGCATTTGATCAAGGTACGTTGGTATATGCACTGATAAACCGGAGACAGAACTATCTGAACCAGAGTTTTATGAAGCAACCAACATCTGGCGGTTCAACAAGGGGACTAATGGCATATACCGGTTTGGAAAATTTTCTATAAGGTTAAACTTCCTGATCCAAGCATTAAAAAGCTGAGATTGCGGATGGACAGGTACGTAGAAACAGGTTTCACAAGATTTCTTTACGGCATTGGATCTAAAGCAAGTTCAGAAAAAAGATAAATACTTAGAGGTTCAAAGGAGCAGTACCGAACCAATGAGAAAAACGTTCATATAGATCTATGGTTTGAGATGCATAAGTGAAGGTGAAGGTCAAACAACTATCATTGCACAGAGTAAAGACTTGCGGATTCATCCAAAGATCTATCGTATGAGCAAGAGGCAGACGATGAACACTAAAGAACTACGAAACCCTAGGCCACATCTGCGGGGGAAAGGATAGAAGATTTACCAGAGCTGAGGAAGATGCGGAAGGTTGCCGCGGTGTTCTGGTGCGCTCAGGTTGATGCAGCGGCCAAGGATGAGGCAGAGGTCGATGGCGGTGGCGGAGCTCCGCGACTGGCGACGCGAGGAAGACGAAGAAGGCACGGAAGGAGGAAAGAAATGACCCTTCGGTCCTATTTATAAGGCGAAAGAACATGAGTCAGGCCCGACAATCAAGGGGCCACAAAACGGAGCTGTCGCCTCGATTTCCGCCGATCTATTAAACAAAGAAACATAATGGATAGCTGTGTTATGACAGGTGACGTCACTCCAGCTTACAGCAATCAGAGAAGATGACATCATGGCGGTTTACCAATTTATAAGAAGATGTTGAAGGTGAAGCTTTTATTAAAGGATTGACATGAACCCGTTCAAATCAATCTGGGGCCTAATGTTGGGGATATTACTGCTGGGCGTAAACCGGCCTATCTGGGCCGGGTTAACTTCATCAGTAGTTAAGTATGTTAAAGCCCAAGAAGACAGAGGAGGGCTCAAGGCCCATGGTCGGTTCAAGGCCTGTAGCCGTAAACCGGCGTTAGCAGTTAACCTATATTGTAAGTTAGGAATAAGTAGAGACCAAACCGGACACATCTATGAGCCGGTATTGGGACTCCGTAAGCCGACGGGAGTCACCCGTGTATATAAGGGGACGACCCGGCGGCGGTTCAAGGACAACAGACAACAACTCGAGACATAGGCGAAGCTTGTTTGCTCCTAGTCATCGAAACCCCATCAATTCCATAACAACTAGACGTAGGCTTTTACCTTCATCAAAGGGGCCGAACTAGTATAAACTCTCTTGCATCCTTGTGTCCGCTTTAACCCCTTCAAGCTAACCCGTCGCGATGGCTCCATGAGTAAGTACTTTCTCTAGGACATCTGCCGTGACAAAACCATGACAGGTTACTCTGATAACTAGTCTGCTACTGATTCCCCTGATTATTATGTTGATTGTAACCGCCCTTATTGCTTTGGCCTTGAAAACCGGAATTTGAGCTGCCACCTCCATGACCCGGTCCATGAGAGTCGGATCCTGAACCGCCATTCGGGCCATGGTCATTCTGGAAAGGATGGGAATTTTTGAAGTCTTTCATGATAAAACAATCCTTCCACAAATGGGTAGATGGCCTCTCATGTGTTCCGTGCCTCGGACACGGCTGATTCATTATTGCCTCGAGGTTGAGTTTTCCCCCTCTAGACTGAGCCGGCCTCCCCTTGTGACATTGGTTATTATTCCGCGCACCAGTGTTGGCCATGAAGTCTAAATTTCCATCAGCTATGCGCTTACCGTTACCATCCTGATTGACCGGGTTGTAGTGATGTCCCTTCATGCTGCTACTCTTCTTTCACTTGCCCGTCCTTTCGTCACCAGACTCGGGGTCCTTGGTACTATCAGAGTCGACATACTTGACAAGGGCTGCCATGAGCTCCCCCATGTCACCGCAATGGCGCTTAAGTCGCCCAAGCTTCTGTTTAAGAGGGAGGAAACGACAATTTTTCTCCAACATTAAAACTGCTGAGCCGACATTGATATTATCTGATGAGTGTATGATAGTTGAGACCCGGCGCACCCAGTTAGTTGTTGACTCGCCTTCACCTTGAACACAAGACACCAAATCCACGATCGACATAGGCTGCTTGCACGTATCTTTAAAGTTTTGAATAAACTGGGCCGTCAGCTCTGCCCACGACCTGATGGAGTTGGCGGGCAGTCCCTTCAACCAAGTACGAGCCGGCCCTTCTAACATCATGGTGAAATACTTAGCACACGCAGCCTCACTAACATCCAGCATCTCCATGGCCATCTCATAGCGTTCAACCCAAGCCTCAGGAGGTTGATCTGATGTGTAATTAGGCACCTTGCGAGGACCCTTTAAATCCTTGGGAAAACGCTCGTTACGCAGAGCCGGCACTAAACAGGGCACACCCAAGCTCTTAGGGGTCATGCTTGTTTCTACTGAGGTTGTCGGGTAAACCTGAGACTGTTGGTGAGCCGCTTGCTAAGCCACCAGCTCGGCCTCCCGACGCGCCCTGCCTTGATCCACCAGGTTCTGAGCATTGGCACCACCGTGCGCCGGGTTACGGCGATGTTCACCGCTTGAGAATGATGGTTCTTCAATGTGCCTGCTGTAACTCCGACTTGACGAAGGGGTTGAGTGGATCCGCTCATGACTGTAAGAATAAGCCGCCTGCTGAGCCACAGCCGTCTGAAGAAGTTCCCTGACCCGCCGTGTCTCCACTGCTGCTGGAGACTCGCCTTTAACTGGTAGGGCTGCCAATCATGATGCCGCATCAATCATATTGTCCAAAGGGTTAGAGTAATGACTCAGTGGGGTCGAAACATGTTGCAGTAGAATGTTATTCACACGCGTAAGGTCCATCGTGCACGGCTGAACCGGAGCTCCGGCTCCAGGCGCTTGGACCGTCCGGTTTACCGCCGATGGATCACTGGTCCCTGCTCCAGGCTTGTTAAAGAGGTTTCTTGGCTCATAAACCGGGGGTAGATGACTCCGGGGTCTCCTTCTCATGACCTCATTTGAAGCATTCTAATCCAACGTGAGCCAGAAGGAATCATGTAAGTGCATCTAGTGCCACCCTTAGTTGGTTTTGGAGTATTGACGATAAACTTGGTTGAGGGACTAATGTGTTTGTGAGAATTGCATGATAACATAGGTAGTAGTCCCATATTGATTCGGTTTACCTACCAGAGATGACCCCTAAAAATGTGTGAAGACATTGAAGATAATGGTGGTCTGTGAAGATATTCACATTGAAGACTATGACATCAGAAGACATCGAATGAAGACTATGGAGTGCGAAGACATAGTTGTTTTGTAGTTTCCTTTTCTTATTTGTTGAGTCATAGGAACCCCCGCACTGTTACGTGGGGTCCAAGTGAACAAGGTCAGAGTGACTGATGTGTTGCTCAACCAAATCCTATGTCTTCGAGTGAAGAAAATGAGAGCAAATCTTATCCAGAGTTGGATAAGTCAGCTTTACTTGTAGCCCAAGTCAAGTTGCCGCGTGTGTTTGAAATCTGACCGTTGGACACGTGTCAGTTCCTTAGTGACCCAGGGTCATTTCAGACATATTAGGTCGGTTTGCCTCCTGGCTATAAATAGCCCACCCCCTACACCATAAATTGGTGGCTGCTCAGAGTTAGTACACGGCTTTTGTCGTTTGAGAGCAACCCACCTCTGAAGCATTTGAGAGAGAGATCCTTGCGAGGACAAAGCCCAAAACACCTAGAGCCAAAGAGTGTTAGGCATCACTGAAGTCTTTCTGTACGCGTGATCTGAAGACTTGTTACACTTGAGGACTGTGAATCCTCCAGCCGGTTAGACGTCGCATTCTGAGGATCCAAGAGTCATTGTGGATTGCCGGTGAACGAAGTCTGTGAAGGTTTGGAAGTCTACCTTGAAGACTTACCAGAGTGATTGGGCGGGGATTGTGTTTCCTTAGCTCAAGGGGAATAAGGTGAAGATGCGGTCTTCTGAGTTAAATCTCAGCCTCCCTAACCAGACGTACAGTTGTTACAGCAACTAGAACTGGTCTAACAAATCCTTGTCCTCTCCAAGCAACTAGTTCTATCTCATACCTCTCTTTACTTACAGTTTGTCTTCGTGAAGCCATTGCCTGCTTGCATGATCTGATTGACTTCACTGAGTGAAGACTGTTTACTGTTTGGCGTCGTACTGTCTTCCATCCTGATCCTTACTACCTAGCTACTGATAGTCTTCGTGCTTTCACTTCACTGCTTACTTGACTATGGCTTGTCTAGTGTAGTCTACCTTCCGCTGCATATCAATAGGTTCATTTCTATCGTTTGTCTTCAAAGCCCTCATGTATCGAGGACTTACATAAAAATTGCCTATTGACACCCCCTCTAGTCAATAACTAGCACTTTCAATTCAGATTGGATCCGCTATGCCTGTGCATCCAAAACGGCCCGTTCTGCAGCCATCCTGGTGTTGTCAGCTGCCAAGTCTTCCTTAGCTTGAGCTATCTGATCTTGCAACATAGCCACATCCACCTTGTGCTGATCTTGGTTGTCCGGGGTTACCTCCACCCCCATCAAAGTTACCAGTGCCTCTAACAATTCGGTGAGAACTTGAGCCGGCAGGCGCACATAGCCACCAGCTCCAGCCACCGTCGTAGCCATCAAACTAGAGGTCATGGCCGCGGCAGTTGATGAACCAAGCGCCAGTTGTGTACCAACCATGAAAACCGCAACCCTGTTTGGCGGCTCGCAGGGGTCCGGAATATTATCACCATCGGAATAGCCCCAAAGCCTGCCATCTTGAAGTTGATACAATGAGTTGGTCTCGCTTGTGGACGAATCACCATCAGAATAGATGGTCGTCTCACCGCCAGATACAGATCCATGGATAAAACCAACAAAGGCACGTTTCACATCGGGCTGAACCGAGGCGGGTTGTGCACGCTGAGCCGTCTCAATGATGTCGGTGCAGACGTCCGGCTCAGGGCCCAGTTCGCCGATATTGCCGATGAAGACGTGGATTCCGTCGAAGGGGACCCGGTACCCGTACTCGATTGAGCCGACCTCGGGGCCCCAGCCTGCATCGTCGATGTAGAGCTTGCCGTCATGACTCTTGGTCCTCCGGCCCACAGCATATCCCTTGATCCCTTCAAAGCTTCCCTTCAAGAACTCGAAACCACCATGCGCTGGCCGCATGGTGGGTGCCAACTGTCGTGGAATTGTCACGGCAGATGTCCTAGCGAAAGGACTTAGTCATGGAGCCATCGCAACTAGGTTAGCTTAAAGGGGTTAAATGGGACAAAGGATGCAGGAGTTTATTCTGGTTCAGCCCCTTGGTTAGAAGGTAAAAGCCTAATCCAGTTGAGGTGGTATTGCTTGGGTTTCGATTACCAGGGAGCAAATACGCTTGACCTAGCTTTCGATCTCTTGTTTCTTGTCCTGAACCACCGCCAGGTCGTCCTTTATATACACAAGTTTACACCCAGCGGCTCACAGAGTCCCGGCAGGTTTATACACAACGTGTCCGGCTCGGTGACTAATTACACATGCCTTATACTACAAGTCATACATATATGGCGGTTTACACCTCTGGGCCTTAAGTCACCTTTGAGTTTTGGGCCTTTGGTAAGCCTGCTTCATGAACCGCCATCTTCATGGGCTTTGTCATAACAAGCCACCAGCGGTATAACCCAACCCCTCCTGGGCGGGTCATACCCAATAGTTATATCCCCAACACAACTGCTTTGGAGTTTTTGGAGGAGGAACCCACCTTGCAATGCCGAAGACAATCTGCACGCCTGACACATCGTCATTGAAGGCTGGTTCAGGGCTACTGAGGGAGTCCTGGATTAGGGGGTCCCCGGGCATCCGGGCTATGTGACATGGGTCGGACTAATGGGCCAAGAAGATACAAGATCGAAGGCCTTCCCCCGTGTCCAAATGGGACTCTCCTTTGCGTGGATGGCAAGCTTGGCGTTCGGATGTGAAGATTCCTTTCTCTGTAAACCGACTATGTACAACCCTAGGCCCCTCCGGTGTCTATATAAATCGGAGGGTTTAGTCTGTAGAGGCAATTATAATCATACAGGCTAGACATCTAGGGTTTAGCCATTATGATCTCGAGGTAGATCAACTCTTGTAACCCCTATACTCATCAAATTCAATCAAGCAGGAAGTAGGGTATTACCTCCATCAAGAGGGCCCGGACCTGGGTAAACATCGTGTCCCATGTCTCCTATTACCTTCGATTCTCAGACGCACAGTTCGGGACCCCTACCCGAGATCGACCGGTTTTGACACTGACAGGGGGCAAGTACTTAATTAGTACTCTCGTTCTTCACAAAAAATGTGTTTACCAATGCATTATCGCATTGCATGCATGCATGAACACTAGTAAATGACAAAGATTTTTACATGCACTAGCAAGATGCCTATGCGTTGCACGGAATATCAAGATCTTGTGGGAGAAAATGATGAACGACGGAAGGCCTTATCTGCAAATGTGGAGAGGAGTGTGGGTAAATTGTCATAGTTTCCTTCCTATCCATTAGATATAGATGAGACGGCCTATATTGCAGGATGGTAGGCACACCATCATCACCATCTCTGCTTTTTATAAGATTAGAGAGTAGAGATTAGTTAATATTCTCTTTAGGCTACTCATAGCAGAAAGTATCATATACTAGTATCATGTGCATGATACTAGTGTATGATACGTGACTACCTTTATAGTGCCATGGATGACACAAAGTAGCATAGTATTTAACATGATACGATATCTACCTATGTTATACTAACCCCCTCTCCTTTTTAATTCTTTGCCACATTAGCATATTTGATATTCCCGTGTGCATGATACCAGCTAGTTCCACATTACCACTACTATGGCCAGCCTTAATCATCGCATGCAATAATTTAGTGCACCTTGAAATCTGAACGCCTGCTTGACTCTCGTTCTCCCTCCGGCAGTCCCACCACTCCATCTCATGTGGAAAAATCTACATGCATGACTCTCCTCCCCCCACGCTCGTCCAATCCGTTGCTACCAACAATATTTACACCCCTTCCCTCCCCCATAATTTACTCCAACAAATATGCCCACGTAGCTGTTACGTTAATCACGCAACATATCTTACAGGATGCTGCTTCAGTTGCTTAACTATAAGTGCATTGGGTCACTGACATGTGGGCCCAACAGGCATCTATCCTACATGTCAGTGACGCAACTGTACCTGCAGTTAAGTCACTGAAGCTCAGTCCATATCTTACGTAGGTGTGCCATTGCACGCTATAAATACTACGCCTCCCACGACATTCGGAAGAATGCTCACGTTCATCGCTATCTCCTCCCCCTCCCTCTCACGCCGACAACCATGACATCGCCCCTCCCAAGCCCTAGGCGCCCCTCGCTGCACGGGGCGGATGGTCACTCGTCGCCATTCCGTTCCTCGCCACCACTAGTCGAGGAGGACACATCGGTGATAACCCACTAGTATAGGGGATCGGAACAGTTTTCGAGGGTAGAGTATTCGACCCAAATTTATAGATTCGACACAAGGGGAGCCAAAGAATATTTGAAGGTATTAGCAGCTGAGTTGTCAATTCAACCACACCTGGAGATTAAGTATCAGTGGCAACCTGATCAGTAGCAAAGTAATATTATAGTTTTGATAGTAGTGACAATAGCAATGGTAACGGTAACAGTGATAGCAGTAATTTTGTAGCAAGTGCAATAGTAATGATAATAGTAGTAACTTTGCAAGAACAATATAAGATAAATTTGTAGGCATTGGATCGGTGACTTGTTGGATGATATTCATCATATGATAGTCATAACCTAGGGCGATACGGCACTAGCTCTAGTTCATCAATATAATTTAGGCATGTATTCTGTAAATAGTCATACGTGCTTATGGAAAGAACTTGAATGCCATATTTTGTCCTACCCTCCCGTGGCAGCAGGGTCCAATTTGAAACTAAGGGATATTAAGGCCTCCTTTTAATAGATAACCGGAACAAAGCATTAACAAACGGTAAATACATGAACTCCTCAAACGATGGTCATCACCGGGAGTGGTCCCGACCATTGTCACTCTAGGGTTGATGGATCATAACACATAGTAGGTGACTATAACTTTCAAGATCGGATCTAGAACATGGATATAATGGTGGTAACATAAACGGTTCAGAGCTGAAATCATGGCACCCGGGCCCAAAGTGACAAGCATTAAGCATAGCAAAGTCATAGCAACATCAATCTTAGAACATAGTGGATACTAGGGATCAAGCCCTAACAAAACTAACTAGATTGCATGATGAATCTCATCCAACTCCTTACAGACCAGCGAGCCTACAAAGGAATTACTCACTCCCGGTGGGGAGCATAATGGAATTGGCGATGGAGAAGGGTTGGTGATGACGAAGAACGAATATCTCCCTCTCCGGAGCCCCAAACGGACTCCAGATCTGGCCTCCCGATGAAGAACAAGAGGTGGCGGCGGCTCCGTCTCGTGGATCGCGATAATTCTTTCTCCCTGATTTTTTCCTACAAATATGTGATTTTATAGCGTCAGGGTTGAGGTCTGCGGTGCCACCAGGTGGGGACAACCCACCTGGGCGCGCCAGGAGGGGGATGCCCTAGTGGGTTGTGCCTGCCAAGGTGCCCCCTTCGGTGGATCTTCGCTCCAGAAATTCTGTTTATTGATATAAAAAATCCTCGCAAAGTTCCGTTCCATTCCGAGAACTTTTATTTCTGCACAAAAACAACACCATGGTAGTTCTGCTGAAAACAGCGTCAGCCCGGGTTAGTTTCATTCAAATCATGTGAATTAGAGTCCAAAACAAGAGGAAAAGCGTTAGGAAAAGTAGATACGTTGGAGACGTATCAACTCCCCCAAGCTTAAACCTTTGCTAGTCCTCAAGCAATTCAGGTGATAAACTGAATGTGAAAAAGAAAAGAAAAACTTTTACGAACTCTTTTGCTCTTTTTGCATAAATAAGCTTAAACAGCACCCAGGTGTTCAGCCAACATTATAACTAACCATGCCGACAATTACTCTTAAAAATTATATTAACTCATATCAATAATATAATCAACTAGCGAGCAATAATAAAACATCTCAAATAGCAACACGTTGTCAAAACAACCATGATATAATATGACAATAATGGTATCTCGGTAGCCCTTTCTGAGACCATAAAACATAAATGCAGAGCACCTCCGAAGTTCAAACAATGACTAAACATTGTAATTCATGGTAGAAAAGATCCATTCATGATGCTCCCAACATTAGCTACACACAATGCATAAGCATGACAGAAGTGCTCTCAGGTTCTGGCGCTTATTTTAGAAGGTGATGACACAACATAAAAGTAAATAGATAGTCCCTTCGCAGAGGGAAGCAGTGATTTGTAGAGGTGCCAGAGCTCAAGTTTTAAAACAGAGGTAAATGATATTTTGAGACATGCACCCTTCTTGTTTACTTCATGACCATCAGTTATCAATATCTTCCATGCTAAGCATGCTAGTGGCGGTTCCCAAGTGATAAAAGTAAAGGTTTTGACACCATTGGGAGTTTTTGTTTGATTATTTGTAAGATTTTGGGCATCCCTATTGCCGCCCTTTTGTCGTGCGATGGCGAATGAATAAACACTTGACCTGAGAATAACCCGCTTAGCATGGAAGATACCAACCAGCTCCTATCGTTCCATGAACGATCCAGGAAAACAAAAAGGATATTTATTAGAAGTTTTTAGAGGTGGCACATGTAAATTTACTTAGGACGGCAAGGTAATACCGCATATAGGTAGGTATGGTGGACTCATTTGGAATAATTTGGGTCTAAGGTTTTTGATGTACAAGCAGAATTCCCACTTAGTACAGGCGAAGGCTAGCAATTAGATTGAGAAGCGGCCAACTAGAGAGCAACAACGGTCATGAACATGCATTATGCATAAGTAACATTGGACACTAGCATGTGTAGGATATGAACACCATGAACATATATATCATAGAGGCTATGTTGGTTTTGATTCAACTACATGCATGAACATGTGCCAAGTCAAGCCACTCGAACATTCAGAGGAGGATACCATACCATCATACGATATCACAATCATTTTAACGCAATGTTGATATCCAAGATAAATCATTATCAACTCCCAGCTACTTATGCATGGCATGAAAAACTATAATCTCTAATTTTCAATGCAAACATGTTTAATCATAATAGGCTAAATCATGGATACTAGGTTGAACATATTTACCAAAACAGAACAAGTTGAGTTCATACCCGTTTCTCTCGGCCACGGCCAGTTCATCGAATATTGTCATTATTGCCTTTCACTTGCACGACCGAACGATGTGAAAATGATAATAATAGTGCAAGAGTGCCATGGACTAAGCTAGAATCTGCAAACATTTTATTCAACAGGAGAAGACAAGGTAAAATAGGCTCTTTATTAGATCAACATTTATTCAAATGAGAGCCACTCAACATTTTCATCGTGGTATTCCCCTTGGTAAGACTCAAATAAAAAGATAAGAAATTTAGAGAAACACACTAAAATATTTCCATAGTTTTTTGGTTTTCTTGAACAAGCAAATAGAAGGGAAAAGAAAAAACGAGAAAAAATATTTACATGGGAAAGCTCCCAACAAGCAAAAGAAGAACAAGGAAATCTTTTTGGGTTTTCTTTTTAATGCTACATATAAGCATGCATAGAAAGTAAATTAACTACAACTATTTTTTTGTTTTTTCTAAGGTATTTAAAACACACAAGAAGAAAGCAAGAAAATAAAATTAAGCATAGCTGATACAATGAAAAAGTGTGAACACCGACAACTAGAATGAGATGTGTGAACATGAATGTAATGTCAGTGAGAAACACGTACTCACCCAAGCTTAGGCTTTTGGCCTAGCTTGGTAATCAATCAGTAGCCTGGATAGTAGTCGGGGTGCTGAGGAGCGGGCACATCCCACTGCTGAGGCTCCTCCTCTGTTGCAGCCTGGTCGTTGCCCTAGGCGATGATGTCCGCAGGCATAATCCTATATCCGCCCCTGGCAATAGGATCAAACAAAGCTAGAGCAGGCAAAGGAATAATATGACGAGTCTTCACACTAAAAACCAGGTTATCTGGAATAGGGATGTCAGGAGATTTGATATCAGTAAAATGGTGGTGATCCATGGCTGTGCGATTAGGTAAACCTTGGTCAGAGGGTAATCATGAAGGCGTATCTCAACATTAAAGTGAGCAGCCAAACGAGTAGCAAAAATCCCACCATGTATTTTACCCTTGGACTTATTAACATGAAGGCGATGTGCCACAATAGCTCCCAAGCTATAAGTGTTGTCATCCTCTAGTGCATGACGTAAAACAACAAAGTCTGGTGCACTGTGCGCACCTACCTTTCCTCTAGCAAGCAAACACTTCGCAACAAATAGAGCAAACTAATGCAAGGCAGGAAAGTGTATGCTAGTGGAAGTGACGGCCGACAGCCCTCTCTCATCTCCCACTATCAAAGTACGATAAAAGGCCTCAAACTCTTCTAGCCTAGGCTCAACTAAACTCCCATCAGAAGGGTTCATCCATAAGTTACAAAATTCAGTAAGTGGTATCTTACGGGTTTTAGCATATAAATTAAACTTCACCTCAGGAGGATTATTCCTAGGAAAGAAATTAAAACTTTGAACAAAGGTGTTAGTGAGGAGATGACACTGTTCACATTCAGCTGTGATGAAGTCGGCGAGACCGGCATTCAAATATCCTCTAATCAGTTCATGATCTCTCCATTCTCATGTATCTAAATCCCCTCAAGTATCCTCTTTCGTTTTTCCAATTCTTCCTGGTGAATTGTGCCCTTGCTACTTTCATTTTCAATTCTTACGATGGTTCGTTCATGAATTCTCTTCCTTCGTTATCATATCAATTAATTCGTTGTTTCCAAATCACACCGGTGGTTCCATCAATACCTTCTCAAGTTTGCATTATGTCTCTCCTAATCCTTTCTACGAGAATAAGTAGTATGCCAAATCCATTGCTTGTCATCAATCTAAATTGGTGAAGGATACGCATAACATAATTCTTATGGTTTCATCCAAGTGATCTAATTTCTTCTTTCCAGAGTTGTTCATCATGTCAGATTCTCAGTTTGAGATGGTTCATCTTTTCTTTTCCGGAGTTCCAATTTTTCCGCATTATCTCGTCGCGAAAATCCATCTTAATCATCGCAAGGCTTCACTTTGTGTTTTCAACTTCTATTTATTTTCATCAACCTTTTGTTTACCAGAGTTCTTCATGGAGGCTCTACATGGTGGTTCATCAAGGATTTAATTCCTTCTCGAAGTGTTCATCGAGATTCTTTTCAGAGGAGCTCAAGTATTCTTCATCTTGCATTCTGAAGTGCAATTCTCTCTATCTTATCTTTTGAGATGGTGTTATATCATTCTTGACAATCTCCCTTCGTGGTTCATGATTCACAAGTTGTCCGGAATGACATATTTTAAACCCATCATTTTCAATTCATTCACGAGATCTTTTCAACCCATCAATCTCTTCTTTGGAGTTATCTTGGGTCATATTTCACCTAAAGCTTTCCCTAAGTATCATTGCTAATTATGGTGCTCATAAATGACCCAAGTTCTTCATTTATCCTCCCGGTGAAATAATTTCTCGTGTCCTTGGTGATTTCAATCCAATCTTTTGTTTCCATAGTGGCAAAAGTTCACCTCAATTTTGAGAAGTTTTCCATAAGCCCACAACAACCTTATTCTTTTGTTGTTTAATTTTCAACAACTCCGTTCAATACTTCTTTGCAAGGATACTTTCCAAGTTCATTTGTGGCAGAAGTTGTCATTTTCTTCTTCGTCCCTTTATCCCAACAATCGCTTCTATTCGCTCGTTCCGGAGGCATTGTGATGTTGCTCTCTTCGATCCATCATCTTGTTTTGTATAGATCATGTTTTTTCCTCACTTATCCATTTATCCGGAGTGGTGTGTCCTCTTTTCAAGTTCTTTTCAACTTATCAAGTTTTCCTTCTCTTTTCTATTGGAGTGTTGTCTGAAATCCTTATTATCCCTTGCCACTCTTTCAATAGCTTCGGAGGCAGTGTGTTGTTGATTTCATCAAGTATCCTCTCACCTTGTCAAGTTCATGTTAATTTCCTTCCATTTATAGTCGGAGTGCTATCCAAATTATATCATTCTTAGTCCTTCTCTATCTTGTTTTAACCGGAGTGGTTTCAATACCTATCTTGTCACTTAACCTCTTGGTTCTCATTGTATCCCATTTTCCTCTTATCTAACGGAGCGTTCGCAATCTCGTTCATCTCCATTGTATTCTTCTTTCAATTTGTTCAACCTCTCAAGGTTTGTGGTTTCACTCGTTTGTCAAAGAAGCAACTTGTTTTACCTCTTCCTCTCCCATTTCTCCCTGTTTCCATCCTTAGATATCGGGTCGAGATCTCTTGTAAGTGGAGGAGAGTTGTGACGCCCCAAGACCGACACTCCAGAAGACTTCCATATTTTCATGACCTCTATGTGTTTCATTTGTGCTTGCTCTATTTATTTTTGCATTGTGTCATGTCATCATGCCAGCATGTCATTTAATTTTTTTAAAACTCAACTAAATAAATTGCATAGATCTTTTGATCTATTTAACCGAGGGAACTCCCATGGGGATTTCTATTTATAACATATCCTCCCAATATATTAGGGAGCTATAATAAATATTCTAACACACTTGCAAAATAATTCCATGTATTTTTTCTACTTCAAGTTTGGTCCTCAAACTTTCCCGATAATTTCTTTCATCACTTTCCCGATCTCCACAAAAATTCTGAACATTTTTGGACTCTCCAAAACTGTTTTCCTAATTCAAAACTTATTTGAATCACATTCAAATATGTTCGAATGCAATCCTTCCAAGCGGTGCCAAATGCATTTTCTTGGAACGAGCTCAATTTTGTGAGTCCAGGAATTTAATCCAAATGTCCAAATTAGTTGTCCATCCATTTCTTCTCTCTCCTTTCTTTCTTTGTTTTTTTCTATTATTGCAATAGTTTTAGATGAGAGAGAGAGCAATCAACCCGGGGCGGCCCATCCTTCCCCCGCAGCCTTTTGGCCCAGGGCCCAGTCGGCCCCTGCCTTCTCAACCCTAGCCACGCTCTCTCTCGATCCCCATCTCTCCCTCTCGTTCCCGAGGCCGTCGCCACACATCGCTCACATGGGAAGCACCCGATCCCCTTACCTTGCGTCGTCCCCTTCCTCTCGCTCTCTCCCTCACCCCGTAGCGCGCACTTTGCTGCCGCTCGTCCCTGCCTCTCCTTTGCCTCTCTGCGCCTCCTCGCACACGTCGTGACCACCCCTCAAGGCCAGCATCGCCACCTCCCCGCCATGGCGCCCCGCTGGTCGGCGAGCCCAGGCCGCTGTCGCGCCCCTTCCATCAGCAGCCGGTACCGTGTTTGCGCGTCTCTTCTTCCCCATCTTCGGTTGCTCGTGCTACCATGGACGCCGATGTCGGTACCCTGCCCCGCACACACGAACTACCGCCTCTGCTTCGTTGAACCGCACCGTGCCGTGCCTCCTTCGTGTCTACCTTGGCCTCCTGTTCACGTTGACCGAAAGACCGCAAGAGACCTCTCTATCCCCTATACACATTGTTGGTCAACAAATTGATGCACGCCAAGTACCAGGTCAAGGAGGACCGCCAAGTTCGTCTTTCGCCGTCTCCAAAATTGCCAAGTACCACGACGTTAAGTACCCCTACACACGAATACGCCAAGGTGGACTACGCCCGATGATGTGACAAGTACCTCTACCGGTGACTCGAACATCTACGAACCGTGTACAACTACCCTCGCCTAAGGCCGTCAAGTGAACACTATCGCCGCCGTGATTTCGACAAGAAAACGTGTACCACGACTACAGCCGATGCCCTGAGGACACCGAGTACGACTACACACGGCGATGTGTCAAGTTCTACTACCGACGACCCCGAACACCTACAGACGTGTACAACTACAATTGCCCGAAGAACCGTGGGTCACAAGACTCATGTACAACTATCGCGAGTACCTCTACCATCGTCGTGTACCACTACTTCCATCTACATCCCTTCGCACCCGAACCGCACACTTCGAAGGTATACCGTCGAGACGACGCCCATGGACGAATGCATGGGTGATTGTATGATTTGCTCGGGTTTGCACCGTGTCCGAGATGGCTTTGCACGGTCCTCCTTGTTTGTCATGCACCAACACGTGGGACACCCGGCAACAGGGATCACTCCCTGTCACTCTTGCATGTTATGCCCATCCACACTTCCTTTTGCACCGGTATCTCCATGAGCTACTGCTACCTCTTGAGCACTGCGTTGGTTTTCCCTTGAAAAGGAAAGGGTGATGCAGCAAAGTAGCGTAAGTATTTCCCTCAGTTTTTGAGAACCAAGGTATCAATCCAGTAGGAGGCTACACGCGAGTCCCTCGCACCTACACAAAACAAATAGATCCTCGCAACCAACGCGATAAGGGGTTGTCAATCCCTACACGGTCACTTACGAGAGTGAGATCTGATAGATATGATAAGATAATATTTTTGGTATTTTTATGATAAAGATGCAAAGTAAAATAGAAGGCAATGAAAATAACTAAGTGTTGGAAGATTATTATGATGGAAGATAGACCCGGGGGCCATAGGTTTCACTAGTGGCTTCTCTCAAGAACATAAGTATTTTACGATGGGTGAACAAATTACTGTTGAGCAATTGACAGAATTGAGCATAGTTATGAGAATATCTAGGTATGTTCATGTATATAGGCATCACGTCCAAGACAAGTAGACCGACTCTTGCCTACATCTACTATTATTACTCCACACATCGACGGCTATCCAACATGCATCTAGAGTAGTAAGTTCATAAGAACAGAGTAATGCCTTAAGCAAGATGACATGATGTAAAGGGATAAATTCATGCAATATGATAAAAAACCATCTTGTTATCCTTGATGGCAACAATACAATATGTGCATTGCTGCCCCTACTGTCACTGGGAAAGGACACCGCAAGATTGAACCCAAAGCTAAGCACTTCTCCCATTGCAAGAAAGATCAATCTAGTAGGCCAAACCAAACTGATAATTCGAAGAGACTTGCAAAGATAACCAATCATACATAAAAGAATTCAGAGAAGATTCAAATATTGTTCATAGATAAACTTGATCATAAACCCACAGTTCATCGATCTCAACAAACACACCGCAAAAGAGGATTACATCGAATAGATCTCCACAAGAGAGGGGGAGAACTTTGTATTGAGATCCAAAAAGAGAGAATAATCCATCTAGCTAATAAGTATGGACTCGAAGGTCTGAGGTAAACTACTCACACTTCATCGGAGGGGCTATGGTGTTGATGTAGAAGCCCTCCGTGATCGATGCCCCCTCCGGCGGAGCTCCGGAAAAGGCCCCAAGATGGGATCTCGTGGATACAGAAAGTTGCAGTGGTGGAATTAGGGTTTTGGCTCTGTATCTGATCGTTTGGGGGTACGTAGGTATATATAGGAGGAAGGTGTACGTCGGTGGAGCAACAGGGGGCCCACGAGGGTGGAGGGCGCGCCTGGGGGGTAGGCGCGCCCCCTACCTCGTGGCTTCCTTGTTGGTTGCTTGACGTAGGGTCCAAGTCTCCTGTATCATGTTCGTTCCGAAAATCACGTTCCCGAAGGTTTCATTCCGTTTGGACTCCGTTTGATATTCTTTTTCCGCGGAACTCTGAAATAGGCAAAAAACAACAATTTGGGCTGGGCCTCCGGTTAATAGGTTAGTCCCAAAAATAATATAAAAGTGAATAATAAAGCCCAATAATGACCAAAACATAAGATAATATAGCATGGAGCAATCAAAAATTATAGATACGTTGGAGACGTATCAGCTACCGGATCATCGGAATGTTGCTGTGGCATCATTTCTGTTTCGCCGCTGTGGCACCATTTCCGTCGTAGCTGTCATGGCACCCCTTTTGTTTCCTCCATGGTGACAAAATGCTTCATAACATGCTCATGTCAACATTTTCATAAAATTTCATAAAACTTGTATATGTCATTCGCATCATGATAACCACATTTAAATGTTTAAAATTGTTCTTGTGTCAAATTGCTAAATGACATGTGGGGATTTTCCGGAATTATTGTTTGATGTTTCCGGCCTCATTTGAAATTGCCTAAATAGTTAGTTTACTTATGCCTCACCTCTTGCCATGTTAAGAACATTTAAACTTGTTGAGTAGCTTAAACGAGAGCAAACTAAATAATGTAATGTGGTGTTTCGTCAATATGCAACTCATTGCATATTGAGCTCCACTTAACTTGTAGTTTTATTTGTGCACTTTGTCATGCCATGCCTCTTTAAACCGGACATGCATCATACTTGATTGTGCATCCACTACTAGGAAAAGGCCTACTAGTGGTGCACCTGTTTTGCCTACTAATGGCGCACTACAGGTGCGCCACTAGTATCATGCCATTTGTATTTTTTACTAATGGCGCACCATGTAGTGCGCCATTAGTATAGCCCACGGTGCACCATTAGTATGCCTCCCAGGGGGGCATATTTACCCATGTGCTTTGGCATACTAATGGCGCACTAGTGGATGATGCGCCATTAGAGTCCTTTTTGTAGTGCGCCATTAGTGTGTTGAGTGGTGCGCCACTAGTATGAATATTAGGGATTTTTTTTCTTTTCCGATATTTGCACAGGTTACAAAACATATTACTGCACATAATATAGAGAGCACAACATATAAACAACAGATTTATCGAATACAATAGAAGATTAGTCTCTGAATACAATTCATCATATTAGTCTCCGAATTTAAAATACCGAACAAAGTTAGAACATTACAAGTCTCGAAACCGCGAGTAGCGAGTTTGTCTTCACATTACAAGTCGATATCGATCATCTAAACTACCATCACATAGAAGAGAGCTGCGGTCATCACGATGAGCATCATCGCAATGAAACTGGTCTTCGTCCGCTTCCTCCAACACTCCCTCCTCTCTCCCGCTAGATAGCGCGTATATCTAACTTCCGCCTCCGCCCTAGTGGTGTACCCTTTGTAATTGTTACCGCTAAAACGGTGAACCTGTCTAGGACACTCCTCCCAGTCGTCGTAGACTCTGGGAACCTTACCCTTGTACACGACATACGACGGCATCTCTATGCACTAGCCAAACAAAACGTTAGTAACAATTCACAGACAATACATAAGCAATATATAAGTTTGCAACAAAAGGATCGGAAGAGAAAAGCAACACATTAGTAGCACGATTCATGGTCCTACTAATAAATAGCATCGATTACATATAAGTTGAACGACTGTCCAAACCAAAGAGACATACAAGTTCATTAAAGTTTAATTACAACATGAGCCAATCGATGTTTTAGAACTACACATAGCATCACTACTTTCGACTCGACTCAGGGACCAGAGCGTGGATGAAGCCGCTGTCTCTCGTGATGGTCATGAAATCGCGGGCATTGTTAGCCTGCATTTGTAGTGTTGTGTCTATCTCACTGTTGGATGGTTGATATCTGAGGTAGAACTGCCCCGAGGTACGAAGGACATCTTGATGGATGATTTCAGCAAACTCTGACTGGATGCGAAAGAATTCTTGTCTGATGTCCGCGTCCTAGATTGCCGACAATCTTGCGGCCCAATCTTTGAGATTATTTGGTAGAAGGTGATTATGGTCCCGTACGATCGCCCACATGTGATGGAGGGCGTAGTAGGCATCCTTATGACTGCCAGGCAGCTACTTGACGCAGGGGAACGTCGTAGTGTGGGCGAACACGTGCTTGACGTACCTACGAACTGGCCTGGTGAAGGTGCCTCCAGATCTGGCATAGCCGGGGAGAACATCATCAAGAACTTTCTTGATATTTGTGTAGTCTTTCTTTGACTGACGGTCTAAGTCGAAATATGTGGCCATGGAATATTTTGAGCTTTAGAGGATGAGTGTGCAATGTGTGTCACTGCACAAAACATGGAATGTTAGAAAAAAAGAATGATCGAAATCTAAGAAATCATATGTTACGGGGTGGTGAGGGGATGACTTACTCAGGAAAGTAAGGCAAGAGGAAGTTATCCTTATCTGGGTTTGCCAGAATGATGCCTTCGAGGTAAGAACTCACGACTTGCCGGTCCCCAGTGCTGCCCAAGATCTTAGCACGCATGTAGAAGGGGTCGACTATCACGATGTCCGGGGTCTTATCTCTAATGATCCGCATCTCCATACTCAGAGAAAATAGCCGAACGAAGGTGTAGTGCAGCGAATGAAGGTTAAACATAGTGAAGATGTCATCAAACTGCAAGACGATCGTACCCCCGATGGCATTATCCACAAAGCCATTGCCCTCTGGCACGTTGGCCACGAAAACCGGGTATGCCACATCATTCTCGGAGAGACGCCGCTTCTCCAAAGAAAGAACACTGTCATGCAGACTCCGCATAGCACCGGTTGCAGCATTGAGCAGATTAGTCGGTAGCATCGGCCTACCCGCCACATGCACCCTCCTCGAGATATCCTTAGGTGAAGGTGGACCGTCCTGAGCACGGATCATACTCGGTGCCGGCTGGCTGGCACCCTTGTTACTCTTTCTTTTCCGTCCCTTCTTCTTCTGCTGTAATGGGATTGAGTTCTTCTCACAGACCGCCTTCTTGAGTGTGTTGGGGCTGATAATATTTGGCACCTCGTCTATCTGAGGCTCGGTGAAGGCGGCAGCTGGAGGCGTCTCCTGAGAACTGAACGCCAGACGATGCGTGTTGCAATTTGGTTTCACCGCGGTACCAGCATGATCGCGGTCATCTTTTTCAGGGTTGAGTTCTTGAGAAGGAGGCCCGAAGAAATCGTCACCATACCCATGTTCGGCAAAGTACTTATGGACGTTGGTAAATGTACCGTCCTTGTTGTCATTGTCGTCCGGATCCTATGCCATATGCATGTTCGGATCCTATGCCATAGGGATGTCCGGCATGTCCGGTTGTGTTGCCGCGGTCTTGCCATGGCTTGGCGCCGGCACGACTGGCGGTGTTGTCTGTGGGGTGGTGTCCCTCGCCCCCAAACGAATCCGGCTCTTCGGCCAAAGCAGGGGCCAGCTTACGCAGGCGTTGAGGGTCATCACATCATCTTCGTCGGCCCCAGCGGGTCGAATCGGAGGTAACAACTCGTCGCAGCCTGGCAGCACCCGAACCAGTTCAACCCTATACACGGTGGGTGGCATCAGATTACCTTGGAACACGGGGTTGCCCGGTTGAGCGATTCTGCCCTTGGCGACATCGATCAACTCGCTGCCCATGAAGTGCAGGAGAGTGCATGGAACGTCGGCGGCGCCCTGCGAAAACATGTAGGGTGTCAGGGATGCCCAGTCCAAGGCAAGGAGATGAAGTCATCGGCCGAGAGGCTTAATTAGTTACCGTGATGGCGTCGAGCTCGGCTAATGTCGAGGCACCGCCAACGGCGAGCGTGCAACTGACGGAGGGGCCGCTTGTTGCCGAGGTGTCGGCCGTCGTACACTTGGGTGCATTAAGCTCCAATGCCCGCGCCGGCGTCGAAGACACCAATACCGCCTCCGCCGGTGACACCAATGGCGCCGCCTGCGCATTGTGCGAGTTGCTGGCCGTGAAGCTGGGAGCCGGGGGCGGCCCCTGTTGGCTGCCCGCAATCCACACCGTCAGCCCCTGAATCAAGGTAGGCACAATGGCGGTGAGCGTCGACCCCAGTTGTTGTTGCACTTGCTCTTGGACAATCTCCGGAATCCGTGCCACTTGTGCCTTTAGTTCTTGAACCTCGCGCGACTGGCTTTCCGAGCTGGTCTTTCTCTCCTTTCGCCCACCAGCGTTATAGTATGACGACCATTTTGTGGACAAGCCTTTGTCGGCCACACGACCAGCTGACGACGGCTTACTGAGCTTATCCTTGTTTTTCATTACGTTCAACGCCCTATTTAGAGTGCTGTCCTAAGGGGTGCTCTGAGACGACCCCGCGCTACTGCTTTCAGTCTCCTGCGGAAGGAATGTGAACCATTTAGAAATTTGGCTTCATTAATTAGAATGCAACCATATGGAGCTAATTACGCGGGGGTGTATTCCATACCAGAACAAGCTCAAGCGCCCTGGTCTTCGAATCCGTGGTAAGCTCCATTGTCACCGGGTCCTCATTGTACTGGGCCCTGACATAGTTCCTGGTCTGCTTGTCACGGTATTTCTCGAAGCGGGGCGGTAGGACTTGCTCGGCACGCTCCGCGTCCTCCTTGTACCATAGAGGCTCCGCCACTCTGTAACCGCGGGGACCGAGTTTGTGTTCCCCTAAGTTCAACTCCCGCATTTGTTTCCCCCACTGACTTGATTCGGAGGTTGCGCTGCTCTCGCACTTGATCTTGAAATCCTTGTAGTCATCTTCGCTGATCGAAGGATTTTTCGCCTTGATCTTCTCATAACTATCACCGTTGTCAATCATTCTCTTCACCGCGCTTCTCCAAGTAGACAGGGCCATGCTCATCATCGTGAGGGCGGCACTGTTCACTTTATTCCCTGAGAGGCGTGTGTTTACAAAGTCAGCGGGGAACTTGTATCGTTCGTGCAGCTTTGTGAAGAGGAGGTTGCGCAAATTGCCTCGGTCCTTATGCCTTAGGTTCTCGGTGTTGATCGAGACGATGCTCCGGAGAATGCACCCGAGCTGAAGTGAGTACCCCTTGACTAATTCTTCAGGTGCCGTTGGATGCCCGTCGGAGTTCACTTGAGTAAATTCCTCCTTGACGGTGCGGAGCACGTTCGGGCGCCGGTCCTTCCGTTGCCTCTTCGGTTGGCTGCCATCTATGCGTGCGCTGCCATCATCAGTGGTAGCATCCTCGGCGGCACCATCAGTGGGGTCATCCCCGACGCCACTAGGGGTTGTGTAGTCAGGATCGGTGTCTTCCGCGGCGTCCTCATAGCGGTGAGGTTCTTCCTCCATCTCCTGGGACAGCTCCCAGAATTGCTTGCCCGAACCGCCGGCCTCATCGTTGTGGGCCATGTTTCGCTCTAAATAGGAAAAAAGTTTGGTCAAAAAGTTGGTTATTGTCAAGGAACAAGATCATGGTCTCATCATTTAGGGTTTGTCGACACTGAGGCATCCTAAAAGCTAAGCTTTCATCATTTAGGGTTTATCGACGCCGAGGCACCCTAAAAGCCTAAGCTTTCATCATTTAGGTTTTTATCGACACCGAGGCACCCTAAAAGCCAATGTTTTATAATTTAGGGTTTGTCGACACCGAGGCATCCTAAAAGCTAAGCTGGGAAGGAGAATTCTAAGTTGGGCCTAATCACTTGGCTCTATTGCCACCTATGGTTTAATGCAGCAAGAATAAAGGGGCAGTTTATCCTACTTAATTAAGTACTAAGATACCCCGGACCATGCATTAGTCACAAGTACCCCATATGTCCTATTTTTAGCAAAGTCATGCTAAAATTCACAGAAAATTTCAACATGACCTTTGCTAAAAATAGGACATATGGAGTACCCGAATTTGCTGGAACGGAAGTTAATCGACATTCCAGCAAACTCAAGGGCCTCTCAGGGTACCTGCAAAATCATCGCGACACGATGGTCGGAGACATGACCTTTGCCTAACTATTCTGAACTCCTGCCAAAACTGAAGACAACATATACCAAGGAAAATCAACACTTTTAGATTCATATCAGACTAACAATTAACACTGCTTTGTGTCCATATCAACTACCACAATAACTTGTCAATACTGAATATTAGAATTTTATAATTTAAAGCATGCTAAAGATATATAAAACTCCATTGCAAATGTGCCATGTCAATCAAAACCCCAATGGATGAGAACTACCATTCAATACAACAACTCTTAGAAGTGAAGAACAAGTTCTCCAAAATGAGTAGAAAGGGAGCATGCTGACATCTATACAAGCCAATAATGATTTACTACTCAATGGAATAGGGTAAGATAAACACCATCAATAAATTTACTACATCAAAAGGAGTAAAACTCAACAATGCAGCACTATCTCTGAACCTAACCTTTGTTTAGCACACAAATTGTTTTCTGTAAAAGATGATCATCATCTTTATAGAATAAAGCAACACCCTCCACTAGCCTAAAAACAAGTGAAGTTTCACCCATATAACAATAGGCGCAAACAAAATAATGACACCCAATTTAGATAGCAAAAAAAGTGAACATCAAGTACTGGGGCACATTGACACTCCTGGTTTTCTACAAACACCAAGTACTAGGGCACACCAAAGTTCTGAAATTTGTGTGCCTAACTGAATTAACTGAATTTTCAGTAACTGAATAAACTGAATTTTCAAAACTGAATTTTCAAGGAGTGGCTACATCTACAAACAGTGGCTAGAATTGCAGATTTACACATTAAAGGACACAAACTCAAGCAAGCTTCCTGAATTCTTGTTGCTAAAACTAATTTGACCTAAATTCGAGAGGGATTTGAACCTAATTTGACCTAAATTCGAGAGGTATTTGACCTAAACCTAGCAAAATAGAAAAGAAGAGCGCATGGCTGGGAGGGCATGGTTGGGAGGGAGGAGAGAGGGATTACCTGACCACGATGAGGTGGTGACCGGAGCGGAGATGACGCCATGGGTGGGTCGGCACAGTGGGTCTCCGGCGGGGCAGCGCAGTGGGTCTCCGAGGCTCCAAGTCTCCGGCGGGGCGGCGCAGTGGGTCTGGGATTCGAGGCTCCATGAGGGAGTCCTGGATTAGGGGGTCTTCGGACAGCCGGACTATATCCTTTGGCCGGACTGTTGGACTCTGAAGATACAAGATTGAAGACTTCTTCTTGTGTCCGGATGGGACTCTACTTGGCGTGGAAGGCAGGCTAGACAATACGGATATGTATATCTCCTCCTTTGTAACCAACTTTGTGTAACCCTAGCCCCCTTCGGAGTCTATATAAACCGGAGGGTTTTAGTCCGTAGGACACAACAATAACATAAAATCATACCATAGGCTAGCTTCTAGGGTTTAGCCTCTCTGATCTCGTGGTAGATCTACTCTTGTACTACCCATATCATCAATATTAATCAAGCAGGACGTAGGGTTTTACCTCCATCAAGAGGGCCCGAACCTGGGTAAAACATTGTGTTCCCTCCCTCCTGTTACCATCCGCCTTAGACGCACAGTTCGGGACCCCCTACCCAAGATCCGCCGGTTTTGACACCGACATTGGTGCTTTCATTGAGAGTTCCTCTGTGCAGTTGCCCGAAGGAAGGATGTCTCGTCTCGTCTATAGAGATGGTACTACTGCTAGAGGAGCTTTGGCTGTCGGCCAAACTCTCTGGCTAGGCGGTTTCATCACGACCGCCCGTTCGGCCGCCGCGCCGACGATGACTTCTCGGGTCATCGAAAACAACCTCCACGTCAAATCGGCACTCGCCGAACAAATGGATCCAATGGAGCTCGCCTCCTTAAATGAGCTCTTGGATCGCATCGCCGCCTTGGGAGTCGCTACGGACTATGATCGGATTGGGCTTAAACCCGATCAAAGGGAGATTAACTCTCCACTGGTCACCCATCATATTGCAGTGGTGGAGGAACAATGCGGCGACCTTTCCTCTATCTTGAGGACCAGCTATGTCCGGATTCCCGAGCTCTCCGAGTCGGACGCCCGTTCGCGGGAGGACAACATCCAATCCCTGAACTTAGAGTCAGGCAGCGGGCCAGGATTATAGGGTAACATCCCGGAACCGGAACTTCCAAAATTGGAAACTCCTCGGCCCCTGGATCCTAGATCGGGTGAGGGTTCGGATTCAATTCCACCCACCCACCCAAACATAAGCGATCTTTCCCACATCAGGCAAGAGCCCCAGGAAACAGTACATCACTATTGGGCCAGATTCCTCCTTGCGATGAACAAGGTTAAGGACTGTCGCGAGGAAGATGCAATCCTATTTTTATGCAATAATTGCACGGACAAGGGAATCCTTAACGCCATAAATCACCATGAGATAACACGCTTCGCTGACTTGGCGTCCATAGTACGAAAGTACTGTGCGATGGAAAGTGCCTAGGAAACCGAAACAAACTTTTGGGATAATCCGACCCTGAATACAAACCCAGTCCAAAATAAAAGGGTGCATTATCACAATACACCCGGGTCAACTATCAAAAAGGAAAAACCCTCTACAGGGCATGGAACCGTACTGGAGGGATGGCACAACGGGCCCTGCAAAATTCATAGTACAGCGGATATAATACCAACGCACAGCCTTAGAGCATGTTGGATACTCCGGCAGGTGGCCAAAAGTGGTGAGGATCTTCTTATCCCAAATACCACAGAGCACCATCCCGTGGATAACAATACGGTGTTAACATTTTTTGAGACCTTCGCGTCAAATAATAGGCGCAAGAGAACACTCCGCAGCATGGCTGAAATCTGCCAAGTAGCAGCAATAAATCCATGGAGTGACACGGCTATTACCTTCAATGCCAGTGACGAACCTAAATTCTGAACAGCCCGTGCACCAGCCGCACTGGTCCTCAGTCCAATCGTGGATGGCTTTCGACTCACCAAAGTACTCATGGACGGCGGCAGCGGATTAAACCTCGTCTATGAGGAAACTCTTCAAAAGATGGAAATAGACTGGAACTGCATTGAGCAAAGTAGCACAACCTTTAGAGGAATCATCCTCAGTCGGGAAGCACGCTGTGCCGGGAAAATCACACTAGATGTGGTATTCGGCACGCCGGATAATTACAGGTCCGAAGAAATTACATTCCAAGTGGCCTCGTTCAGCAGCGGTTATCACGCTCTTTTAGGACGGGAGGCGTTCACAATCTTCGAAGCCGTACCCCATTACGGGTAGATGAAGCTCAAAATGCCCAGGCCCAACGGAATCATCACTCTCGCCAGTGATCCGGACACAGCACTCCACACCGAAAACAAAACAGCCGCACTGGCCCTCGAGGCATTATTCGAAGCCCTCTCGGCTGAGGAATTAACCACGCTACGCTCCACAGTGGACAGGGATGACGTGATACTTGACAAGAGATCCAAGTCCACCTCTTTTAAACCAGCAGATGAAATAGTCAAATTCCAAGTCCACCCAACGGACCCCACAAAAACAACCTCCATCGGGGCACAGTTAAACCCCGCTGTGGACGCCGCACTACGAGAGTTCCTGCGCGAGAACTGGGACATATTCGCCTGGCATCCCTCAGACATGCCAGGAATCCCACGTAGGCTGGCCGAGCATAGCCTCAATATCCTAAAGGGATCCAAGCCGGTCAAGCAAGCTCTTCAGCGTTTCTTCGAACCTAAGAGACATGCCATGGGAGAGGAACTAGCCAAGTTATTGGAGGCCGGATTCATCAAAGAAATAAAACACCTGGACTGGCTAGCAAACCTGGTGATGGTACCAAAGAAGGACAAATCCTGGCGCCTTTGTGTCGATTTCAAAGACCTCAATAAAGCTTTCCCAAAGGATCCCTTCCCCTCCCACGCATCGATCAAATCATTGATGCTACCGCAGGACACGAGTCATTGTGTTTCCTCGACGCATACTCTGGTTACCACCAAATCAAGATGGCGGAGTCCAACCAAGCCACAATGGCATTCATCACACCATACGGTCCCTTCTGCTTTAACACAATGCCTTTTGGGCTCAAAAACACCGACGCAACATATCAGCGCATGATTCAGACATGTCTGGAGAAACAAATCAGCAAAACAGTAGAGGCATACGTAGATGATGTGGTCGTCAAAAACACGTCGACTCTTTGACAGACGACTTGAGGCTCACATTCGACAACCTCCGAACATACGACATCAAGCTCAATCCAGAAAAATGCGTTTTCGGCGTACCGGCCAGAAAGCTCCTGGGTTTCATTGTCTCCAGTAGAGGTATTGAAGCTAATCCGGCCAAAATCTGAGCTTTGTCACAGTTGGCTACCCCAACAGACCTCAAACAAATCCAGAAGTTAACTGGATGCGTGGCGGCTCTAAGCCGCTTTATCTCCCACTTAGGAGAAAATTCTTTACCCCTTTATTGCCTCCTTCGGCACACCGAACACTTCGAGTGGACGGACGCAGCCAAAGCCGGATTGGAAGAAATAAAGGCCATCTTGGCAACCAACCCAATCTTGGCCGCACCAAACATCGGCGAACCAATGCTGTTGTACATTGCGGCAGCTCATCAAGTTGTAAGTGCGGTGCTCGTTGTCGAACGAGAAGCAGACGGACATAAATTCCCTCTTCAGAAGCCGGTATACTATGTATCCACTATCCTCACTCCATGCAAATCACGGTACCCGCATTACCAAAAGATAGCATATGCGGTATTCATGGCATCACGGAAGCTGCGACACTACTTTCAAGAGTGTTCGATTACAGTAGCCTCGGAAGTGCCACTTAATGATATTATAAACAACCGCGACGCTACGGGCCGGATTGCCAAATGGGCCATTGAGCTCCTCCCGCTCGACATAACATACAAACCTCGACGAGCCGTTAAGTCGCAAGTATTGGCCGACTTCATCACCGAATGGACGGAGGCCGAACTCCCTAAAGAGTATGGCGCATACTCCACTTGGATCATGCACTTCGACGGTTCTAAAATGCTGGCTGGTCTAGGGGCTAGCGTCGTCCTGACATCCCCAACCGGAGATACCGTTCAGTACGTATTGCAAGTATTGTATACAGACTCCAACAACACAGCCGAATACGAAGCTCTGTTGCATGGTCTTCGGGTGGTAGTCTCCATGGGCATTCAACGCCTAGAGGTGCGTGGGGATTCAAACCTCGCAATATCATAAATAAATGGAGTCTTCGACGCCAAGGATCCAAAAATGGTGGCATATCGAAACGCCATCCTAAAAATGTCAGCTCGGTTCGAGGGGCTCGAATTTCACCATGTGGCTCGGGAAAACAATCAGGCGGCGGATATCCTCGCCCGCATCGGCGCAAAACGTGATGCGGTCCCCCCCAACATATTTTTGGAAAGGCTCTTCAAGCTATCCGTAGTATGGGAAGGGGACACCGGTAACAACAGTCCGGACCCGGCCAAAATACCGGATACGAACTCTCTGACACAATCGGAGGCTCCGCCACCGAAATAACACCTTCATCCCATGAAATAATGGCCATTATTGCCCTGTGGGCAGAACCATTCCTAGCCTACCTAACTAGACAGGAACTTCCGGAGGACCAAAATAAGGCACGCTGCATAGTGCGGCAATCCAAGGCCTACAAGGTCCATGAGGGAGAATTGTACAAAAATAGCACTACCGGAGTCCTTCAAAGGTGCATCTCCGAAGAGGAAGGGCGGAATCTTTTGGCAGAAATTCACGCCGGACTCGGCGGTCATCACGCCACAGCCCGGGCTCTTGTAAGCAAAGCCTTCCGTACATGATTCTATTTGCCAACGGCCCGGGCAGATGCACAGGACTTGGTCCAACACTGCGCCGGTTGCCAGCTCTTTGCAAATCAAAGCCACATGCCACCCACCGCCCTCCGAACAATCCCCATTACATGGCCCTTTGCGGTCTGGGGGCTTGACATGGTTGGACCCCTTAAAGGGGGAACCCACAAGAAAAAATACTTATTGGTCATGGTGGATAAATTCACCAAATGGATAGAGGCCAAACCTGTTAAAACAGCCGAATCCGGACCCGTGATAGACTTCATATCCGGGGTTGTACACCGTTAGGGCGTCCCCCATAGCATCATCACTGATAATGGCACGAATTTCACGGCCGACGAGGTAAAACTCTGGTGCAGCAAAATGGGCATCAAGCTCGATTATGCCTCAGTCTATCACCCACAAACCAACAGTCAAGTCGAGCGAGCAAACGGTCTTATAATGAGCGGCATTAAACCCAGATTAGTGCGCTCCTTAACAGAGTCTAACACGCACTGGGTAGAGGAGCTCGACTCCGTACTCTGGGGGCTGCGGACCATGCTAAATCATAGTACCGGATATACACCCTTCTTTATGGTGTACGGCACAGAGGCAGTCTTGCCCTGTGACATAATTCATGACTCACCTCGAGTGCACATGTATGAAGAAAGAGAAGCCAAGCTCGATCGGCAGGACAGTCTGGACACCTTGGAGGAGGAGCGCGACGTAGCCAAAGCCCATTCTGCATTTTATCAGCAACAGGCTCGCAGATACCAAAGCAGAGAAGTACGGGCCAAAACTTATAACGTTGGCGAACTAGTTCTACACCTGCCGGATAAGAAAAAGAACAAACTTGAGCCCAAATGGGAAGGTCCCTTCGTTATTGACCTAGTTCTGACCGGTGGAGCGTACCGACTGCGGGATGCGTCGACTAGTCGACTCGAGCCGAACCCATGGAACACGGCCAGGATCCGAAGATTCTACGCCTAGCACCGGACTCTATGTTAGTCCCCTCCCTTTGTCCATTTTTCGCATATGCATTATCTGTCTTGTTTTTCTTTCTTTCTTTATTTTATTATTTCTCTAGGCCTTCAAGGGCCACCTTGTGCCTCGCTTGCACATTACAGATGCGCTAGCCGCACTCTTCATACCTGGGGGCTTCTTTCACAGAAACTTAAATTATTTATCTGGGCCTCATGTCCCACACATGTGTTATACTTCCGCATGTACCTTTTTTCACCATTATATGCATCGATATGACTGAAGTTTTGGCCAAGCTGGGTTGCCTGGCTCTTGTATTTATGCCCTACATTCCCGTTAATTCGGCTAGGGCATAAGGGGAGCACCTATGCGATTGTTACTGCCGGGTCAGCCGGATGTGTACCTTAGACTGGGTGAAGCCGAAAGCTAGCATTCTTAAGGGAATATTCGGTCGGTGAACAAAAGATGATTTTTATTTATTCTCCATATCTGCCCCAGATGTTTTTCCTGCATTTTCTATCACAGTCCGGACATGCAATTTAGGTCATGCTTACCCAGGGAAAGGAACCTGTTGGGGATATACCCCGCGGCATAACCCGGCCGGAAGTATAACCTGGCTAGACTTGGCAATTCACTGGCGACCCGCACTGACCAGACGGTTTACAAGCAACCTGACTAAACATTATGACTCACTGGTAACCCGGCGAGCGGGACCGACAGGTGACAAGACCCAAGGCCCAGAAGGCCGGTTTATGTTAATGGTGGGCTGGTTTAAGAGAAAAGATGTGAATAATATTTCCCTTACAAGGAGTCAAGACCCGGACTTGTATCCGGTTTGTATTAGAAGATAGACTAGTCCTAATCCTAATAGGACTCCACATGTAACCCACCCCTTCAACATATATAAAGAGGGGCAGGGCTCCCCAAAAGGGACAAGATTCACAAGTTCCACAAGTTGGACAAGTTAGGTTTAGACAATAGCTCTTGAGATAGAGCACTCTTGTAACCATGATCATCATTATCAATATCAATGAAGCAGGATGTAGGCTTTTACCTCCAATGTAAGGGGCCGAACCTGGGTAAAACATCGTGCCTCTCATCCCGCTCAACCCCTCTCAAGCTACCACATAGATGTGTTGGCCTCGCGACTAAGTCCTCACACTAAGGACATATGCCGTGACAATTCCACGACAGTTGGCGCCCACCGTGGGGCTCGCGCATGATGGTGTTGAGTTCTTGAAGGGAGCTTTCCTAGGGATCGAGAAGCTCATAATTTGCCGGATGAAGAAGGATCTACATCAATTCCGATTCAAAGAGTCAGGCTCAAAGAAAGAATTTCGTTGGCAGTTTGTGTCGGGACCCCGATTCCAAGTCACATCGATCTAGCCGGTAACACCTCATATCACTTTGCGGCCTCACGCACGGTATTCCCACGGTGTCGCCTTACCCTGGTTTGGGACCGTTTGCGCCTTTTGGCTCACGTATATGATTGTGTCGCTAGCATCCATCTGATAAAGAACTCGGGCCGACATGGCTAGTTGTGAACCCAAAGCGGCACTAACCTATGGGGACTGGCATACATGATTCACATCGAGCATGTCGGTCAGCAGCATGTGAAGCCGGGCTGTAGCACTGGGCTGACAGGACTCCGGGGAACCCGGGCTGTAGCAGCCTAGGCAGGACTCCGGATGTCAGCGCGTGATATTTCCCTTAAGGGACATACACAGGAACGAAATGAAACACATGCCGGCCAGTCAAGTGTCCTGAGCAGTAGTGCTGGGCTAGCAGGACTCCGGTGAACCGGGCTGTAGCGGACTACTATGGCTCAAGGAATCACTAGACTACATTTCCCATAAGAGAGGCTGCCAAGGATAAACAACTAGATTGTTGGATCCCACACATAGCAATACACGTCACACGTACGCATAACATGCAAGTATGTGCTGTACAATATTGCATCACAACATAACGCAAACTCATATAGATAAAGGCCCAGAAGAGCCACATAGCATTAAATACAAACAGGGGTCACATGACCCATCATTCAGAGCATACAAGCAACGGAAGCATTACATGTCTGAGTACAGACAACTACAAAAGAAAAAGGCTAAGAAGCCTGACTATCTACACGTCCCTCCCAAGGGTACAAGATCATAGCTGAGGTAACAAGCTACTCGTCGAAGTCCAAGCGGTACTACTAGTGAGACAGATGTCTCACCTGCAAAACATAAATAAAGCAAACATGAGTACAAAGGTACTCAGCAAGACTTACATCAGATCCTATCGTACATGCATTTGTATCAAGAAGGTAATGTGGGGTTTAGTTGCAGCAAGCCAGCTTTGACTCAATGGCTATCCTGTTCTACGATAACGAGAAACTTCTTTGAGGTGAGGCAGCGCACACGAGTCCACTAATCACCACATCAATACACTAATATGGATTCATCCTCGTCTTCCTACGAGAAAGCCATCCATAGCACTCACACTTGTCTTGAGCATTTTAGAGTATCCAATTCAAGTTGTCTATGTACCACATAAGCATCCAAGAAGTCCATAACCGTGGACATGGCTATTCGAATAGATCATGATAACCCTACAGGGGTGTACTTCTTCACACACGCTCTCACCACTTATCACCATGTACACGTCATGTACCTCGGCAACCTTCAAGCGGAAGCCTGGTGAGGGTGTCGGCCACGACCTGACTAACCACACAGGTCTCTCATCCAGGTTTATCGACTATTCGGGTTCCATCCGCAAGGAGATCCGGCCGGGGTGTCGCTCATGGCCCCAAACGATGTGAGCAAGGTTCCCAAGCCCACCATCCGGGTGCCACTTGGTACACCGTGCCACTGTGCCTAGTCTGTCCCAAGCCCACCTGGCTAGGTGCCACTTGGTAGACTACTAACACTACCTACAAACACCAAAAACTAGTTGCGACTCTTGGACAGAGATCAAGTTGGTTAATAAGTCGACAGGGGTCGAGTTACCGGAACCCAATGTGTGGTAGTATAGAGTCATTGGACAACATACATAGAACTTAGTGCTTAAGGACGGTTCTAGTGAGACAACCCACCATGTACTCCTACATGGCCTCTCACCGCTACCTTTACCAAATCGTGTTCACACGCTTAACTCTCAACATCAGAACATAGCACTGTACTCAAATTCATTCCCAATGAATCAGACCCGACACACTCTAAGCAATAGCAAGCATGGCATGGTAGGAACACGACAATGGCTTCAATCAACTCCTACACATGCTAGTGGGTTTCAACTAGTTACTGTGGCAATGACAGGTCATGCAGAGGAATGGGTTCAACTACCGCAACACAAAGTAGCAGTTGAATCATTGTTGTCCTAATGCAATAAATGAGAGCAGGAGCGAGAGAGTAGGATTGTATCGAAATGAACAAGGGGGTTTGCTTGCCTGATAGATCAACAAGGGGGCACTGCTCTTCTGACAGGTACTCTGGATCGGTCTCCGGAGCAGGACCTATCGAGAAGGAACGGTGTCGATAATCAAACACAAGCATATGCAACAATATGATGCATGATCATGGCATGAATATGTGATGCTGATTGAGCTAATGCAACTAGCTTTTATTTGGATGAAATCCATTTGAACCAAAGATTCAAATGCATCTCCAAAATAAGCTCTTTATATAAGCCATTTTAGTGTTTCACTTATACAGTAGGTATAAGTTGGTTTGACATGCATTAAACTTGTACAGATGGATAGATTGAGTTTTTCTGATAATTTTTCATATATAAATTATTTCAATCTGAGCTACGGTTGAATTTCTATGAATTTTTGAAGTTTATATCATTTTCTGGAATTTCCTAATTTATTTTAATACCAGAAAATGATATATTGTGTCAGCACAGCTTCATGCTTACATCAGCAGGTCAATGGCGCTGACCAAGTCAAACCTGACGTGTGGGGTCCACACGTCAATGACTGAGTTAGTTAACAGGGTGTTTAATTAGTCTAATTAGGATTAGTGGGCGCCGGGCCCACTGGTCAGCGACTAACTAGCTAACTAACCTAGTTAATTAGTGTTAAACTAATACTAACCAAAAAGTCAGGGGGGTGGCCCACGCGTCAGTGACACAAGGGGAAGGTCAAACCCCGGTCAGCGGGTCAAAACCGACCGGCGGCTTGACGTCGGCGAGGCCCGAGACGGCGGCGCGGCTCAGAAAACACCCACAGGGCACGGGCGAGGCTGTTCTTGGGCTCGTTGGAGAGCTCTTGTAGGCGCACGTCTAGTGGTGGTGGAGGCCGGGCCTATGGTGGCCGGAGCCAACGATGGAGAGCAAGTCCGCGGCGGCTGGAGTTCGGTCAAGCTCGGGGTCGATGTTGCGGTGCACGGGAGGACTAGCTGATGGTGGTGTTGGGTTTCTGGGAGCATGCTAAACACGTAGCAGTGCTCAGATGCGAAGGTTGCTAGCCTATTCGCTGGCGACGACGAGCACGGCGGCGGTGAGCTCTCGGTCCGGTGGCTAGCATGCCTATAGCACGCAAATGAACATGGGAGAGGGGGGAAAGATAGCGGGGCTCACGGCGATCACGAAGAGGGGCTCAACTTGCTCGGGGACGGCTTGGCGACGGCGAATTGACATCGGCGGTGACCGGCTCCCGAGGTTGAAGACGGTGGCAATGATGACACTACGGAGCGTCCCGGTTGGTTGGCTCGATGGAGATGACGAGGAAGACGATGCGGAGCGTCTGGGCAGGAAGCGAGGGCGAGGCCGTGACGGTGGGCGCGGCAACGGCGAGTGGTGGCAATGGCGGCGCTCGGGCGTTTGCAGGAGAGAGCGAGAGAGAGAAGGGGAGAGGACTGGGGAGAGTGAGAGGGTCCGGGGGGGGGGGCGCGTGGCATCGTCCGTGGCGGCCAGGGCGTCGAGGAAGAGGCCAGACAGGCAGCTCGCGTGGCGCGCGGAGCGTGCACGCGCGCTGGACACACGCCCGTCCTCCTGGCGGGAGGAAGACGACAGGGGAGGGGGGCAGGTGGTCTGGGCTGGCCAACTGGGCCGGCCAGGCCGCACAGTGCTGGGCCAGCACGGGAGCTGGCCGCAGGTAAGTTTCTTTTCTATTTTTGTTTTGTTTTCTATTTTGTGACATTTGTTTCTGCTTAAAAATAATACTAAACTAATTTATTTAATTCTGTCAAATTTTGCAGGGACCTAAGGGATTAATCCAAAGCCCCTCACCAAAATTCCGAATTTTTGGACATATATTATATATATATAGTAAATATATATCCAAAGCAAATAATTACTTGATTAATTCCAAATGCCCAAAATAAATACTTATGAGCTCTTAAAAATATTGATTTGATTTTTATCTTTGTCCAATATTTTCAGAGAGCAATATGAGCATTTTCTTGGACCCTTTTGGAGCAATTTTTACTTGGGTCATTTTCAGAAATGATTCTGAGGGTTTCACAAATCCCCATTTCAAATTTCAATGAAATTTAAACATGGTGCAAACATGAAGGGTAGCCTAGGTCATACCAGAACTAGGGATGTGACAGTTTGGGAGTCATCACGGATGATCTGTACAATCTGGGTTAGCTCGTGGTGGCCATTGACTGCTACCACGAATCGGTGATGAATCTGAAGTGTGCTAAGACCCGATCCGTTTATGATCAGAGAAAGAAGCCAGTTGGACGTACAGCTGCTCTAGGGTGTGCTCTTGTCATTATGTCATGATTAGTGCGTGAAGTAGTATGTGCATACGTACACAGATTAGCTATAGTGTTGCCCGTGAAGTCAACCAAAGTCACTCCACGGTAAGAAAATCATTGCTGATGGTCCAATAAGGGATAAGTCCAATCCATCCAAGGCAAGAGGATTACACGATGTCTGTGTATAGCACGGGAAGATACTCGGATTAAACCGGACTACGCCAACAGTATTAAAGAAAAGGAAGCCCACGATTCGAAGGAAAACACGGGGGTGGATTCACTCTCATGACCCGTAAACAGGGTCGGCCATGACCCGGACTCGTCCATCGAACCGCGGCCGTGTCCTCGCCTTGAGGCACCCGCCTCCGCCGCTGTTCCGGCCCCGTGACCACCGTGCCTCACGTGGCTCCGGCCAGGCTCTGTGGTTGTTGGCTTATATCGCCTTCCCTATCCTGGCTAGTATGCCGCCGAGCCGGCCCTGCCGTTTATCGTTGTGATTGCTCTGAGGTCCTGCCTCGCTGACCCGCCGCCGTGCTTCCAAGCCGCCTGGCTGTTTCCACCACTGCACCTCGTGCCGCCTCTATGGCCTCGCGCTGCATTCGCCTCCGAGTCAGCCCGGCAGCTTCGCCTCTGAGTTAGCCCCATAGCTTCAAGCTGGTCCTCAGTCGACCTCACCTCCGCTTTGTCGCCCTGAGCTGCCGCTGCTATAATCCACCGGACTCCACCTTGCTGAGGGCCTCTTCAACCACTGCCGCCTTGCGTCGTGATGAGAGCCGCCTCACTGCGGGCCTCCACGCGTCAGCTCGATCACGCCTGGTTGCGCTGCTATGATCCTATGACCCGCCCGCATACTCTGCATGTTTCTTCAAACCACTACAGCCGGGTGCCTGAAGGAAGGAAAATACTCAGTCAGTTGTTTCTTCTACCGCGCCTAGAGTCGCCAAAAAACCCGCCATAACCTGCGACCATTCTGCCGTATCCCGCTTGCTGCTATTCTGCTTCTAAGCCGCTTTCATGGCGGGCTTGCCGACGTGCCTCCATTGGCTTGCCGTGAGCCGCCCGCTCCTCTGACCCGCCTGCCGTAGGCTGCCTTGCTTCGATTAGCTCTGCTATTGTGGCCTCGACTCACATCTACTCAGCTACTGTGTTGCTTCGGCCGCCTGTGTCTGCAATTTTTTTTGGGCGATTGGAGCTGTCAATATTGGCTACACTGTTGCCAACACCATGATAACAGAGAAGGTTGGGCAGTGGGGTTAACTTTCTTTACAAGGACGACACCGACCGATGCACAAAAGGACGATATTCTCACTTACGGGAGGCAGCTCAAATCATTCCAATGCCTGTCCAAACACGTTCAGTGGTCTTGCGTGATTCAGACTAGAAAATTTGGAGATAAAGTGAATCAGTGAGCTTCCCTAAAGTTTCAAGTATATGCATGCTCATGGTGGCACGCATACGACCAAGTACTAGTACTACTTGTGGCAAGGCTTCAATTGGTATGACACGTATCCTAAGGCAATGATTACTTCAAGGGAAAACAAAAGGACAACCAAGCGGGTGTGGTATTTCATAAAATTATCAGACTATGTTCAGCATTATTTATCAGCGTCCACGGTCATCCCATAAAAATACCAGGACAAATGGTTCCATGTTCATGGCAGATATGATGAGATCTTATGTCATTTGAGTACATCAGGACAATTATTTACTCCAAGCATATCAGGGTCACACCTGCCTAGGCAAGCTGCCCAATGGATATGTACAAGCCACCGCACGATGATCCAGTCTGCATCAACTCATCAGGACCACGTAAATTGCCCAATAAGCGCGCACAGGCCGCCGTCCCCTGCAGTTCGGTTTTACACCAACGCGCTGGCCAACTCACCCGTCCGCGCCATCTTACAATGCCACGGACGACTCGCCCGTCCACCTGCGAGACCGGTTCATGCATCCATGCCAGCTTACAACGCGGAGGGTAACTTGCTTGTCCGCACCATCTTACAACGTCATGACCGGCTCATCTTTCTGCTCCTATGGTCGATTCACCCGTGATGGATTTCAGTGATCATCAACTCCGCGGTGAATAGTTTCCGGCCTAACATATCAGGTGAAATCCATCCAGCATATATTTTATATTGTTTTCTTCAAAAGAGCAATTATTCTGGCTTGTAAGTTCTCCAGTGCAGGACAGAGTTATTATAACATTGCGCTGTTGAAGGACTCATACCGGTTTATAGCACGGTCAAATATGGAGAGTCTCAAGCCAACTCCTCGAGTAATCTTAAGACTCGGGGGCTACAATGACATGACTCGGGAACTCCGAGTCATTGGAAGGAATGATAACCCGGTTCTAGAGGACACCGCCATATTGATGAAAATTTAAAGGCCGTCAGAAAATTGTCGGTTCAAGATCCGGTTCAAGAGATATCTCTCTTCCATAAAGCGTTGAAGCTCTCAAATATCTGGTTTAAAATCCGGCTCAAGGGACGTCAGTCTTACTAAAGCTCTCCAATATCCGGTTTACAATCCGGTTTAAGAGGAAACTATCTCTTGCAAAGCTCTGACGCTCTCAATATCCTGTTCAAAATCCCGGTTCAAGAAGAATTTATCTCTTGCAAAAAGTTAAAGGTTGCCAAAGAGGACCTGTTGCCATGACGTGCGGTTCAAACATGGGTTATCCTGCCTTATTGGCTTATCATATTATTGATCACATGGGGGCTTCTGTTTATAAAGCGGAGTTCTGATTACATATTGATCCGGCTATCAAGCCAATATTGTCATAAGAGCACAGTTCTGGTTACTTCGGTAATCAGGCTATCAAGCCGATATTATCATAACGGGCCAAAGAGAGTCTGTTGCACAGCACAAATCAAACATGGGTATCCCTTGAGCATAACTCATAATATCACTTGGGGGCTATGTTCGAACCATAGTCACACTTCTTGATCTGCGTAAGGCCACCAGGGAAGTTACTTGGGGGCTCTTTGCTTTGCAACGAACTAAGAGTCTCTACCCTAGTAATAGGCTATCAAGCCAGGCTTGGAAGCCAGGTGTACGCACCTAAAACCCCGGATTAACCTACCTTCTTTAAGTAAGTCACTCCGCCCAGGTAAACCTGGTACGACCCGCGAATGTTTGACAGTCAATCTCATAGACCCTGAACTTGTCAAAGTTAAAACGTGATTGGTTAAAGATTGAGGTCCATCTTAAGAGGCTTTGTGAAACGGTTAATTCAGTGGCCTGGCAGCCCATGAAAAGCCTCGATTTGGAGCCTGGCAGCTCGTAAAAAGCCTCGCATGTTCTTTTTGAGTTCTATTTGCCAAGTTTTTTCGCCTTTGTTGAGGTTCATAATATCTTCTGATAAACCGGCGTCCTTGACCCGACTTGGCTTTCAACTACAAGTTGTCAGTACATGATCAGTTATAATCCGGCGTTCATTAACCCGGTATGGTTTTGACTAACAAGTCGCCGGTGTTATAAGGAAAATCCGGCATTTATTATATCTCGGTACGGTTTATTGTCATAATCCGGCAAATTAAGGAAGGAGTTCTCAATATTCGAGATTGGGGTTACCACCCTCATTACAAGAATTGTTTAAACCAACGAGGTGATTCAATGTCACAGGTATCATCTATGTCATATTTGATTATCTTCAATTACAGCTTTGGTTATAAACCCTGGCTATCTATATGGGCATTATGACCCGCCCTGCGGTAAACCGCCGAGGATTCTTGTGATCTACTTGTGTGCAGGATAAGAATGCATTCGGGTGGCTACCCACCCTGGCTTTCGACATTAAATTGCCAGGGCATATGTTATTTACACTTTGTGCAGGATTTACAGAATTATGACATATAAATTCAAGCTCATCATCAAAATTGATGCTTCAAAAGGGTTATCCATTTTGGATTTTCTCGAAGGCTATCAGTCGCCGGGTTATAAAAATTCTGGCTTACAATGAATGCGCATTAAGTCACCATCGGCCAAGAGCCGCCGAGTATTTAAACTCCGGATTTACTTATCAACTGGTAAGGTATTCATATATTTCATAGCCAAAATTGGCTGGATTTTCATGATGATATTGAATGATTGTGGTTTTTAAACCGGATTATATTATTCAAATATTCAAATAGCCAAACATGGCTGGATTTTTGTTATTATTATTATGGTTATCAATAACCAATATTATGATTAAGGTTTTCAAAGTCGCTTCAGTGTGATGGTTATTATTTATCAATGGATATGATTTATTCTACAAAGGAATAGTCCCAAGTCACTGCAGGCTTACGACCCGGCACTTGGCGGCTACATTATTCAGGTTGAGGTTACATCAAAATATGCAAGTCTCATGTCGCTGCAAGCATGCACCATGACACTTGGGGGCTAATGCAAAGTCATTTTGACTGGCCTTATTGAAGACCCGACTCATCACATCATAATGAGCCAGCCCTTGGGGGCTACCAATTGCTCCTATCAATGATTCAAGGTACACAAGTCTTAATCCATTATATTCAAGGGTCCACTGCACAGTTGGTAAAGCATAAAGCTCTTAACCTTGTGGACGTGGGTTCAAGCCCCATGGTGGAGTTACATCATATGATGTTATTTTCAATGAAGCATGATTATATTTATAAAGACCCGACTCATCACATCGTAATGAGCCGGCCCTTGGGGGATACATATTGTTGCTCAAGTTTACATGATCATATTTACAAAGTCCCTGCTCATTATTGCATAATAACCCAGCACTTGGGGGCTACATATGTGGAATACTCAGTTCTGACTAGTGATTGAGATGAACGACCTGGATTTCTTCAAGATTGTGACATTCATATTGAAGCAAGTCTTAAGTTGTTGCTATGCTACCTTCTTTAGACTTGGGGGCTACAAGTGATAGGCATATAAGAGGTATATTTTCAAGCTTGATGTTAACTACAATTATGACCCGGTGCCATCAATATTTGTAAACCGGCAATGATAAACCAGCAAGTTCAAGTCTTAAACCGGCAATGTTCTACATTCTTAAACCGGCTGAAGATCAGATGAATATTTCAAAGAATAATATTTTTGTTAAGCATTGGGAGCTGAGTCAAAGGAGTTATTCTTCACAATATTTCTCTGTGACAAACCAATGTCGGCAAATTCATTATGAAGCTGGTCTGTTGACCCGGACTTTCTAGAAGGAGGAAATAACAAGGACTTAAGGGTGATCAGGTACCGGTTTACAAGAATTGTTAACCCGGAGCACAACCTGTCAAATTTATTCTTGTGTTTATTTTGCAGCATAAGTTTACCATGGATAAATCCAAGCTAAACTTGGGGGCTAATGTTGGGGATATACCCCGCGGCGTAACCCGGCCAGACTTGGCAATTCACTGGCGACCCGCACTGACCAAACGGTTTACAAGCAACCTGACTAAATATTATGACTCACTGGTAACCCGGCGGGCGGGATAGACGGATGACAAGGCAAAGGCCCAGAAGGCCGGTTTATGTTAATGGTGGGCCGGTTTAAGAGAAAAGATGTGAATAATATTTCCCTTACAAGGAGTCAAGACCCGGACTTGTATCCGGTTTGTATTAGAAGATAGACTAGTCCTAATCCTAATAGGACTCCACATGTAACCCGCCCCTATATAAAGAGGGGCGGGGCTCCCCAAAAGGGACAAGATTCACAAGTTCCACAAGTTGGACAAGTTAGGTTTAGACAATAGCTCTTGAGATAGAGCACTCTTGTAACCGTGATCATCATCATCAATATCAATGAAGCAGGATGTAGGCTTTTACCTCCACCGTGAGGGGCTGAACCTGGCTAAAACATCGCGCCTCTCATCCTGCTCAACCCCTCTCAAGCTACCACATAGATGTGTTGGCCTCGCGACTAAGTCCTCACACTAAGGACATCTGCCGTGACAATTCCACGACAGAACCCTTAACGGAACTATTATCCCTAGAAGATGTTTCTTACTACCCATGTAATATCACATAATTAGTTGGGCACTTGTCTCATAAAGCACTAAGGACCCCTCTGCTGGTCTCCACGCATACCCCGGTTCTTATATAACTGAGCAGGTATTCGGATACACTCCGGACTATTGGGCCCGGAGGTTGAAGCGAAAAGGTCCGCAACGACAAATGATATACAATCCGGCTAGAAGGCATTATACATGTCACTTTAATTACATAGTCATGCAGACTGACTCAATTCCTCTTCTATACCATCCAACAGGCGGTCTAGCTTACAGTCCTGTTGAGAATACTTTGTGGCTAATTCTACTTGCCCATAAACTAAGCTAACAGGGATCTCTTTTCCGTCGGGCCCCACAGGTCCGACCTCGGCCATGTGATTTGGGTCTGCCTTGGTATACCGCATCTACACCATGGCCTAGGCTTCTCTGGCACCCTGTCGGCAGGTTGATATCTTCCATAATCGGAAGCGCCGCCGTGCTCCCTTGAGCTTCTCCGCAAGCTCGGAAATGCCCTCTGGCAGGGAGACGGATGGCCACAAGGCCTGGGCAACACCCTGCATCACCCGCCGAACTTGTTCGTGCAAATGTGACAGCTCGAACAGAAGATCACCCGCAGACCCGGGCATTTCCTCAGCGGGATGACCCGTCAGCATACCTACAGACATAACGCCGTTAGTCGACTTCCTCGCCGAACTCCTTTAAAAGGATTCGTTTAAGCACTTACTGAAAATGCCGCGTCGAAGCCGCTTATTCTCCTTCTCGGAGTCTGCAAGCTGGCCACCAACGTCTTTTAGTTCCACGCTCAACTTAATATTGCCATCTTGGAGATTTTTTTTTCTCCCGCCTAACTTCAGTCAGCACGTGTTTGCCAGCCTCTAGCTGTCGCATAACATGCTGGACCTCCGGATTCTCTCCGGATTCACCTGCAACATCTATTGTTAGATCTGCACCCATGCTGCACACTATATGGTAACCATCATTCTTTAAAGTAAATGTTACCAGCGGGAGGTTTTTTATGTTCCTGCAATGCGGCAACAGCGGCCCGCAGTTGGGTCTTGCATTCCTCCAGCTCCTGGGACAGCCTAGTATTCTTCTCTGTAAGAACCTGCACAATAAAGATGATCCTTAAATCAGTTCTGCTAACTACTTCAAGTCTCAGGGGCTACTGATACATATAAATCACCAGATTCACTCACCCATACATCCTTTACATACTGATCCGTGGCTCTGGCTAGACCATCTTGAGCGGCATGGAGGTACGCCTCTCCAGAATTGAAAGCATCAAATGCCTCTGGTGAGAAACAAGCGTCACGGAGTACGGCCCGACGGCGCCTATGATTCATGGCGCTTTCCACTTCTGAGTTAGTAGCGGATAACCTGTCCGCATCCTCTGTAGGGGGATTATCCGGCACCTGCCCCATATCGGCTTCTGCCTCTATGTCCAGTCCTGGCGCCCGACTAGTGGAGGCGTGATCAGCAACATCGCCGGACATATTCCGGCGAGCGTTTTTTCTATTAAGGAAACACGGGTGTCATTACATTTTGAGAAAGACGACAACCAAGGAGCGGGGTTTTATACCTTTGTGCCGGCGTCTCCGTCCTGACCGCCTTCCTTTTTGGCCTACCCGGCCTCGGTGCCTCTGGTTGGCGAGTTGCTGCGGGTTCGGCAGGGCGTCCCGAATGCCTTCCCTGTAAAAAATGCCATGTGTATATGGTGGGTGAAGTGTTTAGGAGGGATCCTAGTTTTTGGAGTTAGGATTTTTTAGTTTTTCTTACTTGCGATGCAGGGAGCAGTCCGGGATAGTCGGCCGTAATGGCCACCATGGCATCATCGCAGCTTAACTGATAGAACTGCCGGTCTATCAGCTCTACGGAGATAACCGAATCTTCTTCAAGTCCGGAGTTGAGGGCCCATTCAGGGTCCTCTGGTTGGGGAGAAGGGCTGCTGACCTCCTTTATGGCTTTTTGCAGTTCCTGCCACAAAGTGGCAAGGTGAATACTTACGACAAAGAATGCGGGAAAAATGGGAGCAGGGAAATATAACTTACCCAGCTTGGAGGATTGTACATGGAGAATCCCTGCGTGGCTTGATGCGGGTGAACTCCTCTTCCTCACTCTTGAACAGTTCGGACAGAATTTTTGCTAGAGCAGCAGCATTGTCCGGACCCTTATGCCCGCAGCGGGTGGCGTCATCCGCCCCGTTATAACACCACAAGGGGTGCCCACGATATTGAAGTGGCTGCACTCCCTGCATTATGCAAATCGACATAACTTCGATTATTGTCAATCATGATTGAGCCAGTGCTTTGATTCGGTTCATCAGATAGAGGACTTCCCTGTTGTCTTCCGCCTGGGGGCTCCGTGGGCGCCAACTTCGGCGCTTCTTCAGAGGAGCATTGTTGAACTCAGGAAGACCCTGCTGAACAGGGTCCGGAAGGGGAACGTCCTCCATATAAAACCATTCTGAAGGCCAGTGTGGGAGTCCTGGATTCGAGGGTCTCCGGACAGCCGGACTATCTCCATTGGTCGGACTGTTAGACTATGAAGATACAAGATTGAAGACTTCGTCTCGTGTCTGGATGGGACTCTACTTGGCGTGGAAGGCAAGCTAGGCAATATGTATATGGATATGTCCTCCTTTGTAACCGACCTTGTGTAACCCTAACCCTATCGGTGTCTATATAAACCGGAGGGTTTTAGTCCGTAGGACAACAATCACCACATAGAATCATAGGCTAGCTTCTAGGGTTTAGCCTCTCTAATCTCGTGGTAGATCTACTCTTGTAACACCCATATCTTCAATATTAATCAAGCAGGACATAGGGTTTTACCTCCATCAAGAGGGCCCGAACCTGGGTAAAACTTCGTGTCCCTTGCCTCCTGTTACCATCCAGCCTAGACGCACAGTTCGGGACCCCCTACCCGAGATCCGCCGGTTTTGACACCGACATTGGTGCTTTCATTGAGAGTTCCTCTGTGTTGTCGCCGTTAGGCTTGATGGCTCCTACTATCATCGATAGCGATGCAGTCCAGGGTGAGACTTTTCTCCCCGGACAGATCTTCATATTTGGCGGCTTTGCACTGCGGGCTAATTCGCTTGGACATTTGGAGCAGATTGAAAGCTACGCCCCTGGCCATCAGGTCAGATTTGGAAGTTTGAACTACACGGCCGACATCCGCAGAGACTTGATCTTCGACGGATTCGAGCCACACCCGGGCGTGCCGCACTGTCTCGATGGGCATGACCTAGCTATGCCACCGGACGGTACTCCAGAGGCCGCGCCCACACCAGCTCCGACCCTTAGCTCGGAGCCAACTGCGCCAATCGAGGACGGGTGGCTAGACACCGCCTCAGGGGCTGCAGTCTCGACGGCGATCGAGCCAAACACCAGCATAATCCTCTGCGCAACCCGTGACTCCAAGGTGCCGGACTCTCTTCCGGACCCCGAACCATCCGCGCCCCTGCCAATCGAATCCGAGTGGGCGCCGATCAAGGAACTCACCTCCGCAGATATCTTTCAGCACTCGCCCTTCGGTGACATTCTGAATTCACTAAGATCTCTCTCTTTGTCAAGAGAGCCTTGGCCGGATTATGGCCAACGGGACTGGGATGCGGACGACGTAGAAATTCGACGCCCACCCACCACCCACTTTGTAGCCGCTGTCGATGATTTAGCCGACATGCTCGACTTCGACTCCGAAGACATTGTCGGTATGGACGACGATGTAGGAGACGAACATGAACCAGCACCTATAGGGCACTGGAAAGCAGCCTCGTCCTATGACATATACATGGTGGATACACCCAATGAAGGCAACGGCGACGAGATAGCGGAGGATGACCCCTCCAAGAAGCAACCCAAGCGCCGACATCAGCGGCGCCGCTCTAAGTCCCGCCAAAGCAAAAGTGGTTATACCGGCGCAGGAGATAATAACACTCCGGATAGCGCCGAAGACAACGAAAACCCCCTCCAGCAAGAGTTAGATCAGGAGGATGAAGGTGCCAGCTCTCCTGAGAGAGCGACTGGCGGAGAGGAGGAGGATGACAATTACATGCCCCCCTCCGAAGACGAGGCAAGCCTCGGCGATGATGAATTCGATGTACCAGAGGATCCCGTCGAACAAGAGCGCTTCAAGCGCAGGCTTATGGCCACGACAAATAGCCTGAAGAAAAAGTAGCAGTAGCTTCAAGCTAATCAAGATCTGCTAGCTACAAATGTACTGAAGTCCTTGCAGCCGAGGAATATAAACTCGAGCGTCCCTCCAAGAGTTACCCAAGGCACAGGTTACTACCCTGACTGGAGGAAGAAGCGTATGATATGGCTGACCGACCACCTCGTGGCCGCGATAGAGAGGCATTCCTGTCGAAAGCTCAGCCTCCACCCCAACGCCATCCAAATAAAAAGGCATGGGGAGATACGCTAGACCTGCGAGACATATTGGAGGACAAAGCAAAGCACTCAAGATCGATCTACGGATCACGATGGCGCACCACTCTACGAGACGGTAAACGTCACGCCGGATACAGTAAAAGAAAATCCGGTCGGGCCGAACACAGCGGGCAGGACCCATATGAGCTGTGTCGCGATATAGCCCAATACAGAGGCACCACACAGCCCTTATGCTTCACAGACGAAGTAATGGAACATCAATTCCCAGAAGGTTTCAAACCTGTAAACATTGAATCATACAACAACACAACAGATCTCGCGGTATGGATCAGCACGACATGCCATCAAGTACCTCCCACTAAAACTCAAAGGACCAGCACGACATTGGCTTAATAGCTTGCCAGGGGACTCCATTAGCTGTTGGGAATATCTGGAAGCCGCATTCCTCGACAACTTTTAGGGCACTTATGTGCGACCACCAGACGCCGATGACTTGAGCCACATAATTCAGCAGCCAGAAGAGTCGGCCAGGCAATTCTGGACTCGGTTCCTTACAAAGAAAAACCAAATCATCGACTGTCCGGGTGCGGAGGCCTTAGCGGATTTCAAGCACAACACCCGAGACGAGTGGCTAGCCCGCCACCTTGGTCAGGAAAAGCCGAAATCTATGGCAGCCCTCACGATGCTCATGACCCGCTTTTGTGCGGGAGAAGACAGCTGGTTGCCTCGCAGTAACAACATATCAAAGAACCATGGTACCTCCGATACCAAGGACGGCAACAGTAGGTCACGTCGCAACAAGCATAAGCGCCGCATTAACAGCGAAAGTACTGAGGATACGACAGTCAATGCCGGATTCAAAGGCTCTAAACCCGGTCAGCGGAAAAAGCCATTCAAACAAAGTACGCCGGGTCCGTCCAGCTTGGACCGTATACTCGATCGCTCGTGTCAAATACACGACACCCCAGACAAGCCAGTCAATCACACCAACAGGGATTGTTGGGTGTTCGAGCAGGCCGGCAAGTTAATCGCCGAAAACAAGGACAAGGGGCTGCATAGCATGACGAGGAAGAACCCTGGCAGCCACACAACGGAGGACAGAAGAGGTTTCCCCTGCAAGTGCGGACGGTGAACATGATATACGCAACCCACATCCCCAAGAGGGAGCGGAAGCGTGCGCTCAGGGACGTATATGTGCTTGAGCCAGTCGCCCCGAAGTTCAACCATTGGTCCTCCTGTCCGATCACCTTCGATCGCAGGGACCACCCGACTAGTATCCGTCATGGCGGATTCGCCGCACTGGTCCTAGACCCAATCATCGACGGATTTCACCTCACTCGAGTCCTCATGGACGGCGGCAGCAGCCTGAACCTGCTTTATCAGGACACAGTGCGCAAAATGGGTATAGACCCCTCAAGGATCAAACCCACAAAGAGTTTGGCGTCATTCCAGGCGTAGAGGCCCACTTCACAGGCTCAATTACACTAGAAGTGGTCTTCGGATCCCCGGATAACTTCTGAAGCGAAGAGTTAATCTTCGATATAGTCCCGTTCTGCAGTGGTTATCACGTACTGCTCGGACGAACCGCATTCGCTAGATTCAATGCAGTACCACATTATGCATACCTCAAGCTCAAGATGCCAGGACCTCGAGGAGTTATTACAGTCAATGGAAACACAGAGCACTCTCTTCGAACAGAGGAGCACACCGCAGCCCTCGCAGCAGAAGCGCAAAGCAGCCTCTCAAGGCAATCTACCAGTTCGGCGTTTCAAAGCCCGGATACCTTCAAGCGCGCTCGGGGCAATCGGCAAATAGACCGCCTGGCGCGATCTGAGCTCGCGTAGCAATACGACGGCCACCCCAATCCCAGCCCAACGACATTGTTCACACCGCGCGTACATCATTACACATTAAAAATACCATGGGCACAGATGGGGAGGGGGAGGCAGAACTACGACACGTCCCAAAATGCGGCCTAAACCGCACCAGGGGCTTCCCGTTTGGTTATTTTTCTTTTTTCTTTCAGGACTTCAATCTCTGGAAACACTGTCCGACAACTCTATTGCCGAACACATGATACAGCAACCAAGGAGGCTGACAACTATGGAATTCCCAGGTGGATTACAGATTTCACATAATTCCTCAGCTCGCCCTTGGAAGGGACATAGTCCTACTCTTTTGCTCATTACACTATCTGTATCACTCTACTTTAATGCAATTTTTTAATATACAATGCATGACATTACGATTATTATCCCATTTTCGTTATATGTATACATATCTATGTGTTCATTAATGATGCCTAGCAACCGTACACTCTGGTATGGCCAATGCACCAGGGGCTTACGTACCCACAATATGGTGTGAAAAGTCCGAACACTTTCACAAGTGCGGCACCCCGAACTTATAGCATTATATGCATCAGCTCCGAATCATGTCTTTGGTCAAATGTTGGGTTTGCCCGGCTCCTATGTTTTGGTACCTTACGTTCCACTCTATCGGCTAAGGTAGCGCTAGGAGAACTACTGCGATTGTGCCCCGGTTCTGCCGGGGCGAGTACCTCAGTAGAGAAAGCTAAAACTGACTGTCATGATAAGGCGAGAGACTGGTCGTTGTTCGGCGAGGTTTTTTGAGTCCCTAAAGACTTATGCCGCTTAGGGCGAGGGGCTGGCAACGTCCGGCTTACAAGCGTGTATCACGCCCCGAATTAGGCCTTCCGAATACCAGGGGCTTCACCGAAATTTAAAATTATAGAATTCTATGGCTAAGTGAGAGTGATAAAGCATTATTAGTCTGGTTGCCTTGTTCGTTGTGCTGAGCACCTCCCTCGAAGGACCCAAACATGGGAACAAGAGTGCTCAGGTTTATCCCGAACACCCCGGCACTCGGGGCATGGGGGCAGAAGCCGAGGACTAGCCATCTCTCAAATTGGATAAACAGCCAAACAGAAGGTAATATTTTAAATTCACACAAGCGTTGCATAGCGCATATGAAACAAGTTTTCATTACAAAAGATAAAAAACGAGCAAGTCTCATTCAAATATTACATTTTGTGAACACTCATCCGCGATAAGACGGGCGCCCGGCAGAACACCCTCGTAGTACATCTCGGGGTGGCGGTGCTCCTTGCCCTCCGGCGGCCCCTCCTTGATAAGCTTCACGGCGTCTAGCTTGACCCACTGTGTTTTCACATGGGCGAAGGCCCGGCATGCACCTTCAATGCAGACGGATCGCTTGACGACCTCCAGCCGTGGGCATGCATCCACAAGCCGCCTCACCAGGCCGAAGAAGCTGTTCGGAAGGGCATCGCCAGGCCACAACCGGACTATGAAGCCCTTCATGGCCTGATCGGCCGCCTTATGTAGCTCGGCCATCTGCTTCAGCTGGTCGCTCATTGGCACCGGATGTTCGGCCTCAGCATACTGAGACCAGAACAGCTTCTCCGTCGAGCTTCCGTCCTTGGCCTGGTAGAATAGTGCGGCATCAGACACACTGTGGGGAAAATCTACGAATGCTCCTGAAGAGCTCTGGATTCGGGTAAGTAATCGGTAATTCACCGTTGCATGCTTGCTTTGCATATAGAAAGCCTTACCCGCCGCTATCTTCTTCATCACGTCGATCTCCTGAAGGGCCTTCTGGGCCTCGGCCTTGGCACTCTTCGCGCTCTCACGGGCCGCGGCAAGCTTAGACTCTCTCGTCTTCAAGTCAAGCTCCAACGCCTCGTGCTTCGTCACGAGAGCTTGGAGCTCTTGTTACACCTCGCCCACCCGAGCCTCATGCCTCTCTCGCTCGGTGCGCTCCTGGGCCGCCTTTTCTTCGGCCTGGGACATCGCTTGCTTCAGGGTCGCCACCTCGGTCGTGGCCCCTGGCAAACATACAATGATCCTGTCATTTATCAATCGCGTCCTTTTTCTCATCTACAGACGGGGTATCATTTACCCTTGTTCTCCTCGAGCTGCCTCTTAGCAAGGTCGAGCTCCTTCTGGGACCCCTTGAGGGCCTCCTTCAGTACGGCGACCTCTGCAGTTTGTGCAGCGGACGCCAGTAGCGAAGCCTGCACATGCATATTGACATACTTATATTAGACTCCTGCGATATTATTTGATCCTCTGTTCGGCTTTTCTTTGTGAACACCGAACAAAGCATCAGGGGCTACTGTCTATGCGGTAACACTTCTACTACATTTTAAAACACTTACCTCGAAGCCTGTTAGAAGGCTAGTACAGGCTTCAGTCAATCCGCTCTTGGCGGACTGAACCTTCTGGAACACCGCACTCATGATAGTGCGGTGCTCCTCCTCGATGGAAGCACTGCGAAGTGCTTCCAACATAGTGTCCAGCGCCTCTGGGTGGACAGAGGTCACCGGCACTGGCGTCTCACCCTCCTTAGAAGGGGACCGCCTGCCCGAGCTCGGATCCGTTGGAGGGTCCGGTGCGGTGTTCGGCTGAGGGCCGAACTCGGAGCTCTCAGGGACCCCGTCCCCTCGGCTCCCGGAGTCCGGAAGGTCACCTTGAGGCGCCTCCGGGACTGTCGCGCCCTCGATCCGGTGCCTCTTGAGACAGCACCTCGGCGTCGTCGGCCGGATGAGGGGAAGTGGCGGTCGGGACTGGATCGCTATCCATGTCTGACGAAGCCAGGGAGCCGTCCGAGGATACCTCGATATTGGCTCGGGGTGGCCTGTACAATTGAGTTTGGCATTAGGGAAAGCAATGCGACAAAGGAATCCTATGGGTTACTTTGGTATCCGAACACTTACGATCTCCCCTGGGGCTTGCCCGTGGGCAACCACTCGTCTTCACTTTCGTCGGCGGTGGTAGAGCTGTTCGGAAGGAGCGTCCTTCCCTTCGTGGACCCTTCGGCCTCCCCCGTTGGGGCGGCCTTCCTTTTCTTGTCTCCCCCAGTCGATGGGGGAGCCTCTTCTTCCTCTTCCTCGTCTTCGGGGGAAGAGTGCGCCGCAGTGTCGTCGGACGGTGAGTCCGACGACGCCTGGCGTCGGGAACTCTTTCGAGCTCCCTTGGCCTTCTTGGTCTTCTCCGGCACCTTATAAGGGGCCAAAGTCAGCATCTTCATCAGAAGAGCGTTTGCGGGGCCTTCGGGCAAGGGAGCCGGATAGTTGATCTGTCCGGCCATCTTCTGCCAGTCCTGTCAACATTACGGGAGTTTAAACCCCGCATGGAATCAATCTATATAGAAAACAAGTATCCTGTGAAAGGCAAAACAACTTACCGCACTGGCGTGGAGCTTCGTGTTGAATCCGCGATCCTCAGTAATGGGGGAGGGACCGCGGCGCCCTTGAACAGCACCCTCCAGGCATCTTCATGAGTCGTGTCAAAGAGCCTGTTCAGAGTTCGGTGTTGCGCCGGATTGAACTCCCACAAGGTAAACTCCCGTTGTTGGCACGGGAGTATCCGGCGAACGAGCATAACCTGGACTATGTTGAAAAGCTTGAGATTCTTATCCACCATGTTCTGAATACATGACTGGAGTCCGGTCAGCTCTTTTGAATTACCCCAGGACAGGCCCTTCTCTTTCCAGGAGGTGAGCCGCTTGGGGATGCTAGATCGGAACTCGGGGGCCGCTACCCATGCGGGGTCGCGCGGCTCGGTGATATAGAACCACCCCGATTGCCACCCCTTTATGGTGTCCACGAAGGTGCCCTCGAGCCATGTGATGTTGGGCATCTTGACCACCATGGCGCCTCCGCACTCCACCTGGCGGCCACTCACTACCTTCGGCTTGACATTGAAGGTCTTCAGCCATAAGCTGAAGTGGGGCTTGATGCAGAGGAAGGCCTCGCACACGACGATAAATGCCGAGATATTGAGGATGAAGTTTGGGGCTAGATCATGGAAATCTAGGCCGTAATAAAACATGAGCCCCCGGATGAAGGGATGGAGAGGGAATCCTAGTCCGCGGAGGAAATGGGTGAGGAATACCACCCTCTCATGGGGCTCGGGGGTGGGGATGAGCTATCCCTCATCTGGGAGCCAGTGCGCGATGTTGTCGTGTAGGTATCCGGCTCTCCTTAGTTTCTTGATGTCTGCCTCCGTGACGGAAGAGACCATCCACTTGCCTCCCGCTCTGGACATGGTTGGAGAAGGTTGAGATGGAAGTGAGGACTTGGGCGCTAGAGCTCAAGTATGCGGGAGCGGATGAGCAGAGGAGGAAGAAGGCGTGGATAGAAAGGTGAATCCTTATCCCTTTATATGGGCGGACAAAATTAAACGTCCCCAGTTGCCTAGTAAAACTCGCTTATCCCCCAAGCTCCGCAATTGATGGCGCGGTTGGGTTACCCACGCCCGTATTGATGAGAATCCCGTAATAAGGGGACACAATCTCTGCTTTTACAAGACGTGTCGAAAAACTGCCTCGTGTTATGTGCGGGGCTCGTTAAAAGAAATGGTTCGAATAGTCACCGGGCCATGACATGACGTCATGCTATCAAAACAAGCCAGCAAATTAGATTTGCGAAAAAACATCATTCTCTCTATTGTGAAATGTGGGACTTATTTTGCAGGGTCGGACACTATCCTTGTATTCAACTTCTTCTATAATGTATTCGGAGAAGGAACCCGCCTTGCAATGCCGAAGACAACTGCGCGCCGGACTCATCGTCATTGAAGCCTGGTTCAGGGGCTACTGTGGGAGTCGTGGATTAGGGGGTCTCCGGACAGCCGGACTATCTCCATTGGCCGGACTGTTAGACTATGAAGATACAAGATTGAAGACTTCGCCTCGTGTCCGGATGGGACTCTACTTGGCGTGGAAGGCAAGCTAGGCAAAACGTATATGGATATCTCCTCCTTTGTAACCATCCTTGTGTAACCCTAACCCTCTTCGGTGTCTATATAAACCGGAGGGTTTTAGTCCGTAGGACAACAATCACAACATACAATCATATCGTAGGCTAGCTTCTAGGGTTTAGCCTCTCTGATCTCGTGGTAGATCTACTCTTGTAACACCCATATCTTCAATATTAATCAAGCAGGACATAGGGTTTTACCTCCATCAAGAGGGCCCGAACCTGGGTAAAACTTCATGTCCCATGCCTCCTGTTACCATCCAGCCTAGATGCACAGTTCGGGACCCCCCTACCCAAGATCCACCGGTTTTGCACCAACAACCAGTCTTCGGATGGCTTCTTCGGGGTACCAGACAGGTATCCGGTATCGGTGATGCGCCATATTTCGGCTCCGCCCACTTGATAAAGTGATTCCCTCTGTGTGCGAGGGACGAGGCAGAATAGCCTTTTCCACAGCTCGAAGTGAGCCTCGTAGCCCAGGAACAACTCGCAGAGAGCAACATAGCCGGCGATATGTAGAATGGAGGCAGGGGTGGGATTGTGTAATTGGAGTCCGTAGAACTCCAGGAGCCCGAGGAGAAACGGATGAATTGGTAATCCGAGTCCCCTTAGTAAATATGGAACAAGGCAAACCCGTTCCCCCATGGAGGGACAGGGAAAGCTTTCCGCTTGCTCCCCGCCATTGTAGGTGGCAAGCCTGGCTTGAACGGGCACCATATACGCCGGAGGGAGAAATCCCTTGGTCTGCAGTTCGACTAATCGACTGTGCAGGACTGAACACCTCTCCCAATCACGGGGCTTAGGGCTACAGGGGCGGGAGGAGGAGCTGCGGAGGTCGGCCATGCTAGAATGGATCTTTCCGAAACGCGCTCTGATGGATTCTCGCTGGGGGAGGATGGTATGGATCGGATCTAAGAATCCCCGTTCCTTTAATAGACAATTTATTTATCTGGCTAGGGGGCGATTGTAAAAACGCCCTGGCGCCTCGGATTCATTCAACGCGTGGGAGATAGCCCTTATTGGGCACAGAAGCCAAGAGGTCCGAACATTTATGGGATCGGACACTGCTTACAAACACTTGGAAATTGGAGAAGAACCCGCCTTGCAATGCCGAAGGCAATACTGCGTGCCAGACTCATCGTCATTGAAGCCTGGTTAGGGGGCTACTAAGGGAGTCCTGGATTAGGGGGTCTTCGGACAGCTGGACTATATCCTTTGGCCGGACTGTTGGACTATGAAGATACAAGATTGAAGACTTCGTCTCGTGTCCGGATGGGACTCTACTTGGCGTGGAAGGCAAGCTAGACAATACGGATATGTATATCTCCTCCTTCGTAACCGACCTTGGGTAACCCTATCCCCCTCCGGTGTTTATATAAACCGAAGGGGTTTAGTCCGTAGGACACAACAATAACATACAATCATACCAAAGGCTAGCTTCTAGGGTTTAGCCTCTCTGATCTCGTGGTAGATCTACTCTTGTACTACCCATATCATCAATATTAATCAAGCAAGACGTAGGGTTTTACCTCCATCAAGAGGGCCCGAACCTGGGTAAAACATCGTGTTCCCTGGCTCCTGTTACCATCCGCCTTAGACGCACAGTTCAGGACCCCCTACCCGAGATCCGCCAGTTTTGACACCGACACTCCAAGTCTCCGGCGGGGCGGCGCAATGGGTCTGGGCGCCGCGGGTTTCTAGGGTTTGGAGGGCTGGGATGGCAAGGGAGG
>NC_041380.1:324990104-325064448 GCF_002162155.2 Triticum dicoccoides | reverse complement strand
AGCGGGGGAGGTGTGGGGGGTCGGCGGCGGCGGTGGAGCGGGGGAGGGTGCGGAGGGTCGACGGCAGTGGTGGAGCGGGGGAAGGGTGCGGGGGTGCTCGGCGGCGAGGGGGATCTGGCGAGGAGGGATAGTGATCGAGATGGAGGACACTAGAATAGAAGAAATATCATTTCAATATGTCGAAATACAATCGAGAAATGAAGGCTACTATTTAAATACAATCGATCTTAATTAGCTAGCTATCTGTTCACAATCTTCTTGCCCTTCTTTTTCGCAAATGGAGTCTTCTGTGGACCAGATGTCCTTTAGGTAGGGTGGTCCTGCTTCTTCTTGTGGTGTATGGCACTTCATCGTCGTCGTCATGTTCCATCTTCGGGTCGCCGTACTTGTCGAAGTCTTGCTCATTGGCGACTCCATCCATTGCGATGATCTTCCTTTTGCCTCTCCTCACGACAACACAACCAGGCTTTGACGGGTCGGTAATGAAGAAGCATTGGTCCACTTGGGAAGCCAGTACCCATGACTCATTTTTCGCGGTGACGTTTGCGCCCGCGGTCTTGGATTTGGCTTCGGGTATAACCATGGTGGTGAAATACCAGTCTTCTTTTAGGACACTCTTGGCCTATCTGATACGGAACATCAGGACCTTCTCTCCAGCGTAGCTCAGCTCCCAGATCTCCTCGATCCTTCCATAGTATCTTTCCTTGTCGTTACCGGTGTAGGATTCCATCGTTACCCCAGAGTTCTGATAACCATCGCTCTTCATGTCCTTGTCCTCGGTGTAGAATGTGTAGCCGTTGATATCGTACACCTAATAGGTCATGAGGTTGTGCTCGGCGCCCTGTGACAAGGCGAATATGAGTTTTTCTTCCGTGGAAGAATCCTCATGTAAAGGGTACGACAGAAGCTTCTCCTTGAACCAAAGCGTGAAACATGAGTTGTGCTCTTTGATTATATCTCCTTCCGTCCTCTGTTGGCCTCGGTCATTGTACGTCTTCTCAATAAAGGTTTTGTGCTCTACCACCCAAGGATCGACCACGTCTATGTATTGTAGCGCGACTAGGTTTGCTCTTTCAAAGTCGGCGAGTCAACCCTCGAAGTCAACATGCATTTCACGGTGATCCTTGCAGTGACCCCATCCAGCGAGCCTGCCGAGTTGCCTGTTGACGGGCAGACCAACGGGGTTCTCGATGCCTAGATAATTCGTGCAGTAGGAGATGCACTCTTCGGTCAGAAAGCCCCTGGCTATGCTTCTCTCTGGACGTGACATGTTGCGAACGTATCCTTTGATGACACCATTCATCCTTTCGAACGGCATCATGTTGTGCAGGAACATCGGCCCGAGTTGGATGATATCCTCCACGATATGGACCAGTAGATGCACCATAACGTCGAAGAATGCGGGCGGGAAGTACATCTGAACCTCGCATAGTATCACCATGATCTCTTCCTGTAGACTTCTGAGTTGCCTCACGTCAACCGACTTCCGAGAGATGACGTCGAAAAAGTTGCATAGGCCAAATAGCGTTTCACGGACGTGCGCGTCCATGATCCCACGGATTGCAACTGGAAGTATCTGCGTCATCAGCACGTGACAGTCATGAGACTTCATCCCGCTGAACTTCTGCTTCGCTGGGTCTAGGTATCTGCTTATCTTCCCCGCATAACTGTAAGGAAGTTTTACTCCTACGAGGCAGGTGAAAAACTGCTCGATCTCCTCCTGACTTAGAGTGAAGCACGTGGGAGGGTAGTCATTTCTGGTCTTCTTGGCCTTTTTGCCTTTGCGATGACTTTCCGTGTCCTGCTTCGCCTCATCATCATCATCATCATCATCATCATCATTAGCGTGAAGCTTCTCCCTGATGCCCATTGATTTCAAGTCTGCCCTTGCTTTCGACCCATCTTTGGTCCTCTCTGGCATATTGAGCAGGGTACCAAGCAGAATCTCGCACACGTTCTTCGTGATATGCATGACATCAAGGCTGTGAGGCACACAGTGGATCTTCCAGTACGGAAAGTCCCAGAAAATAGACCTCATTTTCCATACCTTCAGCAGCGGCTCTGGCGCCTTTTGCTTCTTTCCCGGCTCTGGCGCCTTTTTCTTGTTTCCCGGCAGTGGGCAATCTTTCCAAATTTTCAACAGCTCGTCTATTTCCTCGCCGCTCCTCGTACGCGAGCGTCTTCGGGGTTCGGTTTCACCATCGAATAGATCCTTGCGTTTTCTCCATGGGTCATCATCGCGAAGCCACCTTCGATGTCCCATGAACACTGTTTTCAAAGACCCGGGATCTCTATCTAGCTGGCGATACATTGTGTCATCCATGCACTTGACGCATCCAAAAAATCCGTGGACCACCTGCCCCGCGAGATATCCGTAACCAAGATAGTCGTGCACCGTCGTGAGCAGTGCGGCTCTCATAGGGAAATATTCTTTCTCTGTGGCATCCCAAGTATTGGCTGGCGTTTTCCACAGCGTGTCTAGCTCCTCTTTCAGCAGCCCTAGATACAGATTGATGTCATTCCCTGGTTGTTTTGGCCCTTCAATTAGCATACTCATGTGAATGTACTTCCTCTTCATGCACAACCAGGGGGAAGGTTGTACATCCACACAAACACAGGCCAAGTGCTATGTGTGCTTCTCTGGCTACCAAATAGATTGACTCCATCGGTGCTCATGCCCAACATGATGTTCCTTGGATCGTCCCCAAATTCTGGGTGTTCGAAGTTCAACGCTTGCCACTGGCTCGCATCCTTAGGGTGACTCAGCATCTTGTCTTTTTTATTTATCTCCGGATCATTTCCGTCATCTTCTCGCTTCTCCTCCTCCCTATCCGCATGCCAATGCAGGAGCTTTGCTAGCTTAGGGTCCGCGAAATACCGCTGCAGACGAGGAGTGATCGGAAAGTACCACACCACTTTTCGAGGAGCTTTCTTCCTCTTCTTGTATCGAGTGATGCCGCACACCGGACACATGGTAGACTCCGTGTGCTCGTCCCGATAAATGATGCAATTGTTCATGCACACATGGTATTTCACGTGTGGTAAATCCAGAGGACACACGATTTTCTTCGCCTCCTCGAAACTGGTCGGGCACTTGTTCCCGTTGGCAAGACGTTCGTGCCAAAATGACATGTTCTCATCGAAGCATGCGTCGGTCATTTTGTGTTTTACCTTCATCTCCAGAGCCATGAGCGTTACTTTCAGGCAGGTATCCTCGGGCCTGCATCCTTCATACAATGGAGTAACCGCGTCTATCACCAGTTGATCCAGCTTGGTGTTCTCTCGGGCGGCAGCTCTTGTGTTATCTGTCTGCTTGAGAAGCAGCTCTTGAATATGAGGGTCCTGCACCCAGTCCATCGATGGTCCATCGTTGTCTGCTCCGGCATATTCATCTTCCTCATCATCATGTCCGACTTCTTCTACATGATGACTGTGTACAACATCACTGTCGTGATCATGTACTGGAGATTCTTCGTCTTCTCGCCCGCCCTCGCCGCAGTGGTTGTCTTGCTGCGCTTCCTCATTTCTTGCCCGACCCCCATGGACGACTTCATAGTCATCTTCATCACCATGCCACCGATAGCCATCCATGAAACCACGCAAGAGCAGGTGGTCCCGCACCTGCCCGGAATCCAGGTCAGCAATAAGGCTCCTCAGCTTGCATCTTCGACATGGACATCTTATCTCCGTCTCGTTCTTTTGAAGCATCTCGGCCTTCGCGGAGCTCAAAAACCTATTCACGATGCCTTCGGTCATCGTGCAGACCATGGTCGCCTGCGGGGTAGAGCAAAACAATATTTTAGAACCAAGAAAAAAATTGGCATGACTTTCCCTAAAAATAGGACCAAAAAGAATGCATAGTGCCAAAATTCTCGCCGAAACGGAAATGAATCAACATTCCGGCAAAATATTGGCAACTATCGCATTTCAAATACCGGTACCTGCAGCCACAGACATATATGCAACACCACAAACATACATAGATCTAGCTAGGCCATAAAAAGTGCATGTGCACGTTGTTGGAGGGAGAAAAAAAGTAGATCTACAACATAAAGATAGCTTTCCCCTTACTTACCTCTAAAAAAAGGTAATTCAACCACTTAATTTGGATGAATCTATGGTGCAAATGAGGTGAGGAGGAGGCAGCTGAGACAAGCTTGGAGGAGGAGGTGGAGAGAATGAAGTGGGGAAAGTGAGTGTGTAGGTGTGACTGTCCAAAATATCTAGCTGGTCCCAGGTTACTAATGGTGCACCACCCACAAATGCGCCATTAGTAACCCTGGTTACTAATGGCGCACCAGCTTGTGGTGCGCCATTAGTAGATTTGCAAAAAAATGATAGTAATGGCGCACGTGGTGAGTGGTGTGGCATTACTAGTTAAACTAGTAATGGTGCACTGTTACCTGGTGCACCATTAGTATTTTTGGAAAAATAAAAAAAATATGTTAGTAGTGGCGCACCATTGGTGTGGTGCGCCATTAGTGTGATAGACACTAATGGCGCACCAGCACATGGTGCGCCACTGCTATATAGTAGTGGCGCACCACATGTCTGGTGCGCCATTAGTGTCCATATTATCTATAGCCCTTTTCCTAGTAGTGATCATGCCATGTTTTTGCTTGTTGTTTTACCATGTTGTTTGCTTCTTTCCGGTTGTGCTTCTTCTCGATAGTTCCAGTTATGTTGCGATTGTGAGGATTCGTCCGACTACGTCCGTTTGTCTTCTTCATGGACTCGTTCTTCTTCCTTGTGGGATTTCAGGCAAGATGACCATACCCTTGAAACCACATATTTGCTTGCTAGTTGTTCGCTCTATCGCTATGTCGCGCTACCTACCACTTGTTATATCATGCCTCCCATATTGCCATGTCAAGCCTCTAACCCACCTTCCTAGCAAACCGTTGTTCGGCTATGTTACCGCTTTTGCTCAGCCCCTCTTATAGCATTGCTAGTTGCAGGTGAAGTTGGAGTTTGTTCCATGTTGGAACATGGATATGTTGGGATATCACATTATCTCTTATTTAATTAATGCATCTATATATTTGGTAAAAGGTGGAAGGCTCGACCTTATGCCTGGTGTTTTGTTCCACTCTTGCCACCCTAGTTCCCATCATACCGGTGTTATGTTCCTTGATTTTGCGTTCCTAACGCGGTTAGGGTTATGGGGACCCCTTTGTCGGGTTTCGGGTTCCGGCAGACCCTTGAGGTTTAAACACTGGGGTGCGTGCGGAGATCTCTCCCCTACCGATCTACGTCTGATCCTCTCGTGCGAACTAAGATGAAAATGATGAACAACACAAGAGACACAAGGTTTATACTGGTTCGGGCCACCGTTCTGGTGTCCCTACTCCAGTGTGTGGTGTGGTGGATTGCCTCTGGGGCTGATGATGGATAGTACAAGGGAAGAACAGCGTCGCGAGAGGTGTTCTTGAGTTGGTGCAATGAACTGCTAGGGTGAGTTCACCGCCTCTTTCTCTCTCTCTGCTAGGGTTCTACCAGATCTCTCGATGTTCTTGGGGTGTCTAGATGTCTAGATGATCTCTCCGGGTCCTTCTCTACTCTGTGGTGGCTAGCTCTATTTATAGAGGCCCTGGGCCTCTCCCCAAATAATGAGCGGGAAGGGCGCCAACAATTGGCCATTTCGAAGGGGAACATCTAGTACAAGTTATCCTGACCAAAGGTGGTCTTCGGCTGCCAAAAGCACTAGCGATGACGCCGTCTTGGGCTCCACGGTGACCTCCATCCTGTTGTCCGGCTGGTCTTGGTCTTCTTGCACCGGAATGGTAACCTTTGCCTAATGCCTTGGCCTATGCTTGCCCCCTTTGCACCAAAGGGGAAACAAGGACACTGCGCAGGCCGGCGCCCGCCTGGCGCCCTCCTGGTCTCGATCATCATGGCTTGCGTCACGGGTTCCTCGCGAGGTACCCCTGCCTTGATCTCTCCGCCTCCTCGCAAGCCTGCCTGACGAGGCTTCCTATGAGGAAGCTTCCTATCATCCGCCCCATGAGGCTTGGCCCCTCGCGAGGGTCTTTGAGCTTGAGCTGATGAAGATGGGCCGCGCTGGGCCCCCGCTTGAGCCACGCCGCAGGCCGCAGGCAGGCAAGTCTGGGGACCCCCGTTCCCAGAACGCCGACAGTAGCCCCCGGGCCCAAGGCGCGCGCGGGCTTGGCTTAGCAGAGAAGTGAAGGGGCAAGCGCGAAGCGCCGCGGGCCCTAACAGCCTGCGGCCTCAGGTCCCGGCCCTCTAGCGAGCTCAGCCGCCGCTGGTATGACAGGTCGCGATGCCATGGGTCAAGGCCAAGGGGTGAGGGCTAGAGAGCCAGTAGGATCCCATGAGTCGCGATGCTCAGGTACCCCCCCTTTTAACGTGCAAGCGGTCCATGCCAAAGAGAGGGAGAGAGAGCTCACGATGCCCCCAATGTTGCTCCTGGAGTAGGTCCTGCACACCAATCTTGAGAAGAAACAAGGCCTGTCGTTATGGTCGCCGGCCAACCTGTGGTCACTCCGAGGGAGCGGTCAGGGCACTGAGGGCCGGGTGAGGTGGCGCCGTGCGGGGCTGCCACAGCCAAAGGTCGACCACTCAGGTTTATCAACACTGCAGGGACGGACCCGTGCACACGCGCCGTGCCAGAGAAAGTGGCTCTTCAAATAGGCGTCGATCGAGCAGGTGATTAGGTCAGGTATGTTAAGCACATAGGAGGAAATCCAATTTCAAGCAAGCGCAGGTAAAAGCAACCGCCTTTGGGTCAGGCCCGAGCAGCATGGGGATGATGCAGCCTGAGGGGCGCCCCCAACAAGGTAAATAAAGAGCATAAATGAAATAGATACATGCCGCGGGGATGGACCCACGCGGCCTGGGAATGGTGCAGCCCTGTGGGCGCTCCCAGCTGAAAGTAGAACTCTGAAAGATGTCACCTGGTGCTGTTGAAGATGAAGTGATGCTAAGGAAGTGAGCGATGCACGGTGAAGATGTCGGCCCTCATGATCCCCCAGGCCCAGGGGCCTTGGGAGGCTCTGGTGGCACGTGCAGGTCTTCGGGGACCATCGCCACCTCCGCCAGGACCGCACGATGCCTGACCTCCTGAGCCTCCATAATGCTCCTCAACAGGCGCTGATGTGCGGCAACCGTGCTCGGCAGGCCGAAGGGCATGCGAACGTAGCCGTGGGGTGGTCCCATGCAGCGCCCTACGGCCGAAGGCCATAGGTGCTCTTGGGACGCGGCTCGGTTGAGCCCTGGTATGTCGACGCAGATGCGCAGTCCTCCATCCTCGCCTGGATGTGGGGCCACGGCGGGCAAGCGGCGGCTGCCAAGCATGACTCTGGACTCTTGTAGCTCTTGGGTGTTCCTTGCGATGAACTCCTGAGGGTTTTGTCTCCTTTGACTTATACCTTTCTAAGGGAAGCGTGCCTGAAAGCACCCCTCCAAGTGGTGCCCGAGTGCCTCCCCCGCGACCTTGGCAAGGTCGGTGGCTCTCCAAGAGAGAGCCCCCGAGCCCTGCCTGAGGAGGGCGCCGGGCGCGCCTTCCTATGCGCGAGAGGGCGGCGCTCCCTGTTCGGGCGCGAATCCTGAAGCAATACCTCCGGAGGTGCCTGCTTCCTTGTGGCTCTGGCCAGGTGAGGTCTTCTTCTTCTTGAGGGTCGCCTCGGGAGGCCTCCCGCTCCTATGATCTGGGTCTTTGATTGCTGCGGCTTGGAACGCATGCTCGAGCGAGCACACTGCGTCCCTTTCTTCACAGGGTACGGTGATGACTCCACTGCTTCCTAGCATCTTGAGGACATTGTAACCATGGTGAGTCACTTCCATAAACTTGGCTAGGGCTGGGTACCCCAGGATGGCGTTGTACGGCACGCGGATGTGAGCGACGTCGAAGTCGATGAGCTCGGTGCGGTAGTTGTTGCGTTGCCCGAAGGTGACCGGAAGGCGAACCTGCCCAATTGGAACAGTGGAACCATCAGTGACTCCTGAGAAAGGCCTGGTCGGCTGAAGCTGGTCATATGGCACTTGGAGATTGTCGAACGTCTCGACGGACAGGACGTTGAGTCCTGCTCCGCCATCGATGAGGGTCCTGGTGACCTTCACGTTGCTGATGACTGGGGAGCAAAGCATCGGGAGGACTCCGGCCGTTGCCGCACACTTGAGCTGGTCTGTGGAACTGAATGTGATCACGCACGAAGACCACCTGAGAGGGCGCGTGGCCTCAACCTTGGGACGGACTGCATTCACCTCGCAAGCAAACTGCTTGAAGATGTGCTGTGAGGCAGGGGCCTGGGCGCCGCCCAAGATGCAAGCAATTGCACGCGGCTCTTGGAAGCCCCCAGCCCCATCGTCTTGGTGCTGGTCTTCATTCCTCCTCGGTGGAGGTGACAGAGGAGGGAGGCCTGCGTTGCCGTGGGGACGGTCCTCATGAGGCTGGTCCCTCCAGCCTCCCTCGCGAGGCTGGTCCTGCCCGTGGTCCTCGCGAGGGCGGTCACACCATCCCTGGCGAAGGCCACGGTCTTCCCATCGTCCACCGCCTCTTCCTCCTCCTCGGCCATAGCCCCTGTCGTGGCACTCTGGGCGTCGGCCGATTCACCCATCTCGCACAGCTCTGAGCTCTTGACATTCATTGGTGTTGTGGGTGTGGAGGTCGTGGTACACGCAGTACCATCCGCCCTTAGATGACTCAGGCTGATCCCTGCCTCGCTTGGTGTCCGGTTCCGCTGCTAGCATGGCAACCCCCTTGTGCTTCACGTCCTTGGCCTTGAGCTTCTTTTCTTCCGGGTCGGCTGCCGGGAGCTCGAGAAGGGAGAGACGCCCTTCCTCAGCCCTGGCGCACTTGGTCTCCAAGTTGAACAGCTCCAGGGATGTGCACAGGTCTTCATGGATTTCTAGCTCTTCCTTCATCTTGACGTCGCGCACGCCGTCGGAGAAGGTTGAGATGATGGCTTCTTCAGTCACTTTGGGGATCTTGAGGCGAGCGTAGTTGAAGCGCTGGATGTACTTCTGCAGGGTTTCTCCTGGCTGTTTCTTGATGCGGCGCAGGTCGCTCACGGCCGGTGGCCAGTCGCGAGTGCCTTGGAAGTTGGCGATGAAGCGGGTGCGCATCTCGCTCCAGGAGGAGATTGTGCCGGGCGCCAGGTTCAGGAGCCAAGTGCGGGCACCGTCCTTGAGCGCCATGGGGAACCAATTCGCCATGACCTTCTCGTCTCCATTGGCGGCTACGATGCCCAGCTCGTAGAGCTGCAGGAACTCCGCTGGGTCCGTTGTGCCATCATAGCGGGGAGGGAGGTCAGGCTTGAACTTGCCTGGCCATGTGACACCGCGCAGCTCGGGGGTGAAGGCGAGGCAGCCCACCGTGGCCATCGGCGCCCCTTGCTGGTGCTAGACTCATTCTTGCGGGTCACCACGCGCCACCACTAGGAGCAGCGCGGGGCTTTGTCGTGGAGGCGCTGGGGCGCGATCTTGGCACGCCGGCATGGGATCTCCTGGCAGCTCGCTTCTTGCTGCGCAGGCGCCAGACATGGAGGGTCTCGCCCTGGTGCTGCGCGCCTTGGAGCCAAGGCACCTTCTTGGGAAGGAGGCGGCGGAGGTGCCTCCTGATCCTCGCCCCCTGCACGGGACGGAGGGCGAGGCAGCAAGAGGGACCGCAAGGGGGAGCCCCCTGCGGCACGGACGAGCTCGGTGATGCGGGCGAGCCAGTCCTTGTAGAGGTCGTCGACGGGGCGATAGTGCAGGAGCTCCCGCGCCAAGAGCAGTGAGGCGTGCGCATCCATGGGTGCGCGACGGGCGTGGGATGACGAGCCAGCTGGAGTCAGCGACGTGGTGGCGGTGCGGCCAGCCCGCCGCACCGAGGGGTGCTGGGACGAGGCCTGCTGCTCGTTCCCCGCCAGGCCGGTGGCGGCGTTGGCGGCGGGCGACGGGGAACGATGAGGGGGGCCGTCGACGAGCGCCGTCTGGGCGACGCGAGCGGCGTGAGCAGCCCGGCGCTCAGCGCGAGCCCGACGAGCGTCAGCCATGGACACGACGGAAGATCACACGCGAACAGTGGAAGGAAGATTCCGGTGCACCCCTACCTGGCGCGCCAAATGTCGGGTTTCGGGTTCCGGCAGACCCTTGAGGTTCGAACACTGGGGTGCACGCGGAGATCTCTCCCCTACCGATCTACGTCTGATCCTCTCGGGCGAACTAAGATGAAAATGATGAACAACACAAGAGACACGAGGTTTATACTGGTTCGGGCCACCGTTGTGGTGTAATGCCCTACTCCAGTGTGTGGTGTGGTGGATAGCCTATGGGGTTGATGATGGACAGTACAAGGGATGAACAGCCTCGCAAGAGGTGTTCTTGAGTTGGTGCGATGAACTGCTAGGGTGAGTTCATCGCCTCTTTCTCTCTCTCTCTGCTAGGGTTCTACCAGATCTCTCGATGTTCTTAGGGTGTCTAGATGTCTAGATGATCTCTCCGGGTCCTTCTCTACTCTGTGGTGGCTAGCTCTATTTATAGAGGCCCTGGGCCTCTCCCCAAAGAATGAGCGGGAAGGGCGCCAACAATTGGCCATTTCGAAGGGGAACATCTAGTACAAGTTATCCTGACCAAAGGTGGTCTTCGGCTGCCAAAAGCACTGGCGATGACGCCGTCTTGGGCTCCACGGTGACCTCTGTCCTGCCGTCCGGCAGGTCTTGGTCTCGTTGCACCGGAATGGTAATCTTTGCCTGATGCCTTGGCATGTGCTTGCCCCCTTTGCACCAAAGGGGAAACAAGGACACTGCGCAGGCCGGCGCCCGCCTGGTCTCGATCGTCATGGCTTGCGTCATGGGTTCCTCGCGAGGTACCCCTACCTTGATCTCTCTGCCTCCTTGCGAGCCTGCCTGACGAGGCTGCCTCTGAGGAAGCTTCCTGTCGTCCGCCCCGCGAGGCTTGGCCCCTCGCGAGGGTCTTTGAGCTTGAGCTGATGAAGATGGGCCGCGCTGGGCCCCCGCTTGAGCCACGCCGCAGGCAGGCAAGTCTGGGGACCCCCGTTCCCAGAACGCCGACACCCTTGACAGTTCGCTCTGAATAAAACTCCTCCAGCAAGGCCCAACCTTGGTTTTACATTTTCCTAACAACCTATAACTTTTCCCTTGGGAGTAATTAACCCGAGGGTTATCTTTATTTTAACCCCCACCCCAGGCCAGTGCTTCTCTAAGTGTTGGTCCGAACTGAGTAGACTGCGGGGCCACCTCGAGGAAACTTGAGGGATGGTTTTACTCATAGGATGTCTCATCCGATGTGCCTTGAGAACGAGATATGTGCAGCTCCTATTGGGATTTGTCGGCACATTTGGGCGGTCTTGCTGGTCTTGTTTTACCACTGTCGAAATGTCTTGTAACCGGGATTCTGAGTCTGATCGGGTTGTTCCGGGAGAAGGAATATCCTTCGTTGATCGTGTGAGCTTGTGATGGGCTAAGTTGGGACACCCCTGCAGGGTATAAACTTTCGAGAGCCGTGCCCATGGTTATGTGGCAGATGGGAATTTGTTAATATCCGGTTGTAGAGAACTTGACACTTGACTTAATTAAAATGTATCAACTGCGTGTGTAGCCTTGATGGTCTCTTTTCGGCGGATTCCGGGAAGTGAACACAGTTTGGGTTATGTATGAACGTAAGTAGTTTCAGGATCACTTCTTGGTCACTTCTAGCTTCTCGACCGTTGTGCTGCTTCTCTTCTCGCTCTTATTTGTGTATGTTAGTCACCATATTTGCTTAGCGCTTGCTGCAGCTCCACCTCATTACCTTATCCTACCCATAAGCTTAAATAGTCTTGATCTCGCGGGTGTGAGATTGCTGAGTCCTCGTGACTCATGGATACTTCCAAACAGCTGCAGGTGCCGATGATACCAGTGCAGGTGACGCAACCGAGCTCAAGTGGGAGCTCGATAAAGATCTTGATCGTTGTTATGTGTCTTTTCCGGTTGATCAGTAGCGGTGCCCAGTTGAGATGATCGTGGGTCTAGCTTTTGGGGTTGTCTTCTTTTATTTTGGTTCCGTAGTCGGACCTTGATTGTACTATGGATGATATATGTTTAACTTGTTATTTGTGTGAAGTGGCGATTGTAAGCCAACTCTTTATCCCTTTCTTATTCAGTACATGGGATTGTGTGAAGATTACCCCTCTTGCGACAAAACCACCATGCGGTTATGCCTCTAAGTCATGCCTCGACACGTGGGAGATATAGCCGCATCATGGGCATTATAGATGTGAGGAGATTTGATATCAGTAAAATGGTGGTGATCCATGGCTGTGCGATCTAGGTAAACTTTGGTCAGAGGGTAATCACGAAGGCATATCTCAACATTAAAGTGAGCAGCCAAACGAGTAGCGAAAATCCCACCATGTATTTTACCCTTGGACTTGTTAACATGAAGGTGACGTGCCACAATAGCTCCCAAGCTATAAGTGTTGTCATCCTCTAGTGCACGACATAAAACAACAAAGTCTGGTGCACTGAGCGCACCTACCTTTCCTCTAGCAAGCAAACACTTTGCAACAAATAAAGCAAAATAATGCAAGGCAGGAAAGTGTATGCTTGTGGCAGTGACGGCCAACACCCCTCTCTCATCTCCCACTGTCAAAGTACAATAAAAGGACTCAAACTCTTCCAGCCTAGGCTCAACTAAACTCCCGTCAGAAGGGATCATCCATAAGTTACAAAATTCAGTAAGTGGTATCTGACGGGTTTCAGCATATAAATTAAACTGCACCTCAGGAGGATTATTCCTAGGAAAGAAATTAAAACTTTGAACAAAAGTGTTAGTGAGGAGATGACACTGTTCACATTCAGCTGCGATGAAGTCGGCGAGGCCGGCATTAGCACCATATTGTGTAAACTCTTGTAGGATTCCAGCCTCTTCCATGAACAGGGTATGCGGCCATTCGCACGGCCGTACTTCCGCCAACCTCCGGGGATGGAGATCACTGTCAGACGACTCCCCAATAACTCCCTTGGAGTTCTTCTTGGAACCTAACTTCCTAAAGATATTCATGGTTTTCCTATGAAAAATAATTCTGAAATTTTTAGTCCACAAAATTTTCTCAACAAAACTTCACAAAAATGATACCAACTACTCATAGGGATACATAGAGGCCATATCAAGCATTCAAACTACTTAGAACTCTAAGAATTCAACATGCAAGCTCATCTACAACAGCATCAATAGTAGCTAATTATTAAAAATATAAACAACTAAAACAAAAACTAATTGGACAAACGATGGAGTCACATACCAAGCAACAATTCCCCGAAACAGTTTCGGAAATAGAGCTTCGAGCAAAGAGATCAAAATCCGCGGGTTTGAGAGCAAGAACACGAGAGAGAGAGAGAGAGAGAGAGCAATGGAGAATTTTTTCTAGAGGTGAGTGATAATGTGATGTAAAGAGATAAGTGAGGGGGCCCATGTGGGGACCACAACCCACCAGGGCAAGCCTAGGGGTCATGGCGCACCTAGGTGGGTTGTGCCCCACCTGGAGCACCACCCTCTGATGTTATTTGCACCAAAAATTCTTAAATATTCAGAAAAAATCATATTAAATTTTCAAGGCATTCTGAGAACTTTTATTTTTGGGTCATTTTTTATTGCACAGAAATTCAGAAAACAGATAAAACATGGTATTTTATTTTATTTAACTAATAAAAACAGAAAACAAAAGGTAGGGGCAGAAGGTAGTGCTTACTAAATTCATGAACTTCATACCTCTCAAAAATGGTCCATTAATAAGGTTGATCAGGTCTTATTAACAACCACTTTCGATTAGCATGAAACCGAAGAACTTTCGTAAATCACTAAGTTACCTCAACGGGGATATGAATGTCCCCAAAAATAAGCATTTCATACTTCTTTTTCACAGTAGGATATGAAGGTAGTATTTGGAATCTTCCAATAGTGATTGTCGGAGACTTTTCAATAATATTAATACCATTCACTTGGAATTGTTTCTTAGGAAAGTGCACCGTATGCTTATTACCATTGATATGAAATGTGTCCTTGCTTTTATTGCAATCAATAACATTATTGAAGAAGGCTCTACCAAGGATAATCGACATATTGTCGTCCTCGGGCATCCAAAGTATAACAAACTCAGTCAAAGTAGTAACATTTGCAACCACAACATGCACATCCTCATAAATACTGATAGGTATGGCAGTTGACTTGTCAGCCATTTGTAATGATATTTCAGCAGGTGTGAGCTTATTCGAATGAAGTCTTTTATATAAATTGAAAGGCATAACACTAACACCAACTCCTAAATCACATAAAGTAGTTTCCGCATAGTTTCTTTTGATGGAGCAAGATATAGTTGGTATCCCCGGATCTCCACATTTTTAGGTACTCCATCCTTCAAAGTATAATTGTCAAGCATGGTGGAGATTTTAGCTTCCGGTATTTTTGTCTTATTGTTGATGATGTCTTTCATATACTTTGCATAAGGAGGCATTTTCAATATATCAGTCAAGCGAGTACGCAAAAAGACTGGCCACAGCATTTCAGCAAAGCGTTCAAATTCTTTATCATCTTTATTTTTAGTTGACTTAGGTGGAAAGGGCATAGGTTTTTGAACCCACGGTTCTCTTTCTTTACCGTGTTTTCCAGCCACAAAGTCTCTTTTATCATATCTTTTATTCTTAGGTTGTGGGTTATCAAGATCAACTGGTGGTTCTATCTCAACATCATTGACTGGTTCATTACTATTTGTTTGAGTATTTTCATGAACCTCATCATTATCATTTTCATAAGCTAAGTGTTCATTACCACACTGAGTTTCAGCATCAGAGATAGAAACTTCATTATCATTATCAGGAGGTTTTCTACTTCAGGTTCACTAGAAGCATGTGAAGTCCTATCATTTTTCTTCTTCTTTTTCTTTTTTGAAGGACTAGGTGCACTAGTGTTAGCTCTTTGAGAGTCTTGTTCAATTCCTTTTGGGTGTCCCTCGGGATAAAGTGGTTCCTGAGTCAATTTACCTCCTCTAGTTGCAACTCTAATAGCAAAGTCTTGTATATTATTATTCATTTCATCTAGCAACTCTCTTTGAGATTCAGCAACTTGTTCTAACTGGGTTTGTACCATAGAAGCATGTTTTCCAACACCTCTAACATCATTTGAGATTCTAAATAACAAGTCACTCAAGCGAGCAATCATATCAGAATTGTATTTCAATTGTTTCATAACATTTGCATTGAAGTGATTTTGTTTTCTAATGTAGTTTTCAAACTCATAAAGGCATTGGCTAGGGTGCATATTGTGAGGATTGTCATTATCATTGAATTTCATAAGAGAATTTACCTCTACCACCTTAGGCAGTGGTGGTGTATTAATCCCATGTATTTCTTCAATAGGAGGTAAATTTTTAACATCCTCAGCTTTAATAACTTTTTCCTTCATGGATTTCTTTGCCTCTTGCATATCTTCAAGGCTGAGATATAATATACCGCTCTTCTTCAGATTGGGTTTAGGCGGTGGTTCAGGGAGAGTCCAATCATCATAATTTTGCAATATGTTATTTAATAATTCTTCAGCTTGCCCAACAGTTCGTTCCATGAAAACACAACCAGCACAACTATCTAGGAAATCCCTAGAAGCATCAGTTAGTCCATTATAGAAGATATCAAGTATTTCATTTTTCTTAAGAGGATGATCAGGCAAAGAATTGAGTAACTCGCAAAGCCTCCCCCAAGCTTGTGGGAGACTCGCTTCTTTAATTTGCAAAGTTAAATATTTCCTCTAAATCAGCTTGTTTCTTATCAGCAGGGAAATATTTTTAAGAGAAGTAATAAATCATATCCTAGGGACTACGCACACAACCAGGAGCAAGAGTATTTTACCAAGCTTCTACATCACCCTTTAATGAGAGAGGAAATAATTTGAGAATAAAGTAATAATGAGTCTTCTCATCATGAGAAAAAAGGGTGGCTATGTCATTCAACTTAGTAAGATGTGCCACAACAGTTTCAGTTTCATAACCATGGAAAGGATCAAATTCAACCAAAGTAATTAACTCTGGGTCGGCAGAAAATTCATAATCCTTCTCATCAATAAAGATTGGTGAAGTAGCAAACTTAGGATCATATTTCATTCTAGCATTCAGAGATTTTTCTTTATACTTGCACAATAATTTCTCTAGATCATATCTATCCTTACAAGCAAGAATATCTCTAATTGTATCCTCATTCATAACATAACCTTCCGGTACCTTAGGCAATTCATATCTAGGAAGGCTAGTTCTAGCAGGTGTTTCATAGTTTCAGATTCAAGCTCATCATCAGATTGAACAACATCATGTTGTCTTACTCTAGCAATTTGTTCATCAAGAAAATCACAAAGTGGCACATCATCATCAAGAAAGGTACTAGCATTGTCATAATTATCATTCATAGCAGAAGCAGCAGCATCAATAACTTGCGACATATCAGGACTAATAACATGTGGTGGTGTTGCAAGTTTATTTATAACAGAAGGTGAATCTGAAGTAGAACTGGACGGCAGTTCCTTACCTCCCCTCGTCTTAGAGTGATAAACCTTAGTCTTAGCATCTTTCAAATTCTTCATAGTGATAAATTGATAATAATCCCAAGTGACTCAACAAATATAGTTATGATCCCCGGCAATGGCGCCAGAAAAAGGTCTTGATAACCCACAAGTATAGGGGATCGCAACAGTTTTCGAGGGTAGAGTATTCAACCCAAATTTATAGATTCGACACAAGGGGAGCCAAAGTATATTTGAAGGTATTAGCAGCTGAGTTGTCAATTCAACCACACCTGGAGATTAATTATCTGCAGCAACATGATCAGTAGCAAAGTAATATGATAGTTTTGATAGTAGTGACAATAGCAATGGTAACGGTAACAATGATAGCAATAATTTTGTAGCCAATGCAACAGTGACGATAGCAGTAGTAACTTAGCGAGAACAATATAAGATAAATTTGTAGGCATTGGATCGGTGACTTGTTGGATGATGTTCATCATGTGACAATCATAACCTAGGGCGATACGGCACTAGCTCCAGTTCATCAACATAATCCAGGCATGTATTTCGTAAATAGTCATACATGCTTATGGAAAGAACTTGCATGACATGTTTTATCCTACCCTCCCGTGGCAGCAGGGTCCAATTGGAAACTAAGGGATATTAAGGCATCCTTTTAATAGAGAACCGGAACAAAGCATTAACACACGGTGAATACATGAACTCCTCAAACTACGGTCATCATCGGGAGTGGTCCCGACTATTGTCACTCCAGGGTTGCCGGATCATAAGACGTAGTAGGTGACTATAACTTGCAAGATCGGATCTAGAACATGGATATAATGGTGATAACGTAAACGGTTCAGATCTGAAATCATGGCACCCGGGCCCAAAGTTACAAGCATTAAGCATAGCAAAGTCATAGCAACATCAATCTTAGAACATAGTGGATACTAGGGATCAAGCCCTAACAAAACTAACTAGATTACATGATGAATCTCATCCAACTCCTCACCGACTAGCGAGCCTATGAACAAATAACTCACTCTCGTTGGGGAGCATCATGGAATTGGCGATGGAGTAGGATTGGTGATGACGAATAACAAAGATCCCCCTCTCCGGAGCCCCAAACGGACTCCAAATCTGGCCTCCCGATGAAGAACAGGAGGTGACGGCTTCTCCATCTCGTGGATCGCAATAATTATTTCTCCCTAATTTTTCTCAAAATATGTGATTTTATAGCATCAGGGTTGAGGTCCGCGGGGCCACCAGGTGGGGACAACCCACCTGGGCGCGCCAAGAGGGGGGCGCCCTGGTGGATTGTGCGCACCTAGGTGCCCCCCTCTGGTGGATCTTAGATCTAGAAATTCTCTTTATTGAAATAAATATCCTCGCAAAGTTTCGTTCCATTCTGAGAACTTTTATTTCTGCACAAAAACAACACCATGATAGTTCAGCTAAAAAAAGTGTCAGTCCGGGGTTAGTTTCATTCAAATCATGCAAATTGGAGTCCAAAACAAGAGGAAAAGCGTTAGCAAAAGTAGATGTGTTGGAGATGTATCAATCGTCATTCCGCTCCTCAACGCGACACGTCGAGGTGGATGCGTCGGCATTCCCAGTCTCGCTAGCACATGCACTAGAGGACGCGTCGGCTCCCCACTACGAGGAGAACGCCGCGCCACCCGCCCAGACCCCCATCCTTGAGGAGCTTTGTAAAGAAATGGATGTCGCCTTGTGGGAGGCTTTACCTCTGGCAGAGTGTGCCAAAATAGAGGTGGAGAAGAAGGCCAAGGAAGAGAAGCGCTGCGAGGCATGCTGCCTGGCAGGCCTATGTCACATTTGAGAGAGTCAGGCAATTGGCACTTTGGCAGAAGGCTCGTGCGAGGGCCGTCATGGTAGCGGAGGACGCCTGTGCCAAAGCCCTGAGTGCAGTCAGGCCCAAGCACCTCATCTATATGCTTGGCGGTACGTGGACCAGGTGCACGCTTCCAGTGAGGAGGAGTACCTATTGGTGCCGGATCACCATACCGGTGAGATTGTGCTCGCCCGCAGGCATGCCACCAATCAGCACCTCGCGAGTTGTGAGGCTGAGAAAGAGGAGTTGTGTCAGCATGCTGGGAAACGACCGTGCACCAAGGCACTCATGGGGCGCCGCAAGCGCTCCTGCGAGCATCGTGGCTTTTATTAGGAATAATTTAGTTTCGTAAGGCGATCTCATTAGTTTTGGGACGCAAATGATAAATCCCGAATGTTCGGGAATTATTAGCATCCTTAATTAAGTATGTAAAATGAAAAGTTTGGAACCTTGTGTATCCCTACGCATTTTGTAAGTATGTGCATATAGCACAAACTTTACTATATACTATCACACTACACGTCTCTCTCTATATATATGCTTGCAGACTGTGTTACTACTATTACTTATGTACGTGCAAATGCACATTTTAACATTATGATGCGGTTTTTGTGAAAGTAGAAAAACAACACTAGTCAAGCTTGTGAAACGATTCAATGCAACACAAATGCAAAAATGCTCATTTGATTGTTTATTTTTAGCTTCCTTCTCTATCGTACTTTGTATGGAGTATCTCACTGGTCGGGAAGGCATGAAAATTCCCAAACCACTTCCTACACCCTGTATCGAATTTTTTGCCTAACAAGTTGTGCCATGCAATTGGAATTCCAACTTGAGTACTACTACTAGGAGTACCAGGGGCCAGTTCTTTTAGGCTTCTAGATTAGGCTAGTCATAGTGGGGGTAACTTAGGTAGTAACTCAACACATCCCAAGATAATTTTGCTTATGTGGCAAGTATTTAATGAGGAAAGAGGTGCTTGTGGTAACATAATATGTTACTGTAACATAGCGCTTACCGAGACAAAATGAGTCTATGAGCTAATAAATGAAGCCATCTATGACACTACTAGTATATTACTTTGCACTATGGAGATAGTAACTTAGACTAGTGTCATATGTATGACACTAGTATAAGTTACTCCCCACTATGACCAGCCTTAGTAATCCCATAACTACTACTCCATCCTTTACGGTTTATAGGGCTCAATTCAAAAATCTCACCAACCAAGGTAGATGGTGAGTGGTGGAATACTTTTTGTATTTTGAAAAAGCACCCAATTAATGCTCTTGTTTTCCTCAAAAAATTATGTTTACCAATGCATTAATTGCTATGCTTGCATGCATAAAGTACATGCATTGGTCAATTTTCTCTTAATACTTGCATGCAATGATTTAATGCACCTTGGAATCTGAACTTGTGATGGGGAACAACCAAATTGAGCCTTATAAAATGGAAAAACTAAAATTTCGAGATAAGCCCTATAAACCGGAAAGGAGGGAGTACCTCCGCCCTGGTTTATTGGTCCCCATTGTAATCTGTGTCAAATTTTGACCATAAATTTAACTAATGAAATGTTTATGCATGTCACATGCACCAACATTTTATCAGTTAAATCTTTGGTGAAAATTTAGCACAAATTACAATGGTGATGAATAAACCAGGACGGAGGTACTAGTAGTTTAGAAGCCCAAATAAATGAGTGAGGCGCCTTATGTTACTCTCCACTGTGACTAGTCTTATGGGAAAAGTTGAGACGGCTTATTTTTTAAGCCGCCAAAAGAACTAGCCCTAGGAGTAGTAGCTAGGGATACTAGGAGTAGTAGCTAGGGATAGTAGGAGTAGTAGCTAGGGATAATAGGAGTAGTAGCTAGGGATCGAGTGTGCGAGATGAACCGGAGAAAGTAAATGCAGAGAGATGAAATGCAAAAAAGACGGAGGGATGTGATGGTTGCTTGTCCGTTTATTTTACCAGAACACTTATTACTGGGAGTGGTGGGGTTTTGTGATATGACGGCTTTACTGCTGCGCCATGAGCGGGGTGAGACTCCCATGCAGCGCCACCCTCTACACTAGTACTATATCGGTCGTGGTTTATTAGTCCCCCATTGAATTTGACTGAAGATTTAAGTGACAAAATGTTAGTGCATGTCAACAAAAACTATATCATTGGATTCGTATTTGAATATAGTTTTCAATGATACAATTTTTGGTGACATGCATGAGCATTTATCGTACTATATATAATGTTAGTTAAATTTATGGTCGTACTAATATATAGTAAGGTGCCCGTGCATTGCATGGAACAGTGAAATGCATTGATTGGGGAGTTGTTTATTTTGACAAAGGATGTGGGGGTCATCTCATATGTAACGAGTATCGATAGGTTTCTTCGGATATAATTTCTTCCCTGGAGCTCACAAACATCCGAGTGAAATATATAAAAAAGTATCTTTTGCAAACAAAAGTGTTCAGCTGTTCAATCTGCATCCAAAACTTGTGAAGAAATAACACTTATTATGCTTTGCAAGAAATGATTTTAAGAATTAGTTTTTGAGTATCGATTGTTATACATGTTGGCTACAGATGACATGGCACTTTCTTATAGACAATAGTTGGCTATAGTATAAACTATTAACCATGCTCTTATACACCTAGACGGAGGGATTAAATTAGGATGACTTGGAATGGGGCAGCGGAGATGTAAGAAATGGCTCATCATAAGTCTTTCACCAGTACTGTAGTAAAAATTCTGAGTTAATCTCATAAATGGCAAGCGAGAACTCTAATGGAGCAAAAACATACATGGAAGATTCTAGACTAAACCATAAATGGATACACTTTTATTCAAGCGCAATACTCTAATAGAGCAAGATCATGCATGGAAGGTTCTATACTATATAAATAAGAAGTCTCCACATGTTTAGACAGCGGATTACACTGAGCGAAGAATAATGATCAACATTTAACTTGGTAATGCATATGTCCAGGTGAACCTCCTTGGAGTCCCCGTGCACCATATTGGGGTGAAAATCATACCATGGGTCTTCCGTGTCCACTTCGCCGGGAAGGGAGCAGCTCGACACAGTCCCAGTCAGCGTCATGGAGCCGGAGTGGGTGCCCACATACCTCTGAGGGGCAGTAATAGTGAGCACGCACCCGTACACCAGCCTTGTGTCAGCATCAGTGGCGTTGCCCCTGACGCACACTACAGAGGTGGGGCGGTGGCCTGCACGGGCCTTGCCAGTGCCCACGACCAAGAGTAAGACGTTGTCGTCCTCCTCCGCGACTAGCAGGAGGCGGTGATCCTCTAGCGACTCCGGCATGGCGAATGGATAGCACATCTCGTACTTGATGTTCACTGCTGCGGACCAGTAGTGTTTGACAGACGGTACCGTGAGGTGATGCACAATGCTCAACGTCGAGCCTCAAACGGTGACGTGCACTCATAGTAGTAGCAGGGCGCATGCGCGCATTTGGAACTATGCTCCACCAGTGAGTGTTGGTCGATGTACCTCTCGAGCCGAAACTCTTGTATACATGGGGCAACTTGGAGGCATCGACCAGGCCGTCCATGAAACGGGAGTGGCTGTAGGGGATGTTGCGCCAGGTGAATATATGAGCAAGTTACTATGAGATTTAATCGGAATAAGCACAAAATAAATCATGACGGCTATAATAGATTAAAATAATCATGTGGATTAGCATAGTAGATGAACAGATTGAATCTAGGACACAGACTAGGAACATGAATTCTACCACGATTTCAAACAGGAAGGAGAGGAACACATACAGTGCAACGGAAGCAGCACCATTGGCGTTGAGGTTGTCACCCATGTCGTTGAGGAAGAGGTTGCCGAGGTCGAGGAAGAAGCCATCATCGGTGAAGTCATCGCTGCCAGCAATCACGCGAGTGCGCTCCCGAAATTCCAATAGCGCCCGCCGAATGGAGCGCATGAAGGAGTGGCTGTAGGGGACGTTGCGGCCGCCGAATGGAGCGCAGGAGTAGCACACGAAACAGTACATGGTGCTCCTCCCTAGTCTCTATCTCTACTCTTATCTCTATATCTACTCTTATAAAAAACCGAGTTGGTGATGATGGTGTGCCTGCCATCTTGTAATATAATCCTTCTGATCAATATCTGACGGATAGAAAGCAAACTATGACAATTTTGCAAAATATACCTGCACCTCTCTCCACATTTGTAGATAAGACCTTGCCTCGTTCATCCTTATCTCCCACAACCTCATTGTCGAGCAATTAAAAAAGGAAGTCTCTAGAACAATCTGGCATGGTTGCCGCTGCCGACGCCGTCCATCCCCATGCCTCCGCCCAGTCCGACCACCAGTCACCACCACGCCCCACTCCTCCACACCTTATCTCCCATCTTTCTCAAGATATAATTTTTCGATGAAATTCCCGAGATACCATTTTTCCAATAAAATTCTCGAGATATCATTAGTTTTACACATGGGATTACTCCTGCATGGGTCAATCACAACAGGTGTTTTGTAAAAAATGCATCTTGATGTTCCATGCAATGCATGGGCATCTTGCTAGTTTTCTGCATATAATTCCAAACAGCACGTAGACACAATCTTTGACCATTTTACAACTATGTTAGTATCATTGTTAGTGGTCAGCTGGTGCATGTTATAGCCCCCGATGTTTTAACCCTTTTTAGTAATGATATCTGACGATTGTTCACCACGAGCTCAATCCTGGCGAATCCCATGTAACCATCAGATTTCCATCTGACGGTGGCCTATTTTTAAGCCATAGTATTTGACAAAACCGCCACCCTTACACACGTACTGTAACTACGTCACGGGCATTTGCAACTGCCATGTCTCCCAGCGAACGTTTGCTGGGGATTGGAGTTAGCACCGACGGCGGTTCGTAGTCGTTCCACGCTCAGGTATTGAAGTTTGTAACTATTTCAGATTAGAATATACTACTCCTCTGGTGCTAGTAGTAGAGCAGAGTCCTACTCCACTACTCTATATGCAAACTAGGGCATAGTAGTAGGTACTGTAGGGAGTACTAGTACTATAATCACTCAAGCAAGTTGTCTAGCATCGATATGACCCTACACTGCTAGTATGTGTCTCGTAAGTCAAGCGGCGTGTTGTAGTCATCATCACATGTGCACTTCCCGTAGCACATATTTTCTTCTCCATCTTTGTCCGCACATAATCGTCCAATCTTCCATCCCAACTAAGGCACCTCCCCCTCTTCCAAAACCCAAGCACTAGCAATGGCAGAACCGAGCAGTGTCTGCCGAAAGAGTGGCTGGAATTCGCTCCCCACAAAGGTAATCAAGCTCATTGTTTCAGATGTGGACAATCTCAGTACCATGCCGCTCTCTACGTTCTCATCGGGGTTGTACTGTTTAGTCAAAGCTGACAGGACGAAGCTTTCTAAGCTAGCTCCTTACTTGCTGATGCCGCCTGATCTTCAGAAACGGAGTGTCACGCAACATAATGATTGTAGGGTGGAGAGCATCAACCCCCTTGACTGTGATCTAATCCCTGTCACCCTCAACTACATTAACGGTATGTACTGGGTCCGCATGAACACGTCTTGGATGGTGCTCATCGACGATCACGGCAGCTGGATGCTCATGGAGGTCTACACCCGGTGATTGGTCCCCCTTCCTTCGATTAACGCTGCACTGCTTTGGTACAGTGGCCCAGAATACTTAGAATCTTACAGTAGCCAACATGATACCAAGTTTGATTTGCTCAAGGTTGTAATCTGCCAAGTGCCCACAAGATCTACGAATTTATAAAGACTTCAGGATAATTGCGTTCTTCAAATGCGGTCTCGCCTATTTGAAAGGTCACTGATACGTCTCCAACGTATCTACTTTCCTAATGCTTTTCATCTTGTTTTGGACTCTAATTTGCATGATTTGAATGACACTAACCCCGGACAAACGCTATTTTAAGCAGAACTACAATGGTGTTGTTTTTGTGTAGAAATAAAACTTCTTGGAATGGAACTGAAACTTTGCGAAGAATTTTTATATCAATAAAGAGAATTTCTGGAGCCAAGATCCACCGGAGGGGGGCACCTGGGTGGGCACAACCCACTAGCCCCCCCCCTCCTGGCACACCCAGGTGGGTTGTCCCCACCAGGTGGCCCCGCAAATCTCAACCCTGATACTATAAAATCACATATTTGGAGAAAAAATCAGGGAGAAAGAATTATCGCGATCCACGAGACGGAGCCGCCATCACCTCCTGTTCTTCATCGGGAGGCCAGATTCGGAGTCCGTTTGGGGCTCCGGAGAGGGGGATCTTCGTTCTTCGTCATCACCAACCCTTCTCAATCGCCAATTCCATGATGCTCCCCAGCGAGAGTGAGTAGTTCCTTCATAGGCTCGCTGGTCGGTGAGGAGTTGGATGATATCCATCATGTAATCTAGTTAGTTTTGTTTGGGCTTGATCCCTAGTATCCACTATGTTCTAAGATTGATGTTGCTATGACTTTGCTATGCTTAATGCTTGTCACTTTGAGCCGGGTGCCATGATTTTAGATCTGAACCATTTATGTTATCACCATTATATCCATGTCCTAGATCCAATCTTGCAAGTTATTGTCACCTACTACGTGTTATGATCCACCAACCCCGGAGTGACAATAGTCGAGACCACTCCCGGTGATGATTGTAGTATGAGGAGTTCATGTATTCATCATGTTTTAATGCTTTGTTCCGGTCATCTATTAAAAGGAGGCCTTAATATGCCTTAGTTTCCAATTAGACCCCGCTACCACGAGAGGGTAGGACAAAAGATGCCATGCAAGTTCTTTCCATAAGCACGTATGACTATTTACGAAATACATGCCTACATTATATTGATGAACTGGAGCTAGTGTCGTATCGCCCTAGGTTATGACTGTCATATGATGAATATCATCCAACAAGTCATCGATCCAATGCCTACGAATTTATCTTATATTGTTCTGCTAAGTTACTACTACTATCGTTACTATTGCACTTGCTACAAAATTACTGCTATCACTGTTATCGTTACCATTGCTACTATCACTACTATCAGAACTATCGCATTACTTTGCTACTGATTAGGTTGCTGTGGATAATTAATCTCCAGGTGTGGTTGAATTGACAACTCAACTGCTAATACCTTCAAATATTCTTTGGCTCCTTTTGTGTCGAATCTTTAAATTTGGGTTGAATACTCTACCCTCGAAAACTGTTGTGATCCCCTATTCTTGTGGGTTATCAAGACCTTTTTTGGCGCCGCTGCCGGGGAGCATAGCTATATTTGTTGAGTAACTTGGGATTATTATCAATTTATCACTATGAAGAATCTAAAGGTTGCTAAGACTAAGATTTATCCCTCTAAGACGAGGGGAGGTAAGGAACTGCCATACAGTACTGCTTTAGAGTCACCTTCTGTTATAAGTAAACATGCAACACCACCACATGCTATTAATCCTGACATGTCGCGAGTTATTGATGATGCTGCTTCTGCTATGAATGATAATTATGATGATGCTAGTACCTTGCTTGACGACGATGATGTGCCACTTGGTGATTTTATTGATGAACAAATTGCTAGAGTAAGACAAATGATGTTGTTGAATCTGATGATGAGCTTGAATCTGAAACTCCTGAAACATCTGCTAGAACTAGCCTTCCTAGATATGAATTGCCTTAGGTACCGGAAGGTTATGTTATGAATGAGGAGATAACTAGAGATATTCTTGCTTGTAAGGATAGAGATGATCTAGAAAAATTACTATGCAAGTATAAACAAAAATCTCTAAATGTTAGAATGAAATATGATCCTAAGTTTGCTACTTCACCAATCTTTATTGATGGTAAGGATTATGAATTCTTTGTCGACCCAGAGTTAATTACTTTGGTTGAATATGATCCTATCCATGGCCATGAAACCTAAACTGTTGTGGCACATCTTACTAAGTTGAGTGACATAGCCACCCTTTTTACTCGTGATGAGAAGACTCGTTATTACTTTATTCTCAAATTATTTTTGTTCTCATTAAAGGGTGATGCTAAAGCTTGGTACAATACTCTTGCTCCTGGTTGTGTGCGTAGTCCCCAGGATATGATTTATTACTTCTTTGAAAAATATTTCTCTGCTCATAAGAAACAAGTTGCTTTATAGGAAATATTTAATTTTGTGCAAATTAAAGAAGAGAGTCTGCCACAAGCTTGGGGGAGGCTTTGCCATTTACTTAATGCTTTGCCTAATCATCCTCTTAAAATGAAATACTTGATATCTTCTATAATGGACTAACCGATGCTTCTAGGGATTTCCTAGATAGTTGTGCTGGTTGTGTGTTGAGGGAATGAACTGTTGGGCAAGCTGAAGAATTATTGAATAACATATTGCAAAATTATGATGATTGGACTCTCCCTGAACCACCGCCTAAACCCAATCCAAAGAAGAGGGGTATATTATATCTCAGTCCTGAAATATGCAAGAGGCAAAGAAATCCATGAAGGAAAATGGTATTAAAGCTGAGGATGTTAAAAATTTACCTCCTATTGAAGAAATACATGTTCTTAATACACCACCACTGCCTAAGGTGGTAGAGGTAAATTCTCTTATGAAATTCAATGATAATGGCAATCCTCACAATATGCACCCTAGCCAATGCCTTTATGAGTCTGAAAACTACATTAGAAAACAAAATCACTTCAATGCAAATGTTATGAAACAACTGAAATACAATTCTGATATGATTGCTCACTTGAGTGACTTGTTATTTAGAATCTCAAATGATGTTAGAGCTGTTAGAAAGCATGATTCTATGGTACAAACCCAATTAGAACAAGTTGCTAAATCTCAAAGAGAGTTGCTAAATGAAATGAATAATAATATACAAGACTTTGCTATTAGAGTTGCAACTACAGGAGGTAAAATGACTCAGGAACCACTTTATCCTGAGGGACACCCAAAAAGAATTGAACAAGACTCTCAAGGATCTAACACTAATGCACCTAGTCCTTCTAAAAAGAAAAAGAAGAAGAAAAATGATAGGACTTCAGATGCTTCTAGTGAACCTGAAGTAGAAAAACCTCCTGATAATGATAATGAAGTTTCTATCTCTGATGTTGAAACTCGGTCTGGTAATGAACACTTACCTTCTGATAATGAAAATGATAATGCTGAGGTTCATGAAAATACTCAAACATATAGTAATGAATCAGACAATGATGTTGAGATAGAACCACCCGTTGATCTTGATAACCCACAACCTAAGAATAAAAGATATGATAAAAGAGACTTTGTGGCTAGAAAACACGATAAAGAAAGAGAACCGTGGGTTCAAAAACCCTATGCCCTTTCTACCTAAGTTAACTAAAAACAAAGATGATGAAGAATTTGAAGGCTTTGCTAAAATGCTGAGGCCAGTCTTTTTGCGTACTCGCTTGACTGATATCTTGAAAATGCCTCCTTATGCAAAGTATATGAAAGACATCATCACCAATAAGAGAAAAATACCATAAGCTAAAATCTCCACCATGTTCACTAATTATACTTTTAAGTATGGAGTACCTAAAAAACTTGGAGATCCAGGGATACCAAATATACCTTGCTCCATCAAAATAAATTATGTGAAAACTTCTTTATGTGATTTAGGAGTTCGTGTTAGTATTATGCCTTTCTCTTTATATAAAAGACATGATTTGAATAAACTCACACCTACTGAAATATCTTTGCAAATGGCTGACAAATCAACTGCCATACCTATTGGTATTTGTGAGGATGTGCCCTTTGTTGTTGCTAATGTTACTATTTTGACTAACTTTGTTATACTTGAGATGCCCGAGGATGACAACATGTTGATTATCCTTGGTAGACCCTTCTTGAATACTGCAGGGGCTGTTATTGATTGCAATAAAACCAAGGGCACATTTCTTATCAATGGTAATGAGCATACGGTGCATTTTTCAAAAAAACAATTCCAAGTGAATGGTATTAATGTTATTGAAAAGTCTATGACAATCACTATTGGAAGTTTTCAAATACCTCTACCTACTGCCAAAAATAAATATGACATGCTTATTGTTGGAGACATTCATATCCTCGTTGAGGTAACTTCATGATTTACGAAAGTCCTTCAGTATCATGCTAATCGAAAGTGATTGTTAATAAGACCTGATCAACCTTATTAATGGATCATTTTTGAGAGGTATGAAGTTGATGAATTTAGTGAGCACTACCTTCTGTCCCTATCTTTTGTTTTTTGTTTTTATTAGTTAAATAAAATAAAATGCCATGTTCTATCTGTTTTTTGAATTTCTCGTGCAATAAAAAATGACCTAAAAATAAAAGTTGTCAGAATGCTCTGAAAATTTAATACAATTGTTTTCTAAATATTTAAGAAATTTTGGTGCAAATAATATCAGAGGGAGGTGCACCAGGTGGGCACAACCCACCTGGGCGCGCCAGGACCCCCAGGCGCGCCCTGGTGGGTTGTGGTCCCCACATGGGCCCCCTCACTTATCTCTTTACACCACATCATCACTCACCTCCAGAAAAAAAATTCTCCATTGCTCTCTCTCTCTCTCTCTCTCGTGTTCTTGCTCTCAAACCCGCGGATTTCGATCTCTTTGCTTGAAGCTCCATTTCCGAAACTGTTTTCGAGGATTGTTGCTTGGTATGTGACTCCACCATTTGTCCAATTAGTTTTTGTTTTAGTTGTTTATATTTTGAATAATTAGATACTCTTGGTGCTGCTGTAGATGAGCTTGCATGTTGAATTCTTAGAGTTCTAAGTAGTTTGAATGCTTGCTATGGCCTCTATGTATCCCTATGAGTAGTTGGTATCATTTTTGTGAAGTTTTGTTGAGAAAATTTGGTGGACTAAAAATATCAGAATTTTTGTTCATAGGAAAAACATGAATGTCTTTAGGAAGTTTGGTTCCAAGAAGAACTCCAAGGGAGTTATTGGGGAGTCGTCTGACAGTCATCTCCACCCCCGAAGGTTGGCGGAAGTATGGCCATGTGAATGGCCGCATACCCCGTTCATGGAAGAGGCTGGAATCCTGCAAGAGTTTACACAATATGCCGCTAATGTCGGCCTCACCGACTTCACCGCAGCTTAATGTGAACAGTATCATCTCCTCACAAACACCTTTGTTCAAAGTTTTAATTCCGTTCCTAGGAATAATCTCCTGAGGTGCAGTTTAATTTATATGTTGAAACCCGTCAGATACCACTTACTGAATTTTGTAACTTATGCATGATCCCTTATGACGGGAGTTTAGTTGATCCTAGGCCGGCAAAGTTTGAGACCTTTTATCGTACTTTGACAGTGCGAGATGAGAGAGGGGTGTCAGCCGTCACTGCCACTAGCATACACTTTCCTGCCTTGCATTATTTTGCTTTATTTGTTGCTAAGTGTTTGCTTGCTAGAGAAAAGGTAGGTGCGCTCAGTGCACCCGACTTTGCTATTTTATGTCGTGCACTAGAGGGCGACAACACTTATAGCTTGGGAGATATTGTCTCATGCCGCCTTCACGTTAATAAATCCAAGGGTAAAATACATGGTGGTATTTTTGCTACTCGTTTGGCAGATCACTTTAATGTTGAGATACGCCTTCATGAATACCCTCTGACCAAGGTTTACCTAGATCACACAGCCATGGATCACCACCATTTTACTGAAATCGAATCTCCTAACATCCGTATTCCATATAACCTGGTTTTTAGTGTGAAGACTCGTGATATTATTCCATTGTCTGCTCCTACTTTGTTTGATCCTATTGCTAGGGGGATATAGGATTATGCCTATGAACATCGGAACGATCAGGCTGCACCAGAGGAGGAGCCTCAGCAGTGGGATGCATGGACGCCCGCTCCTCAGCACCTCGACTACTATCCAGGCTACTGATCGGTTACCAAGCTAGGCCAAAAGCCTAAGCTTGGGGGAGTACGTGTTTCTCATCGACATTACATTCATTTTCACACATCTCATTCTAGTTGTCGGTGTTCACACTTTTTCATTGCATCATCCATGCTTAATTTTATTTTCTTGCTTTCTTCTTGTGTGTTTGAAAAACCTTAGGAAAACCAAAAAAATAGTTTAGTTAATTTACTTTCTATGTATGCTTAGCTGTAGCACTAAAAAGAAAACCCAAAAATATTTCCTTGTTCTTCTTTTGCTTGTTGGGAGTTTCCCGTGTAAATAGTTTTTCTCGTTTTTGCTTTTCCCTTTTAATTGCTTGTTCAAGAAAACCAAAAAACTCCAAAAATATTTCATTTTGTTTCTTCAAATTTCTTTTGTTTTTATTTGAGTCTTACCAAGGAGAAGACCACGATGAAAATGTTGAGTGGCTCTCATTTGAATAATTGTTGATCTAATAAAGAGCCTATTTTACCTTGTCTTCTCCTGTTGAATAAAATGTTTGCAGATTCCTGCTTAGTCCATGGCACTCTTGCACTATTATTATTTTCACATCGTTCGGTCGTGCAAGTGAAAGGCAATAATGACGATATTCGATGAACTGGCCGTGGCAGAGAGAAACTGGTATGAACTCAACTTGTTCTGTTTTTGTAAAGGGCCATTTACATTTGTGCCCCTAACTAGAACCCACTACTCAGATTTGCCCCTAATTTTGAAGTATGCTCAAATTTGCCCTCCCGCCATTAGTTGCACTAATAAAAATGCCCTTCCGTGCCGTTACCGTCCAGTCAAAGAGCTTTGACCATTTTCTAGGCGTTTGCTGGACATTTTTGCCCCTCTCTGCATGTGTCACTTACAAGTGGGACCTAGTGGAAAAAACATATCTACCCTCTCACTCACTTACATGTGGGCCCACAGAAGAATAAAAGTAAAAAAGCTCTCTCTCACTTACATGTGGACCCCACATGTAAGTGTCTTGTTATTTTTTTAAATGATTTAGTAGTTTTGTTAACTGTTAGGGCCCATGGATTAGTCACACTAATAAGCATATTGTAGCAGGTAGGATTTGGGCTAAAATAATTAATGGGACCCACATGTCATTGAAAGCCCACTATCCTAATCTCGCCACCGACGTTAAGCCGTCGGCGAGCCATAGCAGAGGGCATGGAGCTCTGTCCGGTGACCAAAATGGCAGGTAATATCGTCCTACGTGTGCCTGGGCTCGCTTTGCGTCATATGGAAGTGGTAGGGCGAGCAGGGACGGCTGGAGTGTCGGCTATGGGTGAGGCCAGCGGCGGCGCCGGTCAAAGCTTGATGGCAGAGGGGCTAGTAGGCACGGGGAAGAGGGGATAGAGGCGCATTGGAATGAGGGCATCACCGCAAGCATTCTAGGGTGGAAGAAGGGGCTGGCGAAGGCCGATAGTGAGCGCCTGGACCTCATCTGCGACCGCTGGAGCGAGGCGTCGTGGGGAGGGGGCTAGTAAAAGAGGAGCTCATCGGTGAGGTGTCTAGAAGACTCACGACAACGAATGGATCTCTATGACTGTAAGGGAGCGTCGGGGGATCTCAGACGATGATGAATCGAAGATGACGGCCAGCGGGCAGATGCGGCGAAGATGGCGTCGGTTGTGGCGTTGCGGGGCACCCGGGGTCGCTATCATCGGCGTGGTGATTCTTAGCTTGATGGCGGGGCTTGGGGACATGGTGGTGCGGCTTGTGAGCGGCGTTGGCTACGGGAATGGTGGCTCGGGTGAGCATGCAGGTAGACCTTGGCCTTGGCAGAGGAAGGAGATGACCTGCCAACGGGCTGGGCTGGGCTGGCTGGGCCATCCTGGGCCAAAAGGTAAGTGCGCCCTCTCTCTTCTCTTATTCAATTTCTGTTTTATTTTTTCTAGGGGCAAAAATGTCCAGCAAACGCCTAGAAAACGGTCAAAGCCCTCTGATTGGATGGTAACGGCAGAGAAGGACATTTTTATAAGTGCAACTAACGGCGGAGGAGCAAATTTGAGCATGCTTCAAAATTAGGGGCAAATCTGAGTAGTGGGTTCCAGTTAGGGGCACAAATGTAAATTTCCCTTTTGTAAATATGTTTAACTTAGTATCCATGATTTAGCCCATTATGATTAAATATGTTTGCAATGACAATTAGAGATTATAGTTTCTCATGGCATGCATAAGTAGCTGGGAGTTGATAATGATTTATCTTGGATATCAACATTGCGTTAAAATGATTGTGATGTAGTATGATGATATGGTATCCTCCTCTGAATGTTCGAGTGGCTTGACTTGCCACATGTTCATGCATGTAGTTGAATCAAAACCAACATAGCATCCATGATATTTATGTTCATGGTGTTCATAGCCTACTCATGCTAGTGTCCAATGTTACTTACGCATAATGCATGTTCATGACCGTTGTTACTCTCTAGCTGGATGCTTTTCAATCTAATTGCTAACCTTCGCCTGTACTAAGTGGGAATTATGCTTGTACATCAAAAACCTTGAACCCAAGTTATTCCAGATGAGTCCACCATATTTACCTATATGCGGTATTAACCTGCCGTCCTAAGTAAATTTGCATGTGCCACCTCTAAAAACTTCTAATAAATATCCTTTTGTGTGCCTGGATTGTTCATGGAACGACAGGAGGTGGTCGGTATCTTCCTGCTAAGCGGGTTATTCTCAGGTCGAGTGTTTATTCATTCGCCATCGCACGACAAAAGGGTGGTAATAGAGATGCCCAGTCCCAAACTGCAAACAGAAAAAGCTTACAAATAATCAAACAAAAACTCCCAATGGTGTCAAAACCTTTACTTTTATCACTTGGGAACCGCCACTAGCATGCTTAGCATGGAAGATATTGATAACTGATGGTCATGAAGTAAACAAGAAGGGTGCATGTCTCAAAATATCAATTACCTCCGTTTTAAAACTTGAGCTCTGGCACCTCTGCAAATCACTGCTTCCCTCTGCGAAGGGACTATCTATTTACTTTTATGTTGTGTCATCACCTTCTAAAATAAGCGCCAGAACCTGAGAGCACTGCTATCATGCTTATGCATTGTGTGTAGCTAATGTTGGGTGCATCATGACTGGATCGTTTCTACCATGAATTACAATGTTTAGTCGCTGCTTGAACTTTGGAGGTACTCTGTATTTATGTTTTGCGGTCTCAGAAAGGGCTAGCGAGATACCTCTATTGTCATATTATATCATGGTTGTTTTGACAACGTGTTGCCATTTGAGATATCTTATTATTGCTCGCTAGCTGATTATGTCACTTATATGAGTTAGTATAATCTTCAAGAGTTATTGTCGACATGGTTAGTTATAATGTTGGCTGAAAAACTGGGTGATGTTTAAGCTTATTTATGCAAACAAGAGCAAAAGAGTTCGTAAAAGTTTTTCTTTTTCACTTTCAGTTTATCAACTGAATTTCTTGAGGACAAGCAAAGGTTTAAGCTTGGGGGAGTTGATACGTCTCCAACATATCTACTTTTCCTAATGCTTTTCCTCTTCTTTTGGACTCTAATCTGCATGATTTGAATGAAACTAACCCCAGACTGATGTTGTATTCAGCAGAACTATCATGGTGTTGTTTTTGTGCAGAAATAAAAGTTCTCGGAATGGAACGAAACTTCGCGAGGAATTTTAATATCAATAAATAAATTTCTGGAGCCAAGATCCACCGGAGGGGGCACCTTGGTGGGCACAACCCACCAGGGCGCCCCCCTCCTGGCGCGCCCAGGTAGGTTGTCCCCACCTGGTGGCCCCGCAGACCACAACCCTGATACTATAAAATTACATATTTGGAGAAAAAATCAGGGAGAAAGAATTATCGCGACCCACGAGATGGAGCCGTCGTCACCTCCTGTTCTTCATCGGGAGGCCAGATCTAGAGTCCGTTTGGGGCTCCGGAGAGGGGGATCTTCATTCTTCGTCATCACCAACCCTTCTCCATCGCCAATTCCATGATGCTCCCCACCGGGAGTGAGTAATTGCTTCGTAGGCTCGCTGGTCGGTGAGGAGTTGGATGAGATTCATCATGTAATCTAGTTAGTTTTGTTAGGGCTTGATCCCTAGTATCCACTATGTTCTAAGATTGATGTTGCTATGCCTTTGCTGTGCTTAATGCTTGTCACTTTGGGCTCGGGTGCCATGATTTCAGATCTGAACCATTTATGTTATCACCATTATATCCATGTTCTAGATCCGATCTTGCAAGTTATAGTCACCTACGACGTGTTATGATCCGGCAACCCCGGAGTGACAATAGTTGGGATCACTCCCGGAGAAGACCGTAGTTTGAGGAGTTCATGTATTCACCATGTGTTAATGCTTTGTTCTGGTTCTCTATTAAAAGGAGGCTGTAATATCCCTTAGTTTCCAATTGGACCCCGCTGCCACGGGAGGGTAGGACAAAAGATGTCATGCAAGTTCTTTCCATAAGCACGTATGACTATTTAAAAAATACATGCCTACATTATATTGATGAACTGGAGCTAGTGTTGTATCGCCCTAGGTTCTGACTGTCACATGATGAATATCATCCAACAAATCGCCGATCCAATGCCTACGAATTTATCTTATATTGTTCTTGCTAAGTTACTACTGTTATTGTTACTGTTGCACTGCCTACAAAATTATTGCTATCACTGTTACCGTTACTATTGCAACTGTCACTATTATCAACACTATCATATTACTTTGCTACTGATCACGTTGCTGCAGATAATTAATCTCCAGGTGTGGTTGAATTGACAACTCAGTTGCTAATACCTTCAAATATTCTTTGGCTCCCCTTGTGTCGAATCTATAAATTTGGGTTGAATACTCTACCCTCGAAAACTGTTGCGATCCCCAATAATTGTGGGTTATCAGTCACTTCGGTAAGTGGATAAATCTGCATGTCCGTCACAGGATCATACATCCTCCATGGTTCTTTGATGCCATTGAACACAAGGGCTTCATTTAGGCTGTCGAATCTTTCTATGGCTGGACGTATTGCTGGCCTACTCCAGTCATTGCTACAAATGGCTATTACAGCAGTATGTTACTTTCTTATGATATCATGATGGCTTGCTTATATTACTATCAACATTTACTGAAAAAATATTCATGCTCATAACATGCTATTCTTAAGATTGACTATAGTAAGAGCCCATTTTTATTTGACTCCAACTTGATATGATGTTGTAGGCCGCCTGGTGTCCCTACCCTTCCTAATCCCAGAACCTTTGAAAGTGGAATGGTAGTTGCAGGTGGTTCCTGGCTCGATCAGATGACGACGAACGATTGTTGATTGTTCGCACGTACCGGACGTGTTGTTTCAAGGAATATAATCACAATCATTGCAAGGTCTTTAAGCAGGATCCCAGCTTCTCTGGGCCTTCAGGATTTTTTTGACTGGAGGCTAGTAAGTAGCCTTGGTACACGCTCTCTGCTTCTCGGACTAAATTATTTGATTAACTAGGAGATAACCGACGGCAAGGATCATGATGGCAGCGTGGTTTCGTTCATCAGGCAAAACTGTGCGTACACAACGTATCATGCGTCTCTGCATGCACCATACCCTGATATGTGCCACCACGCTCTGCAGCCCAAAGTAGGAGAGAGGGTCGCAATTATCATACTTTGACCTGCTGGCTGGAGTTTCCCCCATTATGCACCCATCTGATTCAAGCTGTCAGCCAATCTCCACAGCTTAATAAATAGTAACGTCTAGCTGAGCCAGTTAGTTAGATGCGTACACTTGGTGTAGTAGGATCTTTATTTAGTTTGATACATACACTTGTTCTTTTTTGATAGCCCTTTTGCAATGATAGCTGATGTTTGGTTTGGAAGAGAGAGTTGCGTCTTTACTCTTCCGGCCCGCTTACTGCTTCTGTTGCACCCCCAACCCTGGTTGTTGTTGCTGCTGTTTTTAAAGTACAATCACTAGTATATTTCGTCTGTTGGTTGAATAAAATGTTGTTAGAACAACAAACACAATGTTTTGGAAGTCATTGCATGATCCGATCCTTCAGTGCCCCGTACCGTACGTAGCGCATACTATTTTTGGTACAGAACAATTTTCCACTTGTCGATAACATGCATCACACTAATGAAGGCCCAATAGAGGAGCCCATAATTAACTGCAAGGGAGGTTGTCACATGAATCTCGCTCAGGTACATGCTCATGGTCCCCTAAACACAAATAAGTAAATAAATAAATAAAGAGAAATGCTCGTGCACAAGTTCTTTAAATTCATGATTTGAAAAGTCAAATTTTAACATGAGGATATTATTTCCTTTGATAGTGTCGTTACATTCAGTCGATATTATTCTTAGGCAAAGATAGCGACCAGTCTAATTTATCCCACCATTTTCTTCCTGCAACCAGCGGACCCATGCAAATCGTAGTCAACATCGTAAATAGTTCCAGTCCATTTTTATTTTTCGATAAGAATGTCCAACCCAGTCCAACACATCGGCGACAACACTTTATCCTCCGCCTTGGTGCGCTCGCCGCGGCGCCACCATCCGGCCCTATCAACATAGTGAATCGGGAGAGGACTGTAGTTGTGAGTATGACAGTATGGACCCACCAGGTCCACTCCTAAACACAAGCAAGCGTCTCTTTTACTACTCAGATGCACCCCTCATTTTTTTACTCTAATCCGCCCGTGATATCTGGGACCCACATCATTGTCAACGTATAGTCAATTAACGACATAATTGCACAACTTTTTTTGAGGATTTGTTCGGTGGAGCAAGCTATAAACTGGGTTGTGCGGTCTCTGTGGCCCATCTAACGACATGACCAGCCCAACAGTTTTTCTTTGGGAAAATAGGTAGCCCACTATTTCTTTTTGAAGAATACCCAAACTAAGCCTATTTGTTTTCTCCGACTTACTGGGCTGCAAATCTTTCAAGACGAGGCGAGATGCATTCCGGACTGGCCAAAGAGTATGGTCGGTATATCTTAGAAGTAATATCAAAGGGGTTGCAAATTCCAAAAAAATTATAGCAAATGGGCAATTAGTTTCTTTTTTTGTTTTTGTTCTTCGGTGATATTTTATATTTCATTGGATTTTAACATGACATAGTTCTAATTTATTTTTAAATTTGTTTTAGTATGGCTACTAGTTTTTGGATTAAGAATATTTTGTTCCCCAGCAAAAATATGTGAATTTTTAAAATTTCGCACATTTTTTAGTTTAATTTTTTAACCCTGGCACTGACCAGAAAATGGGCAGCAATTCTAAAAATGGAAAATGAGCTGCAATAAATTCCATAGGAATTAGCAAATGAGTAAAAATTATAAATATACTAGCAAATGGGTTGTACACATCACTGATTTCGAGGATGGCTTGTTTACGCAAGGCTTTGTCAGTCAACACACGATTCTAGCAGCACTGGCTGTTGGATGTCCATCCAATGGCTGAAGCGTTTCTTCAATCTCTGATCTTCCTGCTCCAGCCGCCTAAACCAGTGCCGACTAGACTGCCTGCTCCCTCCTCTTGTGGCCCGCTGTGATGCCGCGTAGGCTTCACCGGCCCACCCTACTCCCTCCGCTGGCCTGGCCGTATGCAATCAACTGCCTCCTTATTACGTGAAAAAAATGATTACTCCCACTGACATCTGGGGAGCACCGGTTCGGAGGCTGACCTGTGGGCCTACTAAGTTGACGCGTACGCAGGGCTTTGTCAACTTAGTCAGCAAGCGATTCTAGTAGCAGTGACCGTTGGACTTGAATCGAACGGTCCTACTGCTTCTTCAATCGCCCGCTCCTGCCTCCAGTGGTCGGTTGTGCTGCCGCGGAGGCCTCACTGCCCCACCCTACTCCCACCGCTGGCCAGACCATCCCTCCACTGTCTACTCACCCAGAACCCGTGTTATTCTGTGATGACGGCAGCCTCACACCGGGGCCGAACCAGTCAACCCTCGTACTTCTCTCCGCGTGGGCATCCACTACCGCATCTTCCCCGGCTCTGTGTCGTCCCCTGACGGTGTCCTGGACTAGGGGGTACTCACCACGTCATCTCCCAATCAGTTGGATTGGGCCGAGGACCCCCATGGTCGTATGCTCATGGGCCAGTTTGGACAGCCGATGTATACACAAGGAAGATTCCACAAGACTTGGCGATCAAGACAAGGACTCCTCTCCACCGGTTTATTCAACTAAGACTCTTGTTATCCTAGGCCTCTGGTACATTATATAAGCCGAGGCCAGGCTAGTCGGTAGATTATTATGACATTACTCCTCATACCTGTAGGGTTTAGACCACAACATATGATCTCGAGGTAGATCAACTCTTGTAACCCCTATACTCATCAAAGTCAATCAAGTAGGAAGTAGGGTATTACCTCCATCAAGAGGGCCCGAACCTGGATAAATATCGTGTCTCCTGTCTCCTGTTACCATCAATCCTTAGACGCACAGTTCGGGGCCCCCTACCTGAGATCTGCCGGTTTTCACACCGACAATGGAGCTTTCATTGAGAGTTTCGCTATGTGATCGGCAAAGGATCAATGGCTCGCCCCCAGATCAACTGCGATGCCAGCATCTTCGTCGCCGGCTCGACTGGTCACCTTGGCTCGACCGAGGACCGCGCTTCATCTCCAATCTTCATGTTCGGACTGGGGCCTTCATCAACATCAACTCCGATCTCTATCAATATCATGGAGGAATCATCCATGGAGCTCGGGGGCTCAACGTCAACATTGACCTCGGGCGACCGTGCTGTTTTTCCGAACAGCGAACTTGTATCTGCTGCCACCACCTCCTCGAGCATCGCTTTGATGATTCCTTTGGTGGAATTGTGCGGAATTGAGTCTACAACAACTATGCAAAATTTCATCGAGTTCCGATGAAGCAATCTCCAGAAATCTACGATATACCGGAGCCCTATCAAATCTGGACGGGAATCTGGACGAGTTTAGGGCGTGGTCTCCAGCACCTAGCTCGAACGTCCTTTGGAATATCCAACCGTTGATAGGCTGTGGAATTCCTATATCTACCACCCCTCAAAATTTCAGCTCGATCCGACCATCCAAACTCCGGTAACTTTCCGATTAGTGCATCACTTTTCGGACCTGTTTTCTTCGCGAATACGGATCCGATCAGAATTCATGTTTCTTTATGAATGTTATATTGGACAACCTTTTTAAAGGAATTTTATTCTATGGTATTGTGCGTTGTTTTTAACACGTGCCCATAAAAGTTTAAGCCTTCTTTGAGACACTTTTCACCATCGCGCTGGTGTCACACCAGTCTGGTAACATTGCTCCACGTTTGTCGACCTATGCTAGACAGATCGTTGCTTCATCGAGCCAAGCCTAACCTTATCGGATCATCAGCTCGGCAAGCCGAACAAGAGTTCGGTATCGCGAAGTATAAATCATCACTAACACCATCACCCCACAGATTGCATGGGTCAGGCGCACCGACATTGCCGCTCGGTCACTTCATCAATCCGGCATTGACCGCGTCACAAGTTATGACCAGCGTCGGCATGGCCGCACTGTTGCTTTTTCAAGCCGATGTCCATCACGTCGAACTGCTTCAACACCTCGACTGACATGGCGACTGCAACGTCTCCCTACTGACCCGCTCCATCATCTCGGCTAGACCGGGGACATTGTTATTTCTTCATCAACATACTCCGGTGACTTCGGCGTCACCGGCCGATCAACTTCATCATGTTAGCTAGACCGGGGGCTTTGCCTCGGCGAGCCCACCTTTGCCAGCATCGCCATGCCATCGCTTTATCGCCCATCATGCAATGGGTGTGCGGATCGAGTCCCAATTTTGGGAGTAACCTTTCTTCAGATTGCTACAACAGATAAACCAGGTGCTATTAATCCTAGTATTTTGTCTTGCTTGGGTTTATTTTTCCCAAGGAATTATTACTCTGGTTTGTTTAATCATCTGTACACAGGTCTATCAAATGGTGGTCGCATTAACAACAGTCGCGTGGTGGTTCGGTCAGTTTCCGTACACAGTTCGGCGAATGTCGCATCCAAAACTCAGACCGGCCTGCGAATTCAGGCTTGGCCACGCCTTCACCGCGTCACACCGACGCCCTGCATCGACATGACTTCGGCGCCAGGCCACATCTCTTTCAATAAATTATTTTTGTGAAAAGCAATTATCCTTTTTGGACTGCACTATTTTATGTGTGTAGGTGATCGACTTCGACTGTGTCACGCGGTCACTTAGGCAAGCCGACGCCGTTGTCCCAATCGGCTCGCGTGATCACCTTATTGGTCGAATCGCCATACCGACATGTTCGGTTGCCTCGGGGACTTCGGCATCGCTGAGAGAGCTCTACCTCATCGAGTGTTCGGCACACGGGCCATATTTCTTTTATTACTCACTTTGCGTAAATTATTAATTATGCAACAATTTTATTATTATTCCTATTATCTCTAGCTTGCACTATTTTCTGTGCATAGGTAAAGGATCCGGGTCAGCGCTGTCACCTCGGCGTACCGACGTACCACGTCACCTCGGCTGGACTGAGGGATTCGTCATTACTTCATTAAGCCATGTCGGGGACTTCGGCGTCTCACTGTCGGCCTGCATTGGCCGTGCTATGTCACCACTCCGGAGTGCTGAGCTCTTCGCTCTGCCACCTCGGGTCCGGCTTGGGGGCTGGGACCTTGTCCCGCCGTAAGCTCGGGCCATGCATCGACACCGAGCACATTAACCAGCTCAGTCGCTTCCGTGCTTAAAAACCTTTAGTTTTAAATTTCGTTTGGTTCGACCAAGCATTATGCTTTTTTGACAAAAAGTCATTTGCGAAAAACTTTCTTTGTCAGGAGCTTGTTTGTTAGGGCATCTCCAGCCGTTGGCCCCCCAGGAGGGGCAAAAAATCGCCCCCTGGGGGCGCACCGACGCTAAACTGCGCACTGGGGCATGATGTCCCCAGTCGCGGCCCCCCACAGGATTTTAAAAAAGTCAAACATGGCGCAAACACGACTCAAATTTAACGCAAACATCGGCGAGTTCGTTCAAATTTAAACATACTTTACAAAAAAGGACGAGCGGATGCGTGCAATCTCCGCACGCCGTGCCGCGCCGGTGGGTATCGGGGGCACCGGCACGCCGCCGGCGCTGATCCTCCATGTCCCGGGTACCCGCATGTCCGGCGGGACCGGGTACTCAGCCTCGAAAAGAAGGCGAGCCTCGCTCTCGTGAAGATGGCGGCGGCCGAAGCCGTTCGCCGCCGCGCGTCGCCTGGGAAGTGCTCGGCCATGGGTGCTGGAGACGGCGAGAGAGAGGAGAAGGAGGAACGACGACGGCGAGAGAGAGGCGAGGGAGGAACGACGACGGTGAGAGAGTACGAGTCGCCGAGTGCTCTGGGGCGCGTCTTATATAGGCCGAGGCGCCGCCCGTGCGCGAGCCGCTGTGAGTACGCGTGGCGGGCGAGGAGGGCGAGGGACGCGCGTCATCCGGTCTTCACTGCGCCGCCCGTGAGGCATCAATGGCGCAGGCTGACCGGTGCGGCAGCTTTGGCATTGATTCACCACGGGAAACGAGGCGATGAGGACGACGAAGGGCCAAGAAGAGGGTAGAGTCGCTGATGCGGCGGGCCCGCGGCTGTTTCATGCCAAAACAGCTCGCCCCGGCGCCCCCGGGCGCCCCCCAGCGCGCCGGGTTCGGCCTGGGTCCGCCGGCGCTGTTTTCGGCCCAAGCCGGCAAAAATCGGGCTCCTGGGGGCGCGACTGGGCCGATTTTTTGGCGCCGGCGCAAAAAAACGCCTGGGGAGGCCTTCCTGGGGGCGCGGCTGGAGATGCCCTTACAAGCAAATTCAAATACCCCGTTTACTTGGGGGCTTCCTTTATGAAGCCTTTCCTCTTGCATATGATTATACTTGTACGGCTTTGTTCCTTGTTCGTGTATTACGCCACAATATGCACCATGTTGACTTAAGTGTTTCGCAAGCTGGGTTGCCTGGCTCCTGTGCTTACCCCTACGTTCCCGATTGTTCGGCTAGGCGGTAAAGGGAGCACCTCTGCGATTGTTACTACCGGTTCATCCGAGTTAGTACCTCAGACTGGGTGAAGCCGAAAGCTAGCGCTCTTATTGTTTTCAATAACGGTCGGCACACAACGGAACTCATGAGTACAAAAATTCTATTGCACAAGTCTCATAGTAACAATGAACAACCGAAGAAAGGTATCGGTGGAGGTACTATTTTCTTCGAATATGCTTCTTACACTTCGTCAGTAATATATCATAAGTTCCCTGACCGCGCTTTGTCTGTTACAGCCTTATGGCCTGATTGCCTAGTTATCGGAAACACCGTCGATGCTTTCGACAGGTGGAGTACATGACACTTTTCGGTCCTTGACCGAAGAGGGAGAAGCTGACGGTCGGTTAAGACACGTTTAAAGTTCGGGTGAACACAGATATGATATAAGTACATCGGTACATACAATCATTATACATAAAGTTCTTTTACCCAAGTCACTTGGGGGCTCTTAAAATTTATATGAGTTGTTTTATGGTAAATGTGTTTTCTTCTTGGTCGTTGCAAAGTCTTTTTCTACCGCTCCTTTTTCGACTCGAGTGTATGGTCAATAGCCGGATAGCCTATCTTCTTTCTAAAAAGCCGCTCGAGTTTAGTTCGCTAAACTGGCCTCGAAGAAGTACTCCGCCTTTGGGATAAGGAGCTTGAAGCGGTAGGCTGTCCCGCTTGAAATGTTGAGATCGGGTGTGTCATGTTAAAGCACGGCAGAAGCACAATGTTTTGTTTTTTCCAGTTTTCGGATTGGCACCGAACACTTGATCTTATTCTGACGTCAAGTTTTTACTGATGTTTTTTGGTTTTCCAAGCTTATGGCACTTTTAAACTATTCGTGTGTTTTTAGCACAAGTCTCGTAGTGCAACGCCGGACACCTTTAGAGATTCAGCAAAAACATTCTCGGATATTGCTAAATATGCATCGGTTTCGAATTGTGTCTTCAGTCAATAGTTGGGTTGCCCGGCTCCTGCGCTTGCCTCCTATGTTCTGCTTTGTTCGGCTAGGTGTGCAAAGGGAGAACCACTGTGATTGTGCTTCCAGCTCACATGGTTAAGCACCTAAGTTGAGAAAGCCGAAAACTGACTGCCACAATAAGCGTAAACTAGTCAGCGATTCGATGACTATGTTAAATGACGGGCCGCTCATAACATTGGCCGAAGTGTTTATGGCTTGACCTCGGATGTCGCCAAACACTAACCGGGGGCTCATAGCTAGCTTCCCCAGTTTAAAGCTCCTATGACTAAGTGAAAGTTAAAAAGCCCACATATCTGATTGCCTCGTTTCCGCTAACACAACCACCTTCGGGCATCGAGACGTCATCTAAGGGTTGTCTTGTTATTGCGGAGACACCCTTCGTAGTATCTACAAAGGGGTAGAAGTCGACGATGGGCCACTTTCAATTGATAAACGGTCGCAACGGACTCAAAATAAACATATCATCGTCATTTGTATTTAATATACAAGGGCTGCCTTCCGTAATCATCATTATAAAGCCATAAATATGCATCAATTTGACTTAAGATTTTTGCCAAGCTGGGTTGCCTGGCTCCTGTGCTTAACTCTACGTCCCCGATTGTTCGGCTAGGCAGTAAAGGGAGCACCTCTGTGATTGTTACTACCGGGTCATCCGAGTTAGTACCTCAGACTGGGTGAAGCCGAAAGCTAGCGATCTTAAAGGATCACATTGGTCAGCAATGACGGAAGTAAAAAATTTGGGTCATTAATACCACAGAGTTCGGGAACTTTCCCCGAACTAAATCCTCAATATTTTCCTCCCACATTGATCAGAGGTGAGGTTTCATGATCATGATAAGCATGACGACCCAAACAAAGGAACCGATAGAGGGACTATTTTCCTTGGGAGATGTTTCTTACATTAAGTCATATAACATATCTCTTCGCGTACCTTTGTTTATAAAACCGTATGGCTGGATTGCCTTGTTTTCCATAAATCTTTGCCCTTATAACGGCTTTATAAAGTAGGACAAACACTCCCTGGCTTCTGGACGAGGAGGTTGAAGCCGATGGTCGGTCAACAAAGTTTTGTACAATGCGGATCCAAGCATTAATGATGTAAAGTACTTGGATACGTAGAATCATTACACATAATTTGTGGTTTTACTCTGGATATAGATCCTTAATTCGGCCACCCGTGCCCACATTAAGGCTCAAAGGCTACTGGGCTTCGGGCTTATCATTCACTAATATTGAAAGGTGCGTATCGATCCCTTGATCTGGTGTTGCCACCCGACCAGTGTCTCGGGGGCTACTGCATTTACAATCCAATGCAAAAAATTTAAAGTGCAATATAGCTTTCGAAGAGATTATGATCCTCAGGTTGGTCGGCCGCACCCAACCTGAGTCTCGAGGAATTTGCACACCGTTTTTTGTGTCCCTAAGTATTCCGCCGAGCTATGAGTTGATCCTCAGGCCGATTTTGTGAATCAACCTGAGTCTCAGGAGCTACTGGGATCAGCGTCTTATGTCATCCTTCAGGTGCACCTTGGGTTTTAGACCGATACACGCCTTGAGGGCTACTGGCTATATATCTTGGCACAGAATAAATTGCACCAGTCAAAAATATTGACAAAAAATTGGCCCGCAGTCGGGGTGGTGCACCACCTCGGAAGCAGTCCGGTATAAAGCTCGGACGCTAGTGGCTGGCTCCATAGAGGGCATTTCCGGCATTAAGCTCGGATAAACTCCTTCAACTTTTTTGAACCAAGGTGATTTATGACACCTCGGATACAGTCCGGCGTTGGAGCTTGGACATAGTCCGGCGTTGGAGCTCGGATACATTCCAGCGTTGGAGCTCGGATACAGTCCGGCGTTGGGGCTTGGACATAGTCCGACGTTGGAGCTCGGATACATTCCGGCGTTGGAGCTCGGAAGCGTTCCGGCGTTGGTACTCGGCTGCAAAAGATACCTTGAATGCAGTCCGGCGTGGGAGCTCGGACGCAAGAGGACGCTGTCGCCCGGGAACAACTTCAAACCCGAGGTGTGGCATAAAAATAACAAGGCATTGATAAAGGCCGAGAACTTAAAGGGGCTCCTCGGATACCCAACGTGTAAACTCTTTGGATTTACTTCGGCGATCCTCAAGATCGAAGATGGGAAGATTTGTTGAACCAGTTTTCAAGACTGACGACCGAAGATGAAGAACAGTTCGGAAGAATCGAGGAGCATCCCCAACTTGAAGACCGGTTCAGGGGGCTACTGACGGTGTCCTGGACTAGGGGGTACTCACCACGTCATCTCCCAATCAGTTGGATTGAGCCGAGGATCCCCATGGTCGTATGCTCATGGGCCAGTTCGGACAGCCAATGTATACACAAGGAAGATTCCATAAGACTTGGCGATCAAGACAAGGACTCCTCTCCACTGGCGTATTCGACTAGGACTCTTGTATCCTAGGCCTCTGGTACATTATATAAGCTGAGGCCAGGCTAGTCGATAGATTATCATGACATTACTCCTCATACCTGTAGGGTTTAGATCACAACATACGATCTCGAGGTAAATCAACTCTTGTAACCCCTATACTCATCAAAGTCAATCAAGCAGGAAGTAGGGTATTACCTCCATCAAGAGGGCCCGAACCTGGGTAAGGATCGTACCCCCTGTCTCATGTTACCATCAATCCTTAGACGTACATTTCAGGACCCCTACCCGAGATCTGCCGGTTTTGACACCGACATCCCCTTCTAGGCCTTGCCGTCATCCACCGCCTTGGTGCTCTCAGCACGGCATGGTCAACGTGGTCAAGGAACGACATCCATCAGAAGAGGACTGCACGTGGAGAGGCTGATAGCTAGGTCCACGGCCGCAGCAAGGAAGTGCAACCTTATTACGTGTAAAATAATTATTCCTCCACCTGACAGCTAGGACCCACCCGAAGGAACTTTGTATTTTGCAAAAAAACATTTCCCCCTGACAGCTGGGACCTACCAACTACATCTTCGCACGCAAGGAAGTGCCTCCATATTAGCCACAAAAAATGAATCCTCGCCCTAATTGTTGGGACCCACCAGCTACATCTTCGCACGCAAGGAAGTGCCTCCTTATCTTCCCTCATAGCCGGGACCCACCTGGTCGAAGTGTACATAGCATTGTCATTCTGGTTGCGAACGTGTACATACATATTGGTCGATCGGTCTGTCTGCAGGCTGCAGTGATGAACTGTGGCCGAGTAAGGAAGGGCACGTGTCATAGTAGAGGCGCAGACGTAGCATGTACATGTACGTACAACCTTGGTGCAAGAAAGTAAATATAGCCACGTACGTACATACGGGCGGGGTCTCGAACGCCTACTCATGCATACGTACGGCCAGGGCTTGTGTACATGGAGAGGCAGCGACTGCGTCCTATTCATCGACAGCTAACCGGCTGGGTGGGAACGGAGAAACTGCGTCGTCATGTTCATCGGGAGGCAACGGAACGCGTGTTGTTCATGGGGAGCCAACCAGCTTGGAAGGAACAGCCGATCGAAATGAGGCCTGGCATACTGCAGAACGGAGGAAACAGCCTAGTGTTCGACCTCCTACGGTCGAAACGGGATCCTGTTCACCTGGAGGGGTGTGGCATACCGTAAAATAGAGGAAACAGACTTCTCTTCAACCTCCTATAGTCGAAATGGGGTCCTATTGATCGGGAGGTGTGTGGCGTTCTGCAAAACGGAGGAAATGGACTTGTGTTGGAGCGCTACGGTCGAAACGGGGGTCCTGTTCGTCGGGAGGGGTGTGGCGTGATGTCTACTACACAACCTTCTACGTGTAGATGTTGTTGGGCCTCCAAGGGCAGAGGTTTGTAGGACAGTAGCAAATTTCCCTCAAGTGGATAACCTAAGGTTTATCAATCCATGTGAGGCGTAGGATGAAGATGGTCTCTCTCAAACAACCCTGCAACCAAATAGCAAAGAGTCTCTTGTGTCCCCAACACACCCAATACAATGGTAAATTGTATAAGTGCACTAGTTCGGCGAAGAGATGGTGATACAAGTGCAATATGGATGGTAGATGTAGGTTTTTGTAATCTGAAAATATAAAACAGCAAGGTAACTAATGATAAAAGTGAGCATAAATGGTATTGCAATGCGTTGAAACAAGGCCTAGGGTTCATACTTTCACTAGTGCAAGTTCTCTCAACAATAATAACATAATTGGATCATATAACTATCCCTCAACATGCAACAAAAAGTCACTCCAAAGTCACTAATAGCAGAGAACAAACAAAGAGATTATTCTAGGGTACGAAACCACCTCAAAGTTATCCTTTCTGATCGATCTATTCAAGAGTCCGTAGTAAAATAACACAAAGTTATTCTTTCCATTCGATCTATCCTAGAGTTCGTACTAGAATACCACCTTAAGACACAAATCAACCAAAACCCTAATGTCACCTAGATACTCCAATGTCACCTCAAGTATCCGTGGGTATGATTATACGATATGCATCACACAATCTCAGGTTCATCTATTCAACCAACGCAAAGAACTTCAATGAGTGCCCCAAAGTTTCTACCGAAGAGTCAAGACGAAAATGTGTGCCAACCCCTATGCATAAGTTCACGAGGTCACGGAACTCGCAAGTTGATCACCAAAACATGCATCAAGTGGATCACGTGAATATCCCATTATCACCACAGATAAGCACATGCAAGACATACATCAAGTGTTCTCAAATCCTTAAAGACTCAATCCGATTAGATAACTTCAAAGGGAAAACTCAATTCATCACAAGAGAGTAGAGGGGGAGAAACATCACAAGATCCAACTATAATAGCAAAGCTCGCGATACATCAAGATCGTGCCGAATCAAGAACATGAGAGAGAGAGAGAGATCAAACACATAGCTACTGGTACATACCCTCAGCCCCAAGGGTGAACTACTCCCTCCTCGTCATGGAGAGCGCCAGGATGATGAAGATGGCCACCGGTGAGGGACCCCCCTCCGGCAAGGTGCCGGAACAGGGTCTCGATTGGTTTTTGGTGGCTACAGAGGCTTGCGGCGGCGAAACTCCTACTCTAGGTTATTTTCTGGAGGTTTCTGTATTTATAGGATTTTTTGGAGTAGCTCTCATGTCAAGGGGCTCTCTGAGTCATCCACGAGATAGGGGGACGTGCCCAGGGGGTTAGGGCGCGCCCTCCACCCTTGTGGACGGCTCGAGACTCTTCTAGCCCAACTCTTTTACTTCGGGGGCTTCTTTTGGTCCACAAAAAATCATCAAAAATTGGCACGTCAATTGGACTCCGTTTGGTATTCCTTTTGTGTAAAACTCAAAAACAAGGAAAAAACAAAAACTGGCATTGGGCACTAGGTTAATAGGTTAGTCCCAAAAATCATATAAAATAGCATATAAATGCATATAAAACATCCTAGATGGATAATATAATAGCATGGAACAATCAAAACTTATAAATACGTTGGAGACGTATCAAGCATCCCCAAGATTAATTCCTGCTCGTGGCATGAATTTTGATGTGGAATGCTACCTAACATATTTTTCAATGTAATTTTCTTTATTGTGGCATGAATGCTCAGATCCGAAAGATTCAAGACAAAAGTTTAATATTGACATAAAAATAATAATACTTCAAGCATACTAACCAAGCAATTATGTCTTCTCAAAATAACATAGCCAAAGAAAGCTCATCCCTACAAAATCATATAGTTTGGCTATGCTTTATTTTTGTCACACAAAATGCTCCAATCATGCACAACCCGCATGACAAGCCAAGCAATTGTTTCATACTTTAGTATTCTCAAACTTTTTCAACTTTCACGCAATATATGAGTGTGAGCCACGGACATTGCACTATAGGTGGAATAGAAAGGTGGTTGTGGAGAATACAAAAAAGAGGAAGATGTTCTCACATCAACTAGGCGTATCAATGGGCTATGGAGATGCCCATCAATAGATATCAATGTGAGTGAGTAGGGATTTCCATGCAACGGATGCACTAGAGCTATAAGTGTATGAAAGCTCGACAAAATAAACTAAGTGGGTGTGCATCCAACTTGCTTGCTCAAGAATACCTAGGGCAATTTGAGGAAGCCCATCATTGGAATATCAAAGCCAAGTTCTATAATGAAAAATTCCGACTAGTATATGAAAATGACAACATAAGAGACTCTCTATCATGAAGATCATGGTGCTACTTTGAAGAACAAGTGTGGAAAAAGGATAGTGACATTGCCCCTTCTCTCTTTTTCTCTCATTTTTTTGGTCCTTCTCCTTTCTTTCTTTATTTGGCTTCTTTGGCCTCTCTTTTTTGTTTCCTCACACAAGACAATGCTCTAATAATGAAGATCATCACACTTTTATTTACTTACAACTCAAAAATTACAACTCGATACTAGAACAAAATATGGCTCTATATGAATGCCTCTGGTGGTGTACCGAGATGTGCAATGATTAAAGAGTGACATGTATAAAAATTATGAATGGTGTCCATGCCACAAATACGATGTCAATTACATGATCATGCAAAGCAATATGACTATGATGAAGCATGTCATACTAAACGGAATGGTGGAAAGTTGCATGGCAATATATCTCGGAATGGCTATGGAAATGCCATAATAGGTAGGTATGGTGGTTGTTTTGAGGAAGATATATGATGGGTTTATGGTACCGACGAAAGTTGCATGGCACAAGAGAGGCTAGCAATGGTGGAAGGGTGAGAGTGCATATAATCCATGGACTCAACATTAGTCATAAAGAACTCACATACTTATTGCAAAAATCTACAAGTCATCAAAACCAAGCACTATGCGCATGCTCCTAGGGGGATAGATTGGTAGGAAAATACCATTGCTCGTCCTCGACATCCATTAATAAGGAAGGCAATCAAAGAAACACCTCATGCTTCAAATTTGTCACACAACGATTACCATACGTGCATGCTACGGGACTTGCAAACCTCAACACAAGTATTTCTCAATTTCACAATTACTCAACTAGCACGACTCTAATATCACCATCTTCATATCTCAAAACAATTATCAAGTATCAAACTTCTCATAGTATTATGCACTCTATATGAAAGTTTTTATTATACCCATCTTGGATGCCCATCATATTAGGACTAATTTTATAACCAAAGCAAATTACCATGCTGTTCTAAAAGACTCTCAAAATAATATAAGTGAAGCATGAGAGATAAATAATTTCTATAAAATAAAACCACCACCGTGCTCTAAAAAGATATAAGTGAAGCACTAGAGAAAAATTATCTAGCTCAAAAGATATAAGTGAAGCACAATGAGTAGTTGAATAATTATGCAACTATGTGAAGACTCTCTAACATTTAAGAATTTCAGATCTTGGTATATTATTCAGACAACAAGCAAAACAAAATAAAACAAAATGACGCTCCAAGCAAAACACATATCATGTTGTGAATAAAAGTATAGCTCCAAGTAAAGTTACCGATGAACGAAAACGAAAGAGGGGATGCCATCCGGGGCATCCCTAAGCTTAGGCTCTTGGTTGTCCTTTAATATTACCTTGGGGTGCCTTGGGCATCCCCAAGCTTAGGCTCTTGCCACTCCTTATTCCATAGTCCATCGAATCTTTACCCAAAACTTGAAAACTTCACAACACAAGAATGAAATTGTTGCTATTGCACCCACACATGATAGTCCTATTATCTTTTTGAATTCTCCAAACTACACTATATCGAAGAAGTTTGCACTTATTAAGGATTAGATTGATGGGTTGCCTTTCACCGTTGCACATGATAATTTTTATGAATATAATATGCATGTTCTTGCTGCTCCTACTTGCAATTATTATGAGATAGGAACTACATCTCCACCTCTTTATGTTTCCAATACTACAAAATTGCAAGAAACTGCTTATGCTATATAGTGGCCTTTACTTGATGTGCATGAATTGTTCTTGTATGACATGCCGATGCATAGGAAGAGAGTTAGACTTCGTCATTGCATGATATATGTTGCTTTGTGCTCACTACTAAATGCTAAAGCATTGTTAATTAAAATTGGCTTTGATATACCTTGGGATCCGGGTGGATCCATTACTTGAGCACCTTATGCCTAGCTTAATGGCTTTAAAGAAAGCGCTGCCAGGGAGACAACCCGGAAGTTTTAGAGAGTCATTTATTTATTTTGAGTGCTTTTATAAAGCTTAAAAACAAAAAAATATAGAGGGGAACTTAAAACTTCACAAAAATAAAAGTGAAAGTGAGATAGACGAGCACCGTGGAAGCGGGCGCATGCCTTGAACTTTGTTCATGCCCATGGAAACTTTGTGAATCTTGAATTGCACAAACTTTTCAACAAAAATAATTATCCCCTTGTACAATTCCATTTTATTATAAAAATAACGTGCCAAGATTTTCCTTTGGGATGGTTAGATTGCTTGTTGGTATGTGCGGTGCAGAAACAAAAACTTTGGCTGTAGTGCATGATTTTACATTTTTTACTAGAACGTCGAAAGCTTCTCAAACATTTTGCATAGTCTTGCTATACAAAATGTTTCTTTTTACTAATTTTTTCAGAATTTTTGGAGTACCATAAGGATGGTATATGTTCATATTGCTACAGATTGTCCTGTTTTAAGACAGATTCTGTTTTTGATGCATTGTTTTGCTTGTTTTGATGAAACTATCGATTCTATTAGTGGAATAAGCCATGGAAAAGTTATATTACAGTAGGTACAATGCAAAAACAAAATATGAATTGGTTTTCAATAGTACTTAGAGTAGTGATTTGCTTTATTATACTAACGGATCTTACCAAGTTTTTTGTTGAGTTTTCTGTGGATGAAGTGATCAAAGATTGAGGAGGTCTCGATATGAGGAGAAGGAGAGGAAAGAGCTCAAGCTTGGGGATGCCCAAGGCACCCCAATTAAATATTAAAGGAGACTCAAGCACCTAAGCTTGGGGATGCCCCGGAAGGCATCCCATCTTTCTTCAACAATAATCGTTATGTTTTTGTCATTGTTTCGTTCATGTGATATGTGTAAATCTTGGAGCGTCTTTTGTGTTTATTTTTCATTTTTCTTTTATGCACCATGCTGGTATGAGATAGTCCATGGTTGATTTATGTAACATCCCAAATTTTCAATTTGGAATGTTATACATTAGGTCATCACTACATATCATATTTTATTTGCTTTTGGCCTGATCCAGAAATTATACGCAACTCAAGGACCCACGGAGAGAGTTGGGGATTTCGTTATTTTCATATTTGGGTTTTTCTCAAATTTTGAAAATAGGATCATTGATTTTATTTATTCTATCTTCAATTATTTCTATAATAAAAATATGAGAGAGGGAATAAAATGACTTTCCCAATATAAAGAAATATTGAAGGTTTAATTAAAAAAATCAAGTAAGATGTTATTTCGGAGTTTGCTCGCTATTTTATTTGAATTTAGGAAAAATTGCATGTTTTCAAAACTGCATTTTAGGGCCAAGAAATTGTTCATCTTGTTCTAAATATTTATTTAGATGGTGAAAATTTGTTTTGGCATTTTTAGATTTTTATTTTTTTTCTAGATTTTTCTTAGTTCGGCGGGATTTTTTTTAAAAAAAACCTGCTGCGCGCCCGATTTGGCCGAAGCCCAGCCGAGCCAGGCTGGCCCACCCGCGCCACCGCCTCCCTGTCCTGTGCCACCACCGCCGCCCGACCCCCTCCCCAAGTCGGAGCCGCCGCCGCCGCCTCTCTCCCCCTTTAAATACCACCCCGGGGCCCCTGGAGCCCCAAGTCGCCGCCGCCGCAGCCCCTCGCCAGCCCCGCCGCCCGCGGCGCTTTGCGCCGCCGCCGCCAGGAGCCGCCGCCCCGCCACCCCATGCTGCCCACCGCTACCGGAGCCCCGCCGGAACCCCGCCGGACCTCACCAGAACCCGAGCCGAGGTAACCGCCCGCCGCCCCGGTTTTTCTAAAGAAACCGATCCATTTTTTAGAAAACCCTAGATTCGTTTTTTTATAAATAGATCGGTTTTATTTTCCGATTTATTTATTTAGCGAGCGTTCTCCCGTTCGTTCGTTTAACGGATGAATTTGACGTTTAGTTTTAGTTAATGAACGTTCGTACGTTAATCTGTTCGTCAGTTTTTCTTTTTCTTGGATTTTTTCGTGGTTATTTCTGATCGCGATTTCTGATCCAATTTTCGTTCTAATGGACCCATGAATGGTAACGGGAATGGAGGAAGCAACGGCCAGAACCGTACCAACCCATCAACGCCAGCCAAGAGAAACCTAAGCCAAGTCACTTGCTATAAGTGCCAGAAGACTGGACATTACGCCAATAAATGTCCTGAAGCCCAGAGTGGAAATGGCAATGTAAGCTCTGGGAAGAAGCCGAACCCTTTCAATAGGGGACAGGTGAACCACGTTAACGTGGAGGAGGTTGAAGCTCAGCCAGGTGCAGTAATAGGTAAGTTTTTGGTTAAGTCATTTACTGCACTCGTTCTTTTTGATACTGGTGCATCGCATTCATACATCTCAAGGGGATTTGTGGATAAGTATAAACTGCCAACCCAAGCCCTTAGGTCACCCATGTTAGTAACCTCGCCTGGAGTAGAGTATATGGCTAGTCTATGGTGTGATCGGTTACCATTAAGGATTGGTAACTATGTATTTCCCTCGAACCTAATAGTATTGGAATCTTAAGGATTAGATGTGATATTAGGCATGGATTGGTTATCGAAGTATGGAGGGAACATTGAATGCGCAAGTAAGTCAATTTTGCTTACAACTCCAGAAGGAAGAAGGATCAAGTATGTATCCCGGCATGTGCCGAAGAGGACTCAAGTAAATTCCTTATCAGGAGTTGTGCGGGAGGAAGTACCAGTGGTGTAGGATTTCCCTGACGTATTTCTGGAGGAGTTGCCAGGCATGCCACCGGATAGAGATATTGGGTTTTTGATTGAGCTTTTGCCAGGCACAAGGCCCATATCTAAGAGACCATACAAGATGCCCGCAAAAGATTTTAGGATGGCGGATGCAAGGAACAAGTTCACGCAACCGGATGAAGATACACCCTTTGGACATCACTTGAAAGAAGTCACTAGATACCTGAACATGGGAGTTCCAAGCTTCACCGGAACCTACAACGCCACTTTACCTGAAGAGGAGCACTGGATGATTCAAGTTCAAGTTCCAGGAAGGACGTTCATGCCCGTCACTGAGCCCATAGAATTTTCCTTTGATGCACCAACCTGGAGTCTAGGAAAGAGCATGGCAGCCCACATGACTATGGGACGCATTGGAGAAGTCTACCACAAGGATCTCAAGGATACTATCTACCAGATTTGTGGGCGCTGAGATGAGCAATGGGAGATGATCAGCACCAGGAAGGATAGATCAATTGCAGCTTTCATCCAGGAGTTAAACCAGCACATTCGACGCCAGGAGAACCAGATGTGCACAGGCAAGATAGACCTGAAGAAGGCCATGACCAAGATCACGGAGCTGGAAGAAGAACTTAAGTCTACACACGATGGATATGAGGAGGAAATAGCACACTCGTGGAGAAGAACGATGATCTGAAGAAGAAGCTAAAAATATTCATGGGATTTCCCGCAACTGGAGGAGAAGACGAAGATTGCACTTGTCCAGAGAACTACATCATCATCGACGACACTGACTCGGACCCAGACGATAGCGATGATGACTATGTTGATGAAGCTGGAGCAGATATCATGGAGTCTTCATCGAAGCAGTTTTTCTAGTCGACCACCATATCAGTAGTATTATTCTCTCATGTATCTAGTATAGCCCGAGCACTTTTGTAACGATAGATAGACCGTTGTATGCCCTTGTTTGATTGAATGAAGTGATTTTGTTTGCATTTGCCTCATGTGCATATGGGTAGTGTCTTCTCTCTAGACCTCATTCTATCTTATATTCTCCTATTTTCTAAACCCCTTCAGATGCCTCCGAGATGTGACAATGGATTTGCATTTCCACTGGAGCTCACTCAGTTGATCCAGGAGCAGAATACGTTGATGCAGTTGCTAGTCCAGAATCAGAATCAGGGGAACAACAACAACAACAACAACCCACCACCGCCACCACCTGTGGATCACTTAACCCGTTTTCTTAGGCTGAATCCGCCGGTGTTCTCTAGTAGCACCGAGCCTATAGTAGCAGATGATTGGCTCCACAAGATTGGAAGGGAGTTAACCACTACAGGATGTACTGATGCTGAGAAGGTGCGCTTTGCCACACATCAGTTGGATGGAGCAGCAGCATCATGGTGGGAGAATTACACTGTCACCTACCCTATAGCCACGGTGACATGGGACCAATTTCAGCAGGCTTTCCGTACTGCCCATGTGTCAGCAGGAGCTATGGCCATGAAGAAGTGTGAGTTTCGCAACTTGCGCCAAGGAGGACGGACAGTTGGCCAGTATGTGGATGACTTTAGTAAGCTAGCACGTTATGCCCCAGATGACGTTGCTACGGATGCAGCTAAGCAGGAGAAGTTTCTGGAAGGACTGAATGATGAGTTGAGCATGCATTTGATGGTAGCAAGCTTCAACAACTACCAGGAGTTGGTAGATCGCGCTCTTATGATTGAAGAGAAGCAGCAGCAGATTGAAAACTGCAAGAGGAAGTATGGACAAGGGAAGTACAATTTTGGAGCTCAGCAGAAGCCATGTTTTACCCCGAAACCGGGAGGACCTTTTCAGCATACCCATGGAGGAGGCAGCTCTCACAATCATAATGGCCCCAAGAATGGTAACGGGAATGGAGGAAGCAACGGCCAGAACCGTGCCAACCCATCGACGCCAGCCAAGAGAAACCGGAGCCAAGTCACTTGCTATAAGTGCCAGAAGGCTGGACATTACGCTAATGAATGTCATGAAGTCCAGAGTGGAAATGGCAATGTAAGCTCTGGGAAGAAGCCGAACCCTTTCAAGAGGGGACAGGTGAACCACGTTAACGTGGAGGAGGTTGAAGCTCAGCCAGATGCAGTAATAGGTAAGTTTTTGGTTAAGTCATTTACTGCACTCGTTCTTTTTGATACTGGTGCATCGCATTCATACATCTCAAGGGGATTTGTGGATAAGTATAAACTGCCAACCCAAGCCCTTAGGTAACCCATGTTAGTAACCTCGCCTGGAGCAGAGTATATGGCTAGTCTATGGTGTGATCGGTTACCATTAAGGATTGGTAACTATGTATTTCCCTCGAACCTAATAGTATTGGAATCTCAAGGATTAGATGTTATATTAGGCATGGATTGGTTATCGAAGTATGGAGGGAACATTGAATGCGCCAGTAAGTCAATTTTTCTTACAACGCCAGAAGGAAGAAGGATCAAGTATGTATCCCGGCATGTGCCGAAGAGGACTCAAGTAAATTCCTTATCAGGAGTTGTGCAGGAGGAAGTACCAGTGGTGAAGGATTTCCTTGACATATTTCCGGAGGAGTTGCCAGGCATGCCATCGGATAGAGATATTGAGTTTTTGATTGAGCTTTTGCCAGGCACAGGGCCCATATCTATGAGACCATACAGGATTCCCGCAAAAGATTTGGAGGAGATTAAGAAGCAGATTAGGGAGTTACTGGATAAAGATTATATTTGCCCAAGTTCTTCACCTTGGGGATCGCCAGTACTTCTAGTGGAGAAGAAGTATGGATCGTTAAGGATGGTTGTCGATTATCGAGGATTGAACAAAGTAACAATCAAGAACAAGTACCCACTGCCGATGATCAATGATCTGTTTGATCGATTGCAAGGAGCTAAGGTATTTTCCAAGATAGATCTATGATCAGGATACCATCAGTTGAAGATTCGAGAGCAGGATATACCTAAGACGGCTTTTACCACCAGGTATGGGCTGTACGAGTATACCACTATGTCATTTGGTCTGACTAACGCACCTGCATATTTCACGAACATGATGAACAGGGTGTTTATGGAGTTTTTGGATAAGTTTGTCGTGGTGTTCATTGATGATATTTTAGTCTACTCAAAGAACGAAGAGGAGCATAAGGGGCATTTGCATTGGGTACTTGAGAAGCTCAGAGAACATCAGTTATATGCCAAGTTCAGTAAATGTGAGTTTTGGTTGAAGGAAGTTGGATTCCTCGGACACGTTATATCCGGAGAAGGTATAGCAGTAGCTCCCACCAAGGTTGTCACTGTGACAAATTGGGAAGCACCAACAACAGTTGGAGAGATCCGGAGTTTTCTTGGACTTGCAGGATACTACCGGAGATTCATTGAGAAATTCTCAAAAATTGCATAGCCTATGACGGAGTTGTTGAAGAAGGATACCAAGTTCAAATGGACTAAGGAATGTGTGGACAGTTTCCAGGAGTTGAAGAAACGTTTGGTTACCTCACCAGTATTGATTCTGCCAGATCAGAGCAAGGATTATGAAGTGTATTGCGACGCTTCACGTCGAGGACTTGGAGCAGTGCTTATGCAGGAGGAAAGAGTTGTTTCGTATGCTTCACAACAGCTGAAACCTCATGAGTTGAATTATGCCACGCATGATTTGGAGTTAGCAGCCGTAGTGCATGCATTGAAGACTTGGAGACATTTGCTCATTGGAAACCATTGTGAAGTATACACGGATCACAAGAGTTTGAAGTATATTTTCACACAGAAGGAGCTAAATCTCAGGCAAAGGAGATGGTTGGAGCTCATCAAGGATTATGATATGAGATTGCATTATCATCCCGGAAAGGCTAATGTAGTAGCCGATGCGCTGAGCCGTAAGAGCCATGTCAACACATTAATGACAGGAGATTTACCGAAGGTGTTAGCCGAAGACCTTCGTGAGCTATGTTTGGAGATAGTTCCGAGAGGCTATGTAGCAGCATTGAAGATTCAGTCTACCTTGATGGATAAGATCAGAGAAGCTCAGAAAACTGACAAGGAGGTTGCCTCTATAAAGGAGAAGATGAGCAAAGGTAAAGTTAAAGGATTTCGCGAGGATGATCACGATACCCTATGGTTTGAAGACCGTGTTTATATGTGCCTAACGACCTGGAGATCAGGAAGTTGATTCTGCAGGAGGCCCATGATTCACCATACTCAATTCACCCAGGAAATACCAAGATGTATTTGGATTTGAAGGATACTTTCTGGTGGACCGGAATGAAGAAGGATATTGCGGAGTATGTAGCAGTTTGTGATGTATGTCAGAGAGTAAAGGCAGAGCATCAGAAGCCAGCAGGGTTGCTACAACCATTGCCGATACCCGAATGGAAGTGGGATAAGCTAGGCATGGATTTCATCACGGGATTACCCAGGACCCGTTCAGGCTATGACTCGATATGGGTTGCAGTCGATCGCTTGACGAAGGTAGCTCATTTCATCCCAGTAAAGACCACTTACACCAGTGCTAAGTTGGCAAAGATATACATGACTAGGATCGTATGTCTGCATGGAGTTCCGAGGAGCATTGTATCCGATAGGGGAACCCAGTTTACCTCAAAGTTCTGGAATCAGTTGCACGAAACTTTGGGTACCAGGCTAGAGTTCAGTACAACTTTTCATCCGCAGACAGATGGACACACTGGCAGAGTCAATCAGATTTTGGAGGATATGCTAAGAGCTTGTGCGCTAGATTATGGATCTAGTTGGGACGACAATTTGCCATATGCAGAGTTCTCCTACAACAACAGTTATCAATCCAGTTTCAAGATGGCCCCTTTCGAAGCCTTGTACGGAAGAAGGTGCAGAACACCATTGTCGTGGGATGAAGTTGGAGACCGCCAGTTGTTTGGACCGGATTTGATTAAGGAGTCCGAACAGAAAGTGAAATTGATTCGCGATAGGCTCAAGGTAGCCCAGTCCAGGCATGAGAGCTACGCAGATTCTAAACGCAAGGAGACAGTTTATGAAGTCAGAGACCGAGTTTATCTTCGAGTATCTCCACTTTGGGGAGTTAAGCTCTTTGGAGTTAAAAGGAAAGTTAGCGCCATGTTTTGTGGGACCATACAAAGTTTTGGAGCGTAGGGAGAAGTTGCCTACAAGTTGGAGTTGCCTGAAGGATTGTCGGGAGTTCACGACGTGTTCCACGTCTCCCAGTTGAAGAAGTGCCATGCAGAGATGGCAGACATACCGCTGAGAGATACAGTGCCGCTGGAAGCAATTCAGTTGGATAATGATTTGACCTATGAGGAGAAACCAGTCAAGATTCTTGAGTATGCCAGCCGAGTCACCCGCAGCAAGGTTATCAAGTTTTGCAAAGTTCAGTGGAGCCACCACACCGAGGATGAAGCCACCTGGGAGCGAGAGGAAGAACTGCAGAAGGACCACCCTCACCTATTTTCTAGCCAACCTGAATCTCGAGGGCGAGATTCATCTTAAGGGGGTAGGTTTCTAACATCCCAAATTTTCAATTTGGAATGTTATACATTAGGTCATCACTGCATATCATATTTTATTTGCTTTTGGCCTGATCCAAAAATTCTACGCAACTCAAGGACCCACGGAGAGAGTTGGGGATTTCGTTACTTTCATATTTGGGTTTTTCTCAAATTTTGAAAATAGGATCATTGGTTTTATTTATTCTATCTTCAATTATTTCTATAATAAAAATATGAGAGAGGGAATAAAATGACTTTCCCAAAATAAAGAAATATTGAAGGTCTAATAAAAAATCAAGTAAGATGTTATTTCGGAGTTTTCTCGCTATTTTATTTGAGTTTAGGAAAAATTGCACATTTTCAAAAATGCATTTTAGGGCCAAGAAATTGTTCATCCTGTTCTAAATATTTTATTTAGACGATGAAAATTTGTTTTGGCATTTTTAGATTTTTATTTATTTTCTAGATTTTTCTTAGTTCGGTGGGATTTTTTTTATTAAAAAAACCTCCCGCGCGCCCGAATGGGCCGAAGCCCAACCGAGCCAGGCCGGCTCGCCCGCGCTACCACCTCCCCGTCCCGTGCCACCGCCGGACTCGGGAGAGTCCGAGCCGCCGCCGCCTGACCCCCTCCCCAAGTCGGAGCCGCCGCCGCCTCTCTCCCCTTTTAAATACCACCCCGGGGCCCCCCTGGAGCCCCAAGTCGCTGCCACCACAGCCCCTCGCCAGCCCCGCCGCCCGCGCTCCCTTGCGCCGCGCCGCTTTGCGCCGCCGCCGCCAGGAGCCGCCCCGCCACCCCACACCGCCCACCGCCATCGGAACCCCGCCGGACCTCGCCGGAACCCGAGCCGAGGTAGCCGCCCGCCGCCCCGGTTTTTCTATAGAAACTGGTCCGGTTTTTTTAGAAAACCCTAGATTCATTTTTTTATAAATAGATCGGTTTTATTTTTCGATTTATTTATTTAGCGAGCGTTCGCCCGTTCGTTCATTTTAACGGACGAATTCAACGTTTAGTTTCAGTTAACGAACGTTCATTCGTTAATCTGTTCGTCAGTTTTTCTTTTTCTCGGATTTTTCCGCGGTTATTTCTGATCGCGATTTCTGATCCGATTTTTGTTCTAGTATAACTTTTCGCTCGTTTATCGGAATCACGCGATTCAAGCGCCTGGAGTTTCATCTCGAAACCCTCTTTCCATTTAACCAACTCAAACAAGTTTTTGCATCTGTAAAATTTGACTTAGATCCAGATTAGTAAACGAAGTTTGTTTCTTTCACCGTTTGACTTTCGTTGCTTCGTTCGATTTGATTCCTTTTGCAAACCGGAGTTCTTAAGTTGAACTTTCTGGTTAGTTTTTCTTATTTGAGTTTTACCCGTGCATTAGATGAGTACTTATCGTATGCTTGTTTGTTTGTGAGAGAGTGCCCGTAGTGCGCCGCTTGCTACTTCGAATATCTAGGTTTCACGGATCATCAGCAGGGCAAGTAACACTTTGATCATACCTCTTTACTACCCAGTTCTATTGGATTAGATCAATCCTCAAACAATTGCATGATTAGGATCTAATTAAATTGTGGGTTTTGGGAAGTAGATGAGGTAGAACCTATTACCTGTTTTATTATCAACCCTTGGGAGTTACTTCTATGTTTGCTTATTATGTCATGCTACGCTAGTAGACGTGGATTGGGTGAGTGTATCCATGACAGATGTGAGATTGATAAATTAATGGTTTATTTAAGGTGGCAACTTAAACACACATCTGGGTGGATTGAGGCACCTGGGTATTCCAGCGATTGCCTGTTTTTCTTTATGGACCGCCACCCAGGCTCAAAGGGATCATGAGATTTATTCATACTAGAAACTTCCGTGTGCAGCCACAAGCTACTATGGGCTCCAGCATAGTTGACTAAGTCGTGCGAACTCTTACAGTGGTAGACTAGTAGATGTAGGGGATGTAGGTTGGTATTGTCTACCCGATCGTAAGGTGCTAGCGCTTCTGAAAGACTATGCCTCGGTCATCCGTTTCTCAAACACCATGTAGTGCGAGAATCCCAACAGACGAGATCAAGTCTTATGGGGAAAAGTGCGCAAACCTCTGCAGAGTCTATAAACTAATCATGGTTAGCCGTGTCCCCGGTTATGGACGTCTTGAGTATCTAGTACTTGGATTGTCATGTGAATCTCATCATATTACTTTTAATTAATACTGTTGGGTTTTAATGATGATACTTAATTGGGATTGAGAGGGTGTCTACACTCTCAATGTTTAACAACTGCCATGATAGTTAAACAAAATTTATTCCTTTGTAGTAGGGAAAATTTGGCTTTACACAAAACTGTAACCATAGAGCTTTCCACCAGCCATATATGCATGTAGTATAGCTTTATTCTTCCTTTACTCTGTATGTGTTACATTGCCAGCATATTCCATGTGCTGACCCGTTTCGGGCTACAACGTTCATGTTGCAGACTTTTCAAACAACGAGTAAGGTGCCTTTAGGTCATGGTTCTATACTCAGTGATGTCGTTGGAGTTGATGGACTCACTTATCTTCCATGCCTTCCACTGTTATCGTGATTAGATAGCCTTAAGCCATATTTATTGTAATAAGTTCTCTTTTGAGACATTCGATGTAATAAGTGTGTGATTGCTACTCTGTTATAAATCCTTCAAGTACTGTATGTGTCAGCATTACTGATCCAGGGATGACACTAAAGCACAGAGATCGGACTGTTTGAGGTCTGGTCGCTACAATTTAAATAATGCTCATTGCACTTCAGTTATATCTTTTGAGTATGGCTTTATAGAATACTACATGTGCTTCACTTATATCATTTGAAGTTTGGAATGCCTGTTTCTCTTCACATAGAAAACCGTTGTTTGTAGAATGCTCTTTTTCTTGACTTATATTTGTTAGAGCATGGTATTTTGTAGAAAGAATTAAACTCTCATGCTTCACTTAGATCTATTTAGAGAGTCAACAGGAATTGGTCAATTGCATGGTTAGTCATAAAATGCTACATAAAACTTATGGATCACTGAATATGATATGTTTGATTCCTTGCAATAGTTTTGAGATATAGAGATGGAATATGTGGGAGGTACTAGTAAATGGTTGTGTTTAGTAAGAATATTGGTGTTAAGGTTTGTGATTCCCGAAGCATGCACGTATAGTCTCTCGTTATGCTATGAAGTTGGAGAATGATTTATTATTGATTGTCTTCCTTATGAGTGGCGGTCGGGGACGAGCGATGGCCTTTTCTACCAATTTATCCCCCTAGGGGCATGCGTAGTAGTACTTTGATTCAAGGGCTAATAAACTTTTGCAATAAGTATATGAGTTCTTTATGACTAATGTGAGTCCATGGAATATACGCACTCTTACCTTTCTGCAATTTGATAGCCTCTATGGTACCGTGCATTGCCATTTCTCACATCGAGACGTGGTGCAAACTTCGCAGGTGCATCCAAACCCCGTGATATGATACGCTCTATCACACATAAGCATTATTATATCTTCCTCAAAACAGCCACCATACCTACCTATTATGGCACTTCCATAGCCATTCCGAGATATATTGCCATGCAACTTCCACCGCTTCCGTTTTGATGATTTGAGCATTCATTGTCATATTGCTTTGCATGATCATACAGCTGACATAGCAGTTGTGGCTCAGCCACCGTTCATCATTTTTCATACATGTTACGCTAGATCATTGCACATCCTGGTGCCAGAGGCATTCATATAGAGTCATACTTTGTCATAGGTATCGATTTGTAATTTTTATTTCTTTTGAGTTATAAGTAAATAGAAGTGTGATGATCATCATTATTCATTTTGAGAGCAGTGCCCCAGTGAGGAAAGGATGATGGAGACTATGATTCCCCCACAAGTCAGGATGAGACTCTGGATAATGTTAGAAAAAAGGGAAAAAGGAAAAAAAGAGAAAGAAAAAAGAGAAAGAAAAAAAGGAAAAAGGAAAAGGAAAATAATAAACAAAGAGAGAAGGGGCATTGTTAGTATCCTTTACCACACTTGTGCTTCAAAGTAGCACCATGTTTATCATATGGAGAGTCTCATATGTTTTCACTTTCATATACTAGTGGGAATTTTTCATATAGGATTAGATGCACACCCACTTAGTTTTCATATTGAGCTTTCATACACTTATAGCTCTTAGTGCATTCATTGCATGGCAATCCCTACTCCTCACATTGATATCGATTGATGGGCATCTCCATAGCCTGTTGGTTAGCCGCGTCGATGTGAGACTTTCTTACTTTTTTGTCTTCTCTATAGTTACCCCTATCATCATACTCTATTCCATCGTAGTGTTATATCCATGGCTTGCGCTGATGTATTGCATGAGGGTTGAAAAAGCTAAAGCGTGTTAAAAAGTATGAACCAATTGCTCGGCTTGTCATCGGGGTTGTGTATGATAAATACTTTGTGTTAAGAAGACAAAGCATGACAAGACTATATGATTATGTAGGGATAGCTTTCTTTAGCGTTGATATTTTGAAAGACATGATTGTTTGTTGGGATGCCTGAGTATTGATGTATTTATGTCTAATTATAGACTATTGCTTTGAATCACTTATGTCTTAATATTCAAGCCATGATTAGATATATGACCAAATTTATGCTAGGTAGCATTCCACATCGAAAATTATCTTTTTTATCATTTACCTACTCGAGGACGAGCAGGAATTAAGCTTGGGGATGCTGATACGTCTTCGTCGTATCTATAATTTTTGATTGTTTCATGCCAATATTATACAACTTTCACATATTTTTGGCAACTTTTTATATGATTTATTGGACTAACCTATTGATCCAGTGCCTAGTGCCAGTTCCTTTTTTTGCATGTTTTTTGTATCACAGAAAATCAATATCAAATGAAGTCCAAATGCAATAAAAATTTACGGAGAATTATTTTGGAATATATGTAATTTTTGGGAGTTGGAATCACCGCAAATAGAGGCCCACACAGCCCACAGGACACCAAGGCGCGCCCAAGGCCCCTAGCGTGTGGTGGTGGGTTGTGCCCTCCTCGAACGTCGGTTGGAGCTCTACTTCGGGCGCAAGGAAGCTTATATCTGGAAAAAATCATGTTAAAATCTCAGCGCAATCGGATTTACGGATCTCCCAGAATATAAGAGAACGGTTTTCGGCCAGATCTGGGGAATGCGAAACAGAAGAGAACAGAGAGGGAGATCCAATCTCGGAGGGGCCCCCGCCCCTCCACCGCCATGGAGGCCATGGACCAAAGGGGGAAATCTCCTCCCATCTAGGAGGGAGGCCAAGGAAGAAGAAGAAGGAGGAGGGGGCTCTCTCCCCCTCTCTCTCCTGGTGGCACCGGAGTGCCGCCGGGGCAAGGATCGTGACGGGGATCTACATCAACAATCTTGCTACCGTCATGACCAACTTTCTCCCCCACTATGCAGCGGTGTAACACCCCTTCTCCCCTCTGTAATCTCTACTTAAACATGGTGCTCAACTCCATATATTATTTCCCAATGATCTATGGTTATCTATGATGTTTGAGTAGGTCCGTTTTGTCTTGTGGGTTAATCGTGATCTTGGTTGGTATGATTGTATATTTTATTTATGATGTTGTCGTACGGTGCTCTCCGTCTCGTGAAACATGAGGGGTCCCCGCTGTAGGGTGTTGCAATATGTTCATGGTTTGCTTATTGTCAGTGTTGCGGGGGTGACAGCAGCCTAAACGTGGATAAGTGGGTTATGGCATATGGGAGTAAAGAGGACTTGATACTTAACGCTATGGTTGGGTTTCATGACCTTAATGATCTTTAGTATTTACGGATGCTTGCTAGAGTTCCAATCATAAGTGCATATGATCCAAGTAGAGAAAGTATGTTAGCTCATGCCTCTCCCTCATATAAAATTACAAGGATGATTACCGGTACTTGTTATCGATTGCCTAGGTACAAATGACTTTCTTGTTGAAAAAAGTTATCCACTTTTATTACCTTGCAATTTATTCGTAGTTTTATTCTCGCAAAGTACTCATAGTTTTATTCTTGCAAAATAGTTTCATACCTGTTTTAGGTCAAGCAAACGTCAAGTGTGCGTAGAGTTGTATCGGTGGTCGATAGAACTTGAGGGAATATTTGTTCTACCTTTATCTCCTCATTGGGTTCGACACTCTTATTTATCGAAGAAGGCTAGAAATGATCCCCTATACTTGTGGGTTATCACTCCCCACCGGGAGTGAGTAATTCCTTCGTTGGCTCGCTGGTCGGTGAGGAGTTGGATGAGATTCATCATGTAATCTAGTTAGTTTTGTTAGGGCTTGATCCCTAGTATCCACTATGTTTTGAGATTGATGTTGCTACGACTTTGCCATGCTTAATGCTTGTCACTTTGGACCCAGGTGCCATGATTTCAGATCTGAACCGTTTATGTTATCACCATTATATCCATGTTCTAGATCCGATCTTGCAAGTCATAGTCACCTACTACGTGTTATGATCCAGCAACCTGGAGTGAAAATAGTCGTGACCACTCCCGGTGATAGACCGTAGTTTGAGGAGTTCATGTATTCACCATGTGTTACAGCTTTGTTCTGGTTCTCTATTAAAAGGAGGCCTTAACATCCCTTTGCTTCCAATAGGACCCCGCTGCCACGGGAGGGTAGGACAAAAGATCTCATAGAAGTTCTATCCATAAGCACGTATGACTATTTACGGAATACATGCCTACATTATATTTATGAACTGGAGCAAGTGTTGTATCGCCCTAGGTTATGACTGTCACATGATGAATATCATCCAACAAATCATCGATCCAATGCCTACGAATCTCTCTTATATTGTTCTTGCTAAGTTATCGCTGCTATCGTTACTGTTGCACTTGCTACAAAATTACTGCTATCACTGTTACTATTACTATTGCTTCTGCTGGTATTATCAAAACTATCATACTACTTTGCTACTGATCTCTTTGTTGTAGATAATTAATCTCCAGGTGTGGTTGAATTGACAACTCAGTTGCTAATACTTACAAATATTCTTTGGCTCCCCTTATGTCGAATCTATAAATTTGGGTTGAATACTCTACCCTCGAAAGCTGTTGCGAGCCCATATACTTGTGGGTTATCAAGGTGGTTTCTCAATATAAGCAGTAGGAACAACTGGATCAACATAATAAGTAATAGTTTCTTCTTCAGCTTTAATAGGTTCTACTAATTTCACTTCAATGGGAGGATGATATTTAAACCACGTCTCCTTAGGGAGATCAACACAAGTAGCAAATGATTCACAGAAAGAAGCTACTATCTCCGAGTCAAGTCCATATTTAGTGTTAAATTCACGAAAAAGCATCGGTGTCCATAAAAGATTTAACACAATCAAACTTAAGGTTTATACCTGACTCCTTACCTTCATCGAGCTCCCAATCTTCAGAGTTGCTTTTAATTCTTTCCAATAAATCCCATTTGAATTCAATAGTCTTCTTCATAAAAGAGACAGTACAAGAAGTATCGAGCATGGATTGATCATTATGAGAAACTCGAGCATAAAAATTCTGAATAATAATTTCTCTTGAGAGCTCATGGTTGGGGCATGAATATAACATTGAATTAAGCCTCCCCCAAGATTGATCGATACTTTCTCCTTCACGAGTTCCGTCGGCACGACGGCGTGTTGACGGTGATGGTGAAGTGATCCGCTCAGGGCTTCGCCTAAGCACTACATCAATATGACCAGAGGTGTAAACTCTGGAGGGAGGCGCCACACACGGCTAACAGATGCTGTTGTTGTGTGTTCTAGGTGCCTCCCTCTCATATATATAGGTGGGAGGGAGAGGGGCAGCCAAGGGGGCACCCAAGTAGGAGGAATCCTACTTGGGGCCCTAATCCTATTCGCCCCCTTACCATAATTCCCGGAGGTGGAAGGAAGGAGGAGCGAGAAGGGAAGGGAGGGGGAGGCCGAATCCCTCCCCTTCCTTTCTCCCTTATACTCTTTCCTTCCCCCTTATTTCGGCCTACATGGGGCGCACCAGCCCCTTAGGGGCTGGCATGTCCCCTTCTTGGCCCATTAGGCCCATGTAGTTGCCGGGGGCATGCCCGGAATCCCTTCCGGTGAGCCGATATGTACCCGGTACCCCCGGAACACTTCCGGTGTCCGAATATCATCGTCTAATATATGAATATTTACCTCTCTGCCATTTAGAGACTCCTTATCATGTCTGTGATCTCATCTGCGACTCCGAACAACATTCGGTCACCAAATCACATAAGTCATATAATACAAAATCGTCATCGAACGTTAAGCGTGCAGACCCTATGGGTTCAAGAACTATGTAGACATGACCGAGACACCTCTCCGGTCAATAACCAATAGGGAAACCTGGATGCTCATATTGGTTCCCACATATTCTATGAAGATCTTTGTCGGTCGTACCGTAATGACAACATACATTATTCCCTTTGTCATCGGCATATTACTTGCCCGAGATTCGATCGTTGGTATCTTCATACCTAGTTCAATCTCGTTACCGCCAAGTCTCTTTACTCGTTCTGTAATACATCATCCCACAACTAACTCATTAGTCACATTGCTTGCAAGGCTTATTATTATGTGCATTACCGGGAGGGCCCAGAGATACCTCTCTGATACTCAGAGTGACAAATCCTAATCTCGATCTACGCCAACCCAACAAATACCTTTGGAGATACCTGTAGAGCATCTTTATAATTACCCAGTTACATTGTGACGTTTGATAGCACACAAGGTATTCCTCCGGTAGCCGGGACCTGCGTAATCTCATAGTCAAAGAATATGTATATGACATGAAGAAAGCTATAGCAATAAAACTAAACGATCAATATGCTAAGCTAACGGATGGGTCTTGTCCATCACATCACTCTCCTAATGATGTGATCATGTTCATCAAATGACAACACATGTCTATGGTTAGGAAACTTAACCATCTTTGATTAACGAGCTAGTCTAGTGGAGGCTTACTAGGGACACTATATTTTGTCTATGTATCCACACATGTATCAAGTTTTTGGTTAATACAATTCTAGCATGAATAATAAACATTTATCATGATATAAGGAAATATAAATAACAACTTTATTATTGCCTCTAGGGCATATTTCCTTCAGTCTCCCACTTGCACTAGAGTCAATAATCTAGATTACATTGTAATGATTCTAACACCCATGGAGTCTTGGTGTTGATCATGCCTTACTCTTGGAAGGGGCTTAGTCAACGGGTCTGCCACATTCAGATCCGTATGTATTTTGCAAATCTCTATGTCTCCCTCCTTGACTTGATCACGGATGGAGTTGAAGCATCTCTTGATGTGTTTGGTTCTTTTATGAAATCAGGATTCCTTCACCAAGGCAATTGCTCCAGTATTGTCACAGAAGATTTTCATTGGACCCGATGCACTAGGTATTACACCTAGATCGGATATGAACTCCTTCATTCGCTGCTTCCGAAACAGCTATGTACTCCACTTCACACGTAGATCCCACCACGACGCTCTGCTTGAAACTGCACCAACTAACAGCTCCATCATTCAATATAAATATGTATCCAGTTTGTGACTTAGAGTCATCCGGATCAGTGTCAAAGCTAGCATTAATGTAACCATTTAGGACGAGCTCTTTGTCACCTCCATAAACGAGAAACATATCCTTAGTCCTTTTCAGGTACTTCAGGATGTTCTTGACCACTATCTAGTGATCCACTCCTGGATTACTTTGGTACCTCCCTGCTAGACTTATAGCAAGGCACACATCAGGTCTGGTACACAGCATAGCATACATGATAGAACCTATGGCTAAGGCATAGGGAATGACTTTCATTTTCTCTCTATCTTCTATAGTGGTCGGGCATTGAGTCTGACTCAACTTCACACCTTGTAACACAAGCAAGAACCCTTTCTTTAACTGATCCATTTTGAACTTCTTCAAAACTTTATCAAGGTATGTGCTTTGTGAAAGTCCAATTAAGCGTCTTGATCTATCTCTATAGATCTTGATGCCCAATATATAAGCAGCTTCACCGAGGTCTTTCATTGAAAAACTCTTATTCAAGTATCCTTTTATGTATCTAGAAATTCTATATCATTTCCAATCAACAGTATGTCATCCACATATAATATTAGAAATACTATAGAGCTCCCACTCACTTTCTTGTAAATGCAGGCTTCTCCAAAAGTTTGTATAAAACCATATGCTTTGATCACCTCATCAAAGAGTATATTTCAACTCCGAGATGCTTGCACCAGTCCATAAATGGATCACTGGAGCTTGCACACTTTGTTAGCACCTTTAGGATCGACAAAACCTTCTAGTTTCATCATATACAACTTTTCTTTAATAAATCCATTAAGGAATGCAGTTTTGACGTCCATTTGCCAGATTTCATAATCATAAAATGCGGCATTTGGTAATATGATTTGGACAGACTTAAGCATCACTACGGGTGAGATGGTCTCAACATAGTCAACTCCTTGAACTTGTCGAAAACCTCTTGCAACAAGTCGAGCTTTGTAGACACTAACATTACCATTAGCGTTTGTCTTCTTCTTGAAGATCCATTTATTCTCTATGGCTCGCCAATCATCGGGCAAGTCAACCAAAGTCCACACTTTGTTCTCATACATGGATCCTAGCTCAGATTTCATGGCCTCAAGCCATTTATCGGAATCTGGGCTCATCATCGCTTCCTCATAGTTCATAGGTTCGTCATGGTCTAGTAACATGACTTCCAAAACATGATTACCATACCACTCTGGTGCGGAACGTGCTCTGGTTGACCTACGAGGTTTGGTAGTAACTTGATCTGAAGTTTCATGATCATTATCATTAGCTTCCTCACTAGTTAGTGTAGGCATCACTGAAACCGATTTCTGTGATGAGCCACTTTCCAATTCGAGAGAAGGTACAATTACCTCATCAAGTTCTACTTTCCTCCCACTCACTTCTTTCGAGAGAAACTCCTTCTCTAGAAAGGATCCATTCTTAGCAACAAAAATCTTGTCTTCGGATCTATGATAGAAGGTGTACCCAACAGTTTCTTTTGGGTATCCTATGAAGACGCACTTCTCCAATTTGGGTTCAAGCTTATCAGGCTGAAGCTTTTTCACATAAGTATTGCAACCCCAAACTTTAAGAAACAACAGCTTAGGTTTCTTGCCAAACCAGAGTTCATACGGTGTCGTCTCAACGAATTTAGTTGGTGCCCTATTTAACGTGAATGCAGATGTGCATAACCCCAAAATGATAGTGGTAAATCGGTAAGAGACATCATAGATTGCACCATATCTAATAAAGTACGGTTACGACGTTCTGACACACCATTACGTACGCTATGGTGTTCCAGGTGGCGCAAGTTGTGAAACTATTGCACATTGTTTTAAATGAAGGCCAAACTCGTAACTCAAATATTCTCCTCCGCGATCAGATCGTAGAAACTTTATTTTCTTGTTACGATGATTCTCCACTTCACTCTGAAATTCTTTGAACTTTTCAAATGTTTCAGACTTGTGTTTCATTAATTAGATATACCCATATCTGCTCAAATCATCTGTGAAGGTCAGAAAATAACAATACCCGCCGTGAGCCTCAACACTCATCGGACCGCATACATCGGTATGTTTTATTTCCAATAAGTCAGTGGCTCACTCCATTGTTCCGGAGAACGGAGTTTTAGTCATCTTGGCCATCAAATGATTCATAATCAAGTGATTCCAAAAGTCCATCCGCATGGAGTTTCTTCATGCGCTTTACACCAATATGACCTAAACGGCAGTGGCACAAATATGTTGAGATATCATTATCAACTTTGCATCTTTTGGCATCAATATTATGAATATTTGTATCACCATGATCGAGATTCAACAAAATATACCACTCTTCAAGGGTGCATGACCATAAAAGATACTACTCATATAAATAGAACAACCATTATTCTCTGATTTAAATGAATAACCGTCTCGCATTAAATAAGATCCAGATATAATGTTCATGCTCAATGCTGCACCAAATAACAACTATTCAGGTCTAAAGCTAATCCCGAAGGTAGATGTAGAGGTAGCATGCCGACGACGATCACATCGACCTTGGAACCATTCCCGACGCACATCGTCACCTCGTCCTTAGCCAATCTTTGTTTAATCTGTAGCCCATGTTTCGAGTTACAAATATGAGCAACCGAATCAGTATCAAATACACAGGCGCTACCACGAGCATTAGTAAGGTACACATCAATAACATGTATATCAGATATACCTTTGATCACTTTGCCATCCTTCTTATCTGCCAAATACTTGGGGCAGTTCCGCTTCAAGTAACCAGTCCCTTTACAGTAGAAGCACTCAGTTTCGGGCTTAGGTCCAGACTTGGGCTTATTCCCGGGAGTGACAACTTGCTTTCCGTTATTCTTGAAGTTCCCCTTCTTTCCTTTGCCTTTTTTCTTGAAACTAGTGGTGTTGTTAACCATCAACACTTGATGCTCCTTCTTGATTTCTACCTCCGCAGCTTTGAGCATAGAGAAGAGCTCGGGAATTGTCTTATCCATCCCTTGCATATTATAGTTCATCACGAAGCCTTTGTAGCTTGGTGGCAGTGATTGGAGAACTCTGTCAATAACACTAACAACTGGAAGATTAACTTCCAGCTGAGTCAAGTGGTTATGATACCCAGACATTCTGAGTATGTGTTCACTGATAAAACTATTCTCCTCCATCTTGCAGCTATTAAACTTGTTGGAGACTTCATATCTCTCAACCCGGACATTTGCTTGAAATATTAACTTCAATTCCTGGAACATCTCATATGGTCCATGACGTTCAAAACATCTTTGAAGTCCCGATTCTAAGCCGTAAAGCATGGCACACTGAACTATCGAGTAGTCATCAGATCGAGCTTGCCAAACGTTCATAACATCAGCATCTACTCCTGCAGCAGGCTTTTCACCTAGCAGTGCATCAAGGACATAATTCTTCTGTGTGGCAATGAGGATAATCCTCAAGTTATGGACCTAGTCCGTGTAGTTGCTACCATCATCGTTCAACTTAGCTTTCTCTAGGAACGCATTAAAATTCAAGGGAACGGTAGCACGGGCCATTGATCTACAACATAGATATGCAAAAACTACCAGGACTAAGTTCATGATAAATTAAGTTCAATTAATCATATTACTTAAGAACTCCCACTTAGATAGTCATCTAAATGATTGCGTGATCCAAATCAACTAAACCATGTCTGATCATCACGTGAGATGGATTAGTCTTCAATGGTGAACATCTCTATATTGATCATATCTACTATATGATACACGTTCGACCTTTCGGTCTCTAGTGTTCCGAGGCCATGTATGTACATGCTAGGCTCGTCAAGTTTATCCCGAGTATTCCGCATGTGCAAAACTATCTGGCACCCGTTGTATGTGAACGTAGAGCTTATCACACCCGATCATCACATGGTGTCTCGGCATGATGAACTGTCGCAACGGTGCATACTCAGGGAGAACACATATACCTTGAAATTTTAGTAAGGTATCATCTTATAATGTTACCGCCGTACTAAGCAAAATAAGATGCATAAAAGATAAACATCACATGCAATCAAAATATGTTACATGATATGACCGTCATCATCTTGTGCCTTTGATCTCCATCTCCAAAGCATCATCATGATCTCCATCGTCACTGGCTTGACACCTTGATCTCCATCGTAGCGTTATGGTCATCTCACCAACTATTGCTTCTACAACTATCACCAACAATTACTGAAGGAAATATGCCCTAGAGGCAATAATAAAGTTATTATTTATTTCCTTATATCATGATAAATGTTTATTATTCATGCTAGAATTGTATTAACCGGAAACATAATACATGTGTGAATACATAGACAAACAGAGTGTCACTGGTATGCCTCTACTTGACTAGCTCGTTAATCAAAGATGGTTATGTTTCCTAACCATGAACAAGGAGTTGTTATTTGATTAACGGGATCACATCATTAGGTGAATGATCTGATTGACATGACCCATTCCATTAGCTTAGCACCCGATCGTTTAGTATGTTGCTATTGCTTTCTTCATGACTTATACATGTTCCTATGACTATGAGATTATGCAACTCCCGTTTGCCGGAGGAACACTTTGTGTGCTACCAAACGTCACAACGTAAATGGGTGATTATAAATGTGCTCTACAGGTGTCTCCAAAGGTACATGTTGGGTTGGCGTATTTCGAGATTAGGATTTGTCACTCCGATTGTCGGAGAGGTATCTCTGGGCCCTCTCGGTAATGCACATCACATAAGCCTTGCAAGCATTGCAACTAATGAGTTAGTTGCGAGATGATGTATTACGAAACGAGTAAAGAGACTTGTCAGTAACGAGATTGAATTAGGTATTGAGATACCGCCGATCGAATCTTGGGCAAGTAACATACCGATGACAAAGGGAACAACGTATGTTGTTATGCGGTCTGACTGATAAAGATCTTCGTAGAATATGTAAGAGCCAATATGAGCATCCAGGTTCCGCTATTGGTTATTGACCGGAGACGTGTCTCGGTCATGTCTACATTGTTCTCGAACCCGTAGGGTCCGCACGCTTAAGGTTTCGATGATAGTTATATTATGAGTTTATGAGTTTTGATGTACCGAAGTTAGTTCGGAGTCCCAGATGTGATCACGAACATGATGAGGAGTCTCGAAATGGTCGAGACATAAAGATTGATATATTGGATGGCTATATTCGGACACCGGAAGTGTTC
>NC_041380.1:324982979-324989856 GCF_002162155.2 Triticum dicoccoides | reverse complement strand
TAGTGGAGAGAGAGAGGGGCAGCCAAAGGTGGGCCGCGCGCCTCCTCCCCCCTGGTCCGAATTGGACTAGGAGAGGGGGGCGGCGCCCCCCTTTCCCTCTCCCTCCCCACTTCCTTCCCCCTCCTAGTAGGAGTCCTACTCCTACTAGCAGGAGGACTCCTCCTTGGCGCGCCTATAGGGCCGGCTGGCCTCCTCCCCTTGCTCCTTTATATACGGGGGTAGGGGGCACCCCTAGAGACACAAGTTCATCCACGTGATCATATTCTTAGCCGTGTGCGGTGCCCCCTTCCACCATAGTCCTCGATAATATTGTAGCGGTGCTTAGGCGAAGCCCTACGACGGTAGTACATCAAGATCGTCACCACGCCGTCGTGCTGACGGAACTCTTCCCCGACACTTTGCTGGATCGGAGTTCGGGGATCGTCATCGAGTTGAACGTGTGCTAGAACTCGGAGGTGCCGTAGTTTCGGTGCTTGATCGGTCGGGCCGTGGAGACGTACAACTACACCAACCAAACGCTTCCATTGTCGATCTACAAGGGTACATAGATCACACTCTCCCCTCTTGTTTCTATGCATCACAATGATCTTGCGTGTGCGTAGGAATTTTTTTTAAATTACTACGTTCCCCAACAGTGGTATCAGAGCCTAGGTTTTATATGTTGATGTTATATGCACGAGTAGAACACAAGTGAGTTGTGGGCGATATAAGTCATACTTCTTACCAGCATGTCATGCTTTGGTTCAGCGGTATTGTTGGACGAAGTGGCCCGGACCGACATTATGCGTATGCTTACGCGAGACCGGTTCTCCCGACGTGCTTTGCACATAGGTGGCTTGCGGGTGACAGTTTCTCCAACTTTAGTTGAACCGAGTGTGGCTACGCCCGGTCCTTGTGAAGGTTAAAACAGCACCAACTTGACAAACTATCGTTGTGGTTTTGATGCGTAGGTAAGATTGGTTCTTGCTTAAGCCCGTAGCAGCCACGTAAAACTTGCAACAACAAAGTAGAGGACGTCTAACTTGTTTTTGCAGGGCATGTTGTGATATGATATGGTCAAGACATGATGCTAAATTTTATTGTATGAGATGATCATGTTTTGTAACCGAGTTATCGGCAACTGGCAGGAGCCATATGGTTGTCGCTTTATTGTATGCAATGCAATCGTGTTGTAATGCTTTACTTTATCACTAAGCGGTAGCGATAGTCGTGGAAGCATAAGATTGGCGTGACGACAAAGATGATACGATGGAGATCAAGGTGTCGCGCCGGTGACGATGGTGGTCACGACGGTGCTTCGATGGAGATCACAAGCACAAGATGATGATGGCCATATCATATCACTTATATTGATTGCATGTGATGTTTATCTTTTATGCATCTTATCTTGCTTTGATTGACGAAAGCATTATAAGATGATCTCTCACTAATTATCAAGAAGTGTTCTCCCTGAGTATGCACCGTTGCGAAAGTTCTTCGTGCTGAGACACCACGTGATGATCGGGTGTGATAGGCTCTACGTTCAAATACAACGGGTGCAAAACAGTTGCACAGCGGAATACTGAGGTTATACTTGATGAGCCAAGCATATACAGATATGGCCTCAGAACACGGAGACCGAAAGGTCGAGCGTGAATCATATAGTAGATATGATCAACATAGTGATGTTCACCAATGAAACTACTCCATCTCACGTGATGATCGGACATGGTTTAGTTGATTTGGATCACGTGATCACTTAGAGGATTAGAGGGATATCTATCTAAGTGGGAGTTCTTTAAGTAAATTAATTGAACCTAAATTTATCATGAAACTTAGTACCTGATAGTATCTTGCTTGTTTATGCTTGATTGTAGATAGATGGCTCGTGTTGTTGTTCCGTTGAATTTTAATGCGTTCCTTGAGAAAGCAAAGTTGAAAGATGATGGTAGCAATTACACGGACTGGGTCCGTAACTTGAGGATTATCCTCATTGCTGCACAGAAGAATTACGTCCTGGAAGCACCGCTGGGTGCCAGGCCTGCTGCTGGAGCAACACCAGATGTTATGAACGTCTGGCAGAGCAAAGCTGATGACTACTCGATAGTTCAGTGTGCCATGCTTTATGGCTTAGAATCGGGACTTCAACGATGTTTTGAACGTCATGGAGCATATGAGATGTTCCAGGAGTTGAAGTTAATATTTCAAGCAAATGCCCAGATTGAGAGATATGAAGTCTCCAATAAGTTCTATAGCTGCAAGATGGAGGAGAACAGTTCTGTCAGTGAGCATATACTCAAAATGTCTGGGTATAATAATCACTTGATTCAATTGGGAGTTAATCTTCCAGATGATTGCGTCATTGACAGAATTCTCCAATCACTGCCACCAAGCTACAAGAGCTTCGTGATGAACTATAATATGCAAGGGATGAATAAGACTATTCCCGAGCTCTTCGCAATGCTGAAAGCTACGGAGGTAGAAATCAAGAAGGAGCATCAAGTGTTGATGGTCAACAAGACTACTAGTTTCAAGAAAAAGGGCAAAGGGAAGAAGAAGGGGAACTTCAAAAAGAACAGCAAGCAAGTTGCTACTCAAGAGAAGAAACCCAAACCTGGACCTAAGCCTGAAACTGAGTGCTTCTACTGCAAGCAGACTGGTCACTGGAAGCCGAACTGCCCCAAGTATTTGGCGGATAAGAAGGATGGCAAGGTGAACAAAGGTATATGTGATATACATGTTATTGATGTGTACCTTACTAATGCTCACAGTAGAACCTGGGTATTTGATACTGGTTCTGTTGCTAATATTTGCAACTCGAAACAGGGACTACGGATTAAGCGAAGATTGGCTAAGGACGAGGTGGCGATGCGCGTAGGAAACGGTTCCAAAGTCGATGTGATCGCAGTCAGCACGCTACCTCTACATCTACCTTCGGGATTAATATTAGACCTAAATAATTGTTATTTGGTGCCAGCATTAAGCATGAACATTATATCTGGATCTTGTTTGATGCGAGATGGTTATTCATTTAAATCTGAGAATAATGGTTGTTCTATTTATATGAGTAATATCTTTTATGGTCATGCACCCTTAAAGAGTGGTCTATTTTTATTGAATCTCGATAGTAGTGACACACATATTCATAGTGTTGAAGCCAAAAGATGCAGAGTTGATAATGATAGTGCAACTTATTTGTGGCACTGCCGTTTAGGTCATATAGGTGTAAAGCGCATGAAGAAACTCCATACTGATGGACTTTTGGAACCACTTGATTATGAATCACTTGGTACTTGCGAACCGTGGCTCATGGGCAAGATGACTAAAACACCGTTCTCCGGTACTATGGAGAGAGCAACAGATTTGTTGGAAATCATACATACAGATGTATGTGGTCCGATGAATATTGAGGCTCGTGGCGGATATCGTTATTTTCTCACCTTCACAGATGACTTAAGCAGATATGGGTATATCTACTTAATGAAACACAAGTCTGAAACATTTGAAAAGTTCAAAGAATTTCAGAGTGAAGTAGAAAAATCATCGTAACAAGAAAATAAAATTCCTACGATCTGATCGTGGAGGAGAATATTTGAGTTATGAGTTTGGTGTACATTTGAAAAATTGTGGAATAGTTTCGCAACTCACGCCACCCGGAACACCATAGCGTAATGGTGTGTCCGAACGTCGTAATCGTACTTTACTAGATATGGTGCGATCTATGATGTCTCTTACTGATTTACCGCTATCGTTTTGGGGATACGCTCTAGAGACGGCCGCATTCACGTTAAATAGGGCACCATCAAAATCCGTTGAGACGACGCCTTATGAACTGTGGTTTGGCAAGAAACCAAAGTTGTCGTTTCTGAAAGTTTGGGGCTGCGATGCTTATGTGAAAAAGCTTCAACCTGATAAGCTCGAACCCAAATCGGAGAAATGTGTCTTCATAGGATATCCAAAGGAGACTATTGGATACACCTTCTATCACAGATCCGAAGGCAAGACTTTGTTGCTAAGTTCGGAAACTTTCTAGAGAAGGAGTTTCTCTCGAAAGAAGTGAGTGGGAGGAAAGTAGAACTTGACGAGGTAACTGTACCTGCTCCCTTATTGGAAAGTAGTGCATCACAGAAAACTGTTTCTGTGACACCTACACCAGTTAGTGAGGAAGCTAATGATGATGATCATGAAACTTCAGAACAAGATACTACTGAACCTCGTAGATCAACCAGAGTGAGATCCGCGCCAGAGTGGTACGGTAATCTTGTTCTGGAAGTCATGCTACTAGATCATGATGAACCTACGAACTATGAAGAAGCGATGGTGAGCCCAGATTCCGCAAAATGGCTTGAAGCCATGAAATCTGAGATGGGATCCATGTATGAGAACAAAGTATGGACTTTGGTTGACTTGCCCGATGATCGGCAAGCAATTGAGAATAAATGGATCTTCAAGAAGAAGACTGACACTGACGGTAATATTACTGTCTACAAAGCTCGACTTGTCGCAAAAGGTTTTTGACAAGTTCAAGGGATTGACTATGATGAGACCTTCTCACCCGTAGCGATGCTTAAGTCTGTCCGAATCATGTTAGCAATTGCCGCATTTTATGATTGTGAAATTTGGCAGATGGATGTCAAAACTGCATTCCTGAATGGATTTCTGGAAGAAGAGTTGTATATGATGCAACCAGAAGGTTTTGTCGATCCAAAGGGAGATAACAAAGTGTGCAAGCTCCAGCGATCCATTTATGGACTAGTGCAGGCCTCTCGGAGTTGGAATAAACGATTTGATAGTGTGATCAAAGCATTTGGTTTTATACAGACTTTTGGAGAAGCCTGTATTTACAAGAAAGTGAGTGGGAGCTCTGTAGCATTTCTGATATTATATGTGGATGACATATTACTAATTGGAAATGATATAGAATTTCTGGATAGCATAAAGGGATACTTGAATAAGAGTTTTTCAATGAAAGACCTCGGTGAAGCTGCTTACATATTAGGCATTAAGATCTATAGAGATAGATCAAGACGCTTAATTGGACTTTCACAAACCACATACCTTGACAAAGTTTTGAAGAAGTTCAAAATGGATCAAGCAAAGAAAGGGTTCTTGCCTGTGTTACAAGGTGTGAAGTTGAGTAAGACTCAATGCCCGACCACTGTAGAAGATAGAGAGAAAATGAAAGATGTTCCCTATGCTTCAGCCATAGGCTCTATCATGTATGCAATGCTGTGTACCAGACCTGATGTGTGCCTTGCTATAAGTCTAGCAGGGAGGTACCAAAGTAATCCAGGAGTGGATCACTGGACAGCGGTCAAGAACATCCTGAAATACCTGAAAAGAACTAAGGATATGTTTCTCATATATGGAGGTGACAAAGAGCTCATCGTAAAAGCTTTGACACTGATCCGGACGATTCTAAATCACAAACCGGATATGTGTTTACATTAAATGGTGGAGCTGTCAGTTGGTGCAGTTCTAAATAAAGCGTTGTAGCGGGATCTACATGTGAAGTGGAGTACATAGCTGCTTCGGAAGCAGCAAATGAAGGAGTCTGGATGAAGGAGTTCATATCCGATCTAGGTGTCATAACTAGTGCATCGGGTCCAATGAAAATCTTTTGTGACAATACTGGTGCAATTGCCTTGGCAAAGGAATCCAGATTTCACAAGAGAACCAAGCACATCAAGAGACGCTTCAATTCCATCCGGGATCTAGTCCAGGTGGGAGACATAGAGATTTGCAAGATACATACGGATCTGAATGTTGCAGACCCGTTGACTAAGCCTCTACCACGAGCAAAACATGATCAGCACCAAGGCTCCATGGGTGTTAGAATCATTATTGTGTAATCTAGATTATTGACTCTAGTGCAAGTGGGAGACTGAAGGAAATATGCCCTAGAGGCAATAATAAAGTTATTATTTATTTCCTTATATCATGATAAATGTTTATTATTCATGCTAGAATTGTATTAACCGGAAACATAATACATGCGTGAATACATAGACAAACAGAGTGTCACAAGTATGCCTCTACTTGACTAGCTCATTAATCAAAGATGGTTATGTTTCCTAACCATGAACAAGGAGTTCTTATTTGATTAACGGGATCACATCATTAGGTGAATGATCTGATTGACATGACCAATTCCATTAGCTTAGCACCCGATCGTTTAGTATGTTGCTATTGCTTTCTTCATGACTTATACATGTTCCTATGACTATGAGATTATGCAACTCCCGTTTGCCGGAGGAACACTTTGTGTGCTACCAAATGTCACAACGTAAATGGGTGATTATAAAGGTGCTCTACAGGTGTCTCCAAAGGTACATGTTGGGTTGGCGTATTTCGAGATTAGGATTTGTCACTCCGATTGTCGGAGAGGTATCTCTGGGCCCTCTCGGTAATGCACATCACATAAGCCTTGCAAGCATTGCAACTAATGAGTTAGTTGCGAGATGATGTATTACGAAACGAGTAAAGAGACTTGCCGGTAACGAGATTGAACTAGGTATTGAGATACCGACGATCGAATCTCGGGCAAGTAACATACCGTTGACAAAGGGAACAACGTATGTTGTTATGTGGTCTGACCGATAAAGATCTTCGTAGAATATGTAGGAGCCAATATGAGCATCCAGGTTCCGCTATTGGTTATTCACCGGAGACGTGTCTCGGTCATGTCTACATTGTTCTCAAACCCGTAGGGTCCGCACGCTTAAGGTTTCGATGACAGTTATATTATGAGTTTATGAGTTTTGATGTGCCGAAGTTAGTTTAGAGTCCCGGATGTGATCACGGACATGACGAGGAGTCTCGAAATGGTTGAGAGATAAAGATTGAGATATTGGACGGCTATATTCGGACACCGGAAGTGTTCCGGGTGATTTCGGAG
>NC_041380.1:324864215-324982466 GCF_002162155.2 Triticum dicoccoides | reverse complement strand
CAGCCAAATGTGGGCCGCGCGCCTCCTCCCCCCTGGTCCGAATTGGACTAGGAGAGGGGGGCGGCGCCCCCCTTTCCCTCTCCCTCCCCACTTCCTTCCCCCTCCTAGTAGGAGTCCTACTCCTACTAGGAGGAGGACTCCTCCTTGGCGCGCCTATAGGGCCGGCCGGCCTCCTCCCCTTGCTCCTTTATATACGGGGCAGGGGGCACCCCTAGACACACAAGTTGATCCACGTGATCATATTCTTAGCCGTGTGCGGTGCCCCCTTCCACCATAGTCCTCGATAATATTGTAGCGGTGCTTGGGCGAAGCCCTGTGACGGTAGTACATCAAGATCGTCACCATGCCGTCATGATGACGGAACTCTTCCCCGACACTTTGCTGGATCGGAGTCCGGGATCGTCATCGAGCTGAACGTGTGCTAGAACTCGGAGGTGCCATAGTTTCGGTGCTTGATCGGTCGGGCCGTGGAGACGTACAACTACATCAACCAAACGCTTCCGTTGTCGATCTACAAGGGTACGTAGATCACACTCTCCCCTCTCGTTGCTATGCATCACAATGATCTTGCGTGTGCGTAGGAAATTTTTTGAAATTACTACGTTCCCCAACAATTACATGGCGTTTGCATTTCATACAATAAAGCGACAAGCATAAGGCTCCTGCCAGTTGCCGACAACTTTTACAAAACATGATCATCCCATACAATAATGTATATCACATCATGTCTTTGATGACCCACAATCGTAGGGGATCTATCTGGTCCTTTCGATAAGTAAGAGTGTCGAACCCAACGAGGAGTAGAAGAAAATGACAAGTGGTTTTCAGCAAGGTATTCTCTACAAGCACCGAAATTATCGGTAACAGATAGTTTTGTGATAAGATAAATTGTACTGGGTAACAAGTAAATAAAGTAACTAAGGTGCAGCAAGGTGGCCCAATCCTTTTTGTACCAAAGGACAAGCCTGGACAAACTCTTATATAAAGCAAAGCGCTCCCGAGGACACATGGGAATTGTTGTCAAGCTAGTTTTCATCATGCTCACATGATTCGCGTTCGTTACTTTGATAATTTGATATATGGGTGGACCGGTGCTTGGGTGCTGCCCTTCCTTGGACAAGCCTCCCACGTATGATTAACCCCTCTCGCAAGCATCCGCAACTATGAAAGAAGTATTAAGTCAAACCTAACCATAGCATGAAACATATGGATCCAAATCAGCCCCTTACGAAGCAACGCATAAACTAGGGTTTAAGCTTCTGTCACTCTAGCAACCCATCATCTACTTATTACTTCCCAATGCCTTCCCCTAGGCCCAAATAATGGTGAAGTTTCATGTAGTCTACATTCACATAACACCACTAGAGGAGAGACAACATACATCTCATCAAAATATCAAACGAATACCAAATTCACATGATTACTTATAACAAGACTTCTCCCATGTCCTCAGGAACAAACATAACTACTTACAAAACATATTTATGATCAAGATCAGAGGGGTATTAGTTATCATTAAGGATCTGAAAATATAATCTTCCATCAGATAAACCAACTAGCATCAACTACAAGGAGTAATCAACACTACTAGCAATCCACTGGTACCAATATGAGGTTTTGGGACCAAGATCGAATACAAGAGATGAACTAGGGTTTGAGAAGAGATGGTGCTGGTGAAGATGTTGATGGAGATTGACCGCCTCTCGATGAGAGGACCGATGGTGATGACGATGGCGATTATTTCCCCCTCCCGGAGGGATGTTTCCCCGGCAGAACAGCTCTGCCGGAGCCCTGGATTGGTTCTGCCCAGGTTCTGCCTCGAGACGGTGGCGCTTCGTCCCAAAAGCTTCCTTCTGATTTTTCCATGTCAAAACACACCATATAGCCAAAGATGGGTATCGGAGGCCTGCCAGGGGGCCCACAAGGTCGGGGGGCGCGCCCTCCACCCTTGTGGCTAGATGGTGGACCCTCTCTCATACTTTCTTCGCCCAATATTTTTTAGATATTCCAAAAACATGCTCCATGAAGTTTTAGGACTTTTGGAGTTGTGCAGAATAGGTCTCTAATATTTGCTCCTTTTCCAGTCCAGAATTCCAGTTGTCGGCATTCTCCCTCTTCATGTAAACCTTATAAAATAAGAGAGAATAGGCATAAGTATTGTGATATAATGTGTAATAACAGCCCATAATGCAATAAATATCAATATAAAAGCATGATGCAAAATGGACGTATCAACTCCCCAAGCTTAGACCTCGCTTGTCCTCAAGCGAAAGCCGATATTGATAAATATGTCCACATGTTTAGAAATAGAGGAGTCGATAAAAAATATACAGACATGAGGGCATCATGATTATATTTAGAACAACAACATATAACGCCATGTAATTTCTTATGCTAAAGTAACAATTCGTTCACAAGGTAGAGTACGAATCAGAAACTTCATTCAAAACTAACAAACTATGATCTCAATCATTGAAGCAATTGTAATTTATCATAACATCAGAAAGAGTCAATTAAAGAGCTTTTCAGCAAGTCCACGTACTCAACTATCATTTAATCTTTCACAATTGCTAACAATCACGTGATACTTATGGGTTCAAAGTTTCAATCGGACACAGAGAAAGATAGGGGCTTATAGTTTCTCCTCCCAACCTTTTACCTCAAGGGTAATGTCAACAATAATACTTTATGAAAACCTACATCCGAGTAGATATATATATCTGGATCTCTCCAACATACAGTGCTTGCCAAAGGAAAAAGTGTAAAAAGAAGAGGTGATGATCACCATGACTCTTGTATAAGGATAGGAGATAAAAGTAAAAGATAGGCCCTTCGCAGAGGGAAGTAGAGGTTGTCATGCGCTTTTATGGTTGGATGTATAAAATCTTAGTGCAAAAGAACGTCACTCTATATTGCCGCTTATGATAAGGACCTTTATTATGTAGTCAGTGGCTTTTATTTCTTCCATATCACAAGTTTGTATAAAGCTTATTTTCTTCACACTAATAGATCATACATATGTAGAGAGCAATTTTTATTGCTTGCACCGATGACAACTTACTTGAAGGACCTTACTCAATCCATAGGTAGGTATCGTGAACTCTCATGGTAAAACTGGGTTTAGGGATGTTTGGAAGCACAAGTAGTATCTCTACTTGGTGCAAAGAATTTGGCTACCATGAAAGGGAAAGGCAAGCTCAACATGTTGTATGATCCATGACAATATAACTTCTATTCGGATATAAGAAAACATAACCTATTATGTTGTCTTCCTTGGCCAACATCAACTTTTTAGCATGTCATATTTTAATGAGTGCTCACAATTACAAAGGATGTCCAAGATAGTATATTTATATGTGAAGCCTCTCTTTCTTGATTACTTCCTATTAATTGCAACAATGACCAAAACTATGTTTGTCAACTCTCAATAACTTTTATTCATCATACTCTTTATATGTGAAGTCATTACTCTCCATAAGATCACTATATGATCTTTTTTTCTTTTTTTAACTCCCTCAAGATCATAGCAAGAAAGCAAAGCCCTTATCTCAAAACTACTTTTTATTATATATCTCAAGGACTCGAATATATAGATAGGGATCGAAGCAAAACTCAAAGATAGATCATACTAAAACTTTATTCTACTAGATCAAGATATAACCAAAACGATTGAACTAAGGAAAATGATAAAGATAGAGGTGTGCTGGTCATACGATACTGGGGAACTCCCCCAAGCTTGGCAGTTGCCAAGGGGAGTGCCCATACCCGTGTTTTTAGATCTCTTTTTTTAGAGGTGGTGATGAAGGAGTTGTTTCATTCTTCTTCTCTAGCTTGCGTCTGAGGCTAAAATCTTCCTCCCTCAAACCCTCATTCTCGAGCTTGAGTTTCATTATCATAATGCCGCCTTGCTGTCCTACGAAAAACGAGGTGAGATAGATTGGACCTTAGGGAGGCTTGACTTCTGGAACTCCACATGCATATCGCCAGGTTGAGGTAGTGGACCGTCCTCTTCATCGGAGCTTGTCTCCTCCTTCCCCTTTGTATCATAGTCTTCTTCTTCCTCCATGGTCCAACCATAGTGTTCCAGATCCCCATATACCTTTGGGTTTGTGATATAATTAGCCAAGTAGCTCTCTCCCTCCAAATCTTGGGACGACATCTTACTCCAAATCTGCTGCAGAAACAACTCAAAACGAAAACATGGGATTTTGCCGTGGTACGGTGGTCAATACCTTCGGGAGATTATATAATGAATTTTTACCGACCATAAGAAGTAGCATGCAATAAAACGGAGTCCTGAAGGCACATGAGGTGTCCACAAGGACGGGGGCGCGCCCTCCACCCTTGTTGTGGCCTCGTGTCTCTTTCAGACTACTTTTAATTTTCCTTTTTAAATATTCCAAAACGGAGAAAAATTATCATTGGAAACGCTTTGGAGTCGGTTTACTTACCGTACCACATACCTATTCCTTTTTGGAGTCTAAAACATTCTGGAAAGTATCCCTTATGTACTCCTTCGGTGTTACAGTATTAATTATATTGGTCTCAACATTTATGGGAGTACCTGAGATATAAAGTTTGATTCTTTGACCGTTTACCACCTTCGGATTTGTGCCTTCGGCGTTGTTGATCTTTATGGCACCAGAACGATAAACCTCCTCGATCATGCAGGGGCCTTCCCATTTAGAGAGAAGCTTTCCTGTAAAAAATCTTAAACGAGAGTTGTATAGCAAAACATGATCGCCTACATTAAACTCGCGCTTTTGTATCATTTTTTCATGCCATCTTTCAACTTTTTCTTTAAACAACTTGGCATTCTCATAGGCTTAGGTTCTCCATTCATCAAGTGAGCTAATGTCAAATAACCTCTTCTCACCGGCAAGTTTGAAATCATAATTGAGCTCTTTAATAGCCCAATGTGCCTTTTGTTCTAATTCAAGAGGTAAGTGACATGCTTTTCGATAAACCATTTTATACGAAGACATGCCCATAGGATTCTTATAAGCAGTTCTATAAGCCCACAATGCATCGTCAAGTTTCTTAGACCAATTCTTTCTAGATCTATTAACAGTCTTTTGCAAAATTAATTTAAGCACTCTATTACTCAATTCTACTTGACCACTAGAGTGAGGATGATAAGGAGATGCAATTCTATGGTTAACATTATATTTAGCAAGCATTTTATGGAAAGCACCATGAATAAAATGTGAACCACCATCAGTCATTAAATATCTAGGGACCCCGAACCTAAAAAAAATAACTTCTTTAAGCATATTAATAGAAGTGCTATGATCAGCACTACTAGTTGGAATAGCTTCTACCCATTTAGTAACGTAATCAACAACAACTAAGATATGTGTATACGCATTAGAGGAAGGAAAATGTCCCATATAATCAAAGCCCCAAACATCAAATGGTTCAATAACAAGTGAATAGTTCATAGGCACTTCCTGACATCTACTAACATTACCAATTCTGTGGCATTCATCACAAGATAAGACAAACTTACGGGCATCCCTAAAGAGAGTGGGCCAGTAGAAACCGGATTGCAATACCTTATGTGCAGTTCTATCTCCAGTGTGGTGTCCTCCATAAGACTCGGAGTGACACTTGCGTAGAATATGTTCATGTTCATGCTCAGGTACACAACGTCTAATAACACCATCTACTCCTTCTTTATAAAGGTGTGGGTCATCCCAGAAGTAATGTATTAAATCATAGAAAAAATCTTTTGCTGGTATGTGAAACTAGGTGGTATAAATTTAGCAACAATATAATTAGCATAATCAGCATACCATGGAGTATTACGAGAAGCATTTATGACATTTAATTGTTCATCAGGAAAGCTATCATCAATAGGTAGTGGGTCATCAAGAACATTTTCTAACCTAGACAAGTTGTCTGCAACGGGGTTCTCAGCTCCCTTTCTATCAATAATATGCAAATCAAATTTTTGTAGCAAGAGAACCCATCTAATAAGTCTAGGTTTAGCATCTTTCTTTTCCATAAGATATTTAGTAGCAGCATGATCAGTGTGAGCAGTTACTTTGGAGTCAACAATATAAGGTCTGAACTTATCACTTGCAAATACAACTGCTAAAAATTCTTTTTCAGTGGTAGCATAATTTCTCTGGGCACTGAAAATTCTATTTCAGTGGTAGCATACTGGATAACATTTAATTTCTTATCAACTCTTCGTCCTAGAACAGCACTAACAACATAATCACTAGCATCACACATAATTTCAAAGGGTAAATTCCAATCAGGTGGCTGAACAATAGGAGCAGAAACCAAGGGTTTATTAAGTATTTCAAATGCTTCTACACAATCATCATCAAAAACAAAAGGAATATCTTTTTGCAAGAGATTAGTGAGAGGCCTAGAAATTTTACAGAAGTCTTTAATAAACCTCCTATAGAAACCAACATGACCAAGGAAACTTCTTATACCTTTGATATCTTTAGGACACGGCATCTTTTCAATAGCATCTACTTTAGCTTTATCAACTTCAATACCACTTTCAGAAACTTTATGCCCCAAGACAATACCTTCATTAACCATAAAGTGGCACTTCTCCCAATTCAAGACAAGATTAGTTTCTTCACATCTCTACAAAAACTCGGTCCAGGTTGCTTAAGAAAACATCAAAAGAAGTTCCATAAACAGAGAAATCATCCATGAAAATCTCAACAATATTTTCACAAAAGTCGGAGAATATAGCGGTCGTACATCTTTGAAAGGTAGAAGGTGCATTGCATAGACCAAAAGGCATACATCTATAAGCAAAGGTACTGAAAGGGCAAGTAAAAGTAGTTCTCTCTTAATCCTCCTTCGACACATGTATTTGAGAGAAACCAGAATAACCATCTAGAAAGCAAAAATGAGTATGTTTGGATAGTCCTTCTAGCATTTGATCAGTAAAAGATAGAGGGTAATGATCTTTTCTAGTAGCTTTATTTAATTTGTGAAAATCAATTACCATTCTATAACCTGTAACAATTCTTTGAGGAATCAATTCGTTCTTATCATTAGGAACAACAGTATTACCTCCCTTTTGAAGGACATAATGAACATGACTTACCCATTGACTATCAGCAATAGGATAAATTATACCTGCCTCCAGAAGTTTTAGTATTTCATTTCTTACCACTTCTTTCATCTTCGGATGTAACCGTCGTTGATGATCAACACCTGGTTTAGCATCTTTCTCCAGTTTAATTTTATGCTGACATAGAGTGTGACTAATGCCCTTAAGATCATCGAGAGTATATCCAATAGCGGCACGGTGCTTCTTCAGAGTTTTCAATAATTTCTTTTCTTCATGCTCTAGAAGGTCGGCATTAATAATAAGAGGATATATTTTCTTTTCATCAAGATAAGCATATTTCAGAGTATCAGGTAATTGTTTAAGTTCAAACACGGGATCGCCCTTAGGTGGAAGAGGATCCCCAAGGATTTCAACAGGCAAATTATGTTACAAAATAGGTCCTTGATTAAAGAATACTTCATCTATTTCCCTTCTTTCATTCATAAACATATCATTTTCATGGTCTAGTAAATATTGTTCTAAAGGATCATTAGGAGGCACGACAATAGAAGCAAGACCAATAATTTCATCCTTACTAGGACAATTCTTTATCATGAGGTTGTCTACGAAATTTAGAGAAATTAAAATCATGAGACATATCCCCTAAACCAACAGTAACAATATCTTTCTCGCAGTCTATCTTAGCATTAACTGTATTCAAGAAGGGTCTACCAAATATAATGGGAGAAAAATTATCTTGTGGGGAAGTAAGAAAAAGAAAATCAGTAGGATATTTTATCTTCCCACACAAGACTTCAACATCTCTAACAATCCCAATTGATGATATAGTATCTCTATTAGCAAACTTAATAGTAACATCAATATCTTCTATCTCAGCATGTGCAATATCGTTCATAATTTCTTTATATAAGGTATAAGGAATTGCACTCATACTCGCACCCACATCACATAAGCCATGATAACAATGATCTCCTATTTTAACAAAAACAACAGACATGTCAACAACAGGTCTATGTTTATCTTTCATATCAGAAATAAATAACATGCCCGTCAATATTATCAACCAAGAGATCTTTAAACATAGCAATACTATGTTCAACTTTAATTTGCTTAGAGGGTTTGGGTGTTCTAATATTACTTTTGTTGACCATAGTTGAAGCTTTAGCATGATCCTTTATTCTAACAGGGAAATGTGGTTTCTCAATATAAGCAGTAGGAACAATAGGATCAACATTATAAATCATAGTTTCTTCTTCAACTTTAATGGGTTCAACTACTTTAACTTCAATGAGAGGATGATATTTGAACCACTTCTCCTTGGGGAGATCAACATGAGTAGCAAATGATTCACAGAAAAAAGCTACTATCTCAGAGTTAAGTCCATATTTAGTGCTAAAATCACGAAAAGCATCGGTATCCATAAAAGATTTAACACAATCAAACTTAAGGTTTATATCTGACTCTTTATCTTCGTCGATTTCCCAATCTTCAGTGTTGCATTTAATTCTTTCCAATAAATTTCATTTGACTTCAATATCCTTCTTTATATAGGAACCAATACAAGAAGTATCGAGCATGCATCGATCATTATGAGAAAGCCGAGTATAAAAATTTTGAATAATGATTTCTCTTGAGAGCTCATGATTGGGGCATGAATATAACATTGACTTAAGCCTCCCCCAAGCTTGAACGATACTTTCTCCTTCACGAGGCCAAAAATTATATATATAATTCCGATCACGATGAACCAGATGCATAGGATAAAACTTCTGATGAAATTCCAATTTCAATCGGTTGTAGTTCCATGATCCAATATCATCCAATAGCCTATACCATGTCAATGCCTTTCCCTTCAAAGATAAAGGGAATACCTTCTTCTTGACAACATCATCGGGGATATCTGCAAACTTAAATAATTCACAAACTTCATCCACATATATTAGGTGCATATCGGGATGTAATGTTTCATCTCCTGCATAAGAATTAGCTAGCAGTTTCTCTTTCATACCAGAAGGAATTACATAATAAATATTTTCAGTAGGTGCAGTAGGTTGAGGCGTGAGTTTCAGTTGGCACCTACTCCAGATCCAAATGCTCTCTTCGCGAAGGAACTTTATGACTTGCTCACTAGCGTGGAGGTTGCTTGACCTGGTTTGGTCAGCTTGATTGCTTGCCCCCTGGCGGGGACACCAATAAGGGACAAACAGAAGGTAGGCAAAGGTAAGAGTGGCGTCATACGCAAGGCGTCTCTGGTTGCTTAATGGATGATCTTCGGTCTCTCGGTCTGTCCTTTTGGATTAGGAGGTGCACGATGTCTTGTGTCGAGGTGTTCTTGTCAGGATTCACTTGGCGTAGTAGCAGTGTCGGCGTTTGTGGATATTGTGCGTTCGAAGAGTTTCACAAGGACCGACTATGCGGTTGTCAGGTTTGTTGCCATATGAGTGGTTAATACGTCGTCCGTTTTGTGTAGGTTTTTCTTAAATTAACTGGGCAATTCCCTTCTCGGTTTAAAAAAAATCTATATTTCAAAGACAAAGTTGGGTCAGCGACCATATGTCCACCAGTGCATACGTTAGCATCGCAGCAGCTCACCTATAACTGCAGAGAAAATCAAATCCCGCCGGGGCAAACTGAAGTGCACGAGATCTTTACAGAAGTAGAAAAATCCAGCTAGCTTCGACACATGATATTTCGTTAAGATTAGTCCACTTAATGAGTAATGACAATGATGAAGGCATGATTATCTTTGTTGATGGATGATGAGCAGGGCAGCGAGAAGACTACACATCTCATCTTTCTGCCAAATCATTGCAGCTCCGTTCTGCCAGAGATGTACGTGGAGCCCTTTGCACAGCGTCCACGGAACACATCCGGGAGATCTTTAAACTAATCGTCAGTAGTTTAATGGCGATAGATATATACTAATAGATATATATATAGATTCATCGTCCATAAAGAAGAAGAAGGGGACAGATTAGGCCGACGCACGAAGGAATCCGCCCTGATCCCCAGCGGTGCAAACGTGCGCACGTCTCTCGCCGGATAAACATATCTAGCTAGCTATGCATCTCACCTCCCATCCGGGCAGCTAGGTCCCCTCCAAGTCGCTGTCCGTCCCCGTCGTCGTGCCCGCGATATCGCCATCGCCGGCCAGAAAGAAACCATTTCGTGATCTCGAAGTTAAACTCCGCGACACGCCTCGTCCATTTCGCTGCCCATCCACGCACGAACACGACGCGCCGGCCGGTGTCATCTATCGGCCGTCGACTGCAAACCACCGCGCCTGTCGCGTGTCCATCTGTACTTGTGTTTGTACGTCTGAATGGATCTTCAGAGTGCCTGCCAGCCACCACGAACGGCTCGGGCCGCCTCCCTGCCAAGCGTACGATATCCGGCCGTTTTGTGACCCGTGGTGGCCGACCTGTGAAAGATCAATCGTGCACGCGGGCAAGTGACGTCTGCTGTGAAAAACACAGCAGCCGGGACATAAAAGAGCGATAGAAGGCGCGCCACCTAATCTGGACCAATCAATCTGTACACTACATCCAGCCAACCTCGCCCGTTAAAGTGGTTGATCGATGTGCATATATACTCTTGCGTTGGCTTTAGTTTGCCAGCCACCACGTCCGACCAGCACAAACAAGACTGTACTCTGGGCTCCTCTGACTCCGTGTCTTGCTAAAATATCTTGATCGACTCGTTGCGAGGTTGATCAGATGGCGGAGGAAGCGAAGCAGGATGTGGCGCCACCCGCGCCGGAGCCGACCGAGGACGTCGCGGACGAGAAGGCGGCGGTTCCGTCGCCGGAGGAATCCAAGGCCCTGGTTGTCGCCGAGAGTACGTTGATTGATGCATGTTGCATGGTTAGCGGCGGGGAACTACATGGTCAGGTCAGTGGTGCTAACCCTTTTCATGTTTCTCTCCTTCAGATGACGCCGAGAAGCCTGCAGCTACAGGGGGCTCACACGAACGAGGTACTGGGTCTTAATCATCCAAGTCGGGAATCAACCATATATTTGAGCAGTTATAATTAATTAAAAAAAACTGATGTGCAACTCTGCCACTTCTTCAGATGCTCTGCTCACGAGGGTTGCGACCGAGAAGAGGATTTCGCTGATCAAGGCATGGGAGGAGAATGAGAAGGCCAAAGCCGAGAACAAGTGAGTCTCCCGTTCTCTCTCAATCTTCACGAGTAACCACCACCAATGATATTCACCGAGATGGCTCCATTTCTATCCGCATTCAGATTTTAACTCCCGTTGCACTCAGAATTCAGATATCAGATGCTTCATCACCTCGTGTCTCTCATTTAAGCCGTATTTTTTTATTTTTTTATTTGCTTTCTCGTGTCACGCAGGGCCGTGAAGTTGCTGGCGGACATCACCTCGTGGGAGAACTCCAAGGCCGCGGAACTGGAAGCCGAGCTCAAGAAGATGCAAGTAAGTTTGAGCTCCCACTTACCATAGGCGACGCCATTTAGTACTACGTAGCACGTAAGCTATTACTGATTGGCACGGAACGTTTTGGGGCCACCTACGTACGTGCAGGAGCAGCTGGAGAAGAAGAAGGCGCGCTGCGTGGAGAAGCTCAAGAACAGCGCCGCGACGGTGCACAAAGAGGCGGAGGAGAAGCGTGCCGCGGCGGAGGCACGGCGCGGCGAGGAGATCGTCGCGGCGGAGGAGACCGCCGCCAAGTACCGCGCCAAGGGTGAGGCGCCGAAGAAGCTGCTCTTCGGCAGAGGATAGATAGCCGCGGCTTGGAGACGGTCCTCTTCGCTTCATCTTCAACTCCTCTCTGTTTGACCGTTGCAATGTCTGCTGGCCATTGCATCACTTGTGTATTTATCTTTGGGTGTGATCTTAGTTTGTATGGTATCATCAATTGCGTCGTGGTGTAATTTGTGATTGTTTTGTGGGATACTTGGGTGTACTGTATAAAGATGGAGTAGTCTTTTCGTGCACACAACACTATAACAGTATCTGATACTTGTTGAAAGCAATTAACCCACATTCAGAATCATTTTTGTGTGTTAAGGGATTCGAAAATAATACTCCCTCCGTCCCAAAATTCTTGTCTTATATTATTCTAGATATGGATGTATCTAATACTTAAACGTGACTTGATACATCTGTATTCAGACAAATTTAAGACAAGAATTTTGAGACGGAGGGAGTAATATTTGTGTTAACAAATTTCTAACTTGATAACATGACATCCTATATAGCTGATTTTCACTAACTCTAATTCTCTCAACATGAAGCTCTCCACATCACCAAATGTGCCACGTCATCATCCACTAACATTATTTTGGTCATCATCCACTAACACTATTTTGTAGCACATGCATACCTAATTTAATTATTGCAACTACAATGGTCTAGCATACACACACGCTTGCTTAGGAAAATAATATGTTTTGATTTAGGTCATTCCGTTTATACATAAATCATCCAAAATTAACTTTTAAATTTACGCATAAACTCGCGGGGAAATCACCTAGTTGACCAAATGCTACCGTTTGTGGCATTGTGGCGGCCCTCTTGTAAATCACAACTCTTCTTCTATTTTAACTAGCTTAATGCCCGTGCGTTGTCATGGGATAATAATAAAAAATATAGACATACAAATGTTGCATTCATCATTAATGCACATAAAAATAATCACTTCAGTTAAGAAATTCTTAACTTAATCACATAACATTGACCAAATGTGACTGTTGTGGTAGTCCTCTTGTAACCCATAACTCTATTTCTACCTTAATGTATAGACGCACAGATCTTCTGCGTGTCCAGAGAAAAAGACACTGACCAATAGCTGATAAGGTAACAATGCGAATTTGAAGACATTTATAAGTATGTTTGATACGTCTCAAACATATTTATACTTTTTGATTGTTTTATGTCATGTTTATATCATTTTTGCATAATTTACATTATTTTTTAGGACCAACCTATTAATTCAGTGTTCATTGTCAGTTGTTGTTTTCTGCATGTTTTTTATTTTCAAAAAATCAATTTTACCATGGTAAAAAAACAAGTTTTAAGTCCAGAAGCTTTCGGGGAGCACCGATATAGGCCAGGGGGCATCCACAGGCCCCACGCGCCAAGGTGGCACGTGATGGGGACATGTGGTCCCTTGGACCTCCGATCAACCGACTCTCGGTCTCTGTGCCTTTATATACTTCTGAAACACTTCAGGAATTCATCGCCCTATTTTTTCCATCGTTGCACATCTCTGTTTCATCAAGATCCAATCTGAAGGCCTTTTTCGATATTCTACCGGAGGGGGAATTCTTCATGGTGGCCATCACCGTCAACTTGAAGCCCATATTGATCATCCCTGGGTAGTTTTCTTTGTCATATGGGTATGTAGCAGTGATACGTCTCCATCGTATCTACTTTTTCAAACTCTTTTGCCCTTATTTTGGAGTCTAACTTGCATGATTTGAATGGAACTAATCCGGACTGACGTTGTTTTCAGCAGAATTGCCATAGTGTTATTTTTATGCACAAATAAAAGTTCTCGGATTGACCTGAAAATTTATGGAGAATATTTTTTGGAATATATAAAAAATATTGTCGAAAGAATCAACTAGAGGGGGGGCACCCAGAGGCTACAAGCCCTTGGGGCGCGCCCTGCAGGCTTGTGGGCCCCCTGAAGCTCCTCCGACCCTAATTCCAACTCTATAAGTACCTATTCACGGAGAAAAAAATCAAAGAGAATGATTCATTGCGTTTTACGATACGGAGCCACCGCCGCCTCCTGTTCTTCGTTAGGGAGGGCTAATCTGGAGTCCGTTCGAGGCTCCGGAGAGGGGGATTCGTCACCATCATCATCACTAACCTTTCTCCATCACCAATTTCATGATGCTCACCGCCGTGCGTGAGTAATTCCATCATAGGCTTTTTGGACGGCGATGGGTTGGATGAGATTTATCATGTAATCGAGTTCGTTTGGTTAGGGTTTGATCCCTAGTATCCTTTATGTTCTGAGATTGATGTTGCTATGACTTTGCTGTGCTTAATGCTTGTCACTAGGGCCCGAGTACCATGATTTAAGATCTGAACCTATTATGTTTTCATGAATATATTTGTGTTCTTGATCCTATCATGCAAGTTGTAGACACCTATTACAACTTATGATCCGCATACCCCAAGGTGGCAATAATTGGGATTCTTTCCAGTGATTACCTTAGTTTGAGGAGTTCATGTATTCACTAAGTGCTAATGCTTTGGTCAGGGTTCTCTATTAAAAGGAGGCCTTAATATCCCTTAGTTTCCATTTAGACCCTGCCGCCACGAGAGGGTAGGACAAAAGATGTCATGCAAGTTCTTTTCCATAAGCACATATGACTATATACGAAATACATGCCTACATTATATTGATGAATTGGAGCTAGTTTTGTGTCACCCTAGGTTATAACTGTTGCATGATGAATGCCATCCAATATAATTATCCATCATTGATCCATTACCTACGAACTTTTCACATATTGATCTTTGCTAAGTTACTTTACCATTGCCACTGTTGCAATCGCTACAAAACTGCTACTGTCAGTTTTATCATCGTTATTGTTACTTCCATACTACTTTGCTACTAAATACTTTGATGCAGATATTAAGTCTTTCAGGTGTGGTTGAATTGACAACTCATATGCTAATACTCTAGGATATTCTTTGGATGCCCTTGTGTCAAATCAATAAATTTGGGTTGAATACTCTACCCTCGAAAACTGTTACGATCCCCTATACTTGTGGGTTATCAAGACCTTTTTCTGGCGCCGTTGCTGGGGAGCATAGCTCTATTCTCCGAGTCACTTGGGATTTATATTTGTTGATCACTATGAAGAATTTGAAAGATACAAGAACCAAGATTTTTCCCTCTACTATGAGGGGAGGTAAGCAACTGTCATATAGCTCTGCACTTGATTCACCTTCTATTTTGAGTAAGCTTGCGACACCAGCACCTGCTATTGATTTCGACATGTCACATGTTATTGATGATGCTACTTCTACTATGAATGATGCTGATGATACTACTCCTTTGCTTGATAAGATTGTGCCACTGGGTGAATTTCTTGATGAAAAAATTGCTAGAGTTAATGATATTTAGAATGATGAAACTGATGATATTTCTGAAACTGATGAAATTATTGAAACTGAAAACTTTGAAACACCTGATAGAACTAGCTCTCCTAGATATGAACTTCTTGTTATACCTGAGGATTATGTTATGGATGGAGAGGTAGATAGGGACTTTCTTGCTTGTAAAGATAGAGATGATCTTAAGAAATTTCTTATCAAGTTGAAAGAAAAATCTTTGAATGCTAGAATGCAATATGATCCTAAGTTTGCTACTTCACCTATCTCTGTTACTAATAAGGATTTTGAATTCTCTATCGATCCTGAGTTAATTACTTTGGTTGAATCTAATCATTTCCATGGTTATGAATCTGAAACTGTTGTGGCACATCTTACTAAATTGAATGATATAGCCACCCTATTTGCTCATGAGGAAAAAATCCGTTACTATTATATCCTTAAGTTGTTTCCTTTCTCGTTAAAGGGTGATGCTAAGATATGGTTTAATTCTCTTGCTCCTAGTTGTGTGCGTAGTCCCCAAGATATGATTTACTACTTCTCTGAAAAATATTTCCCTGCTCATAAGAAACAAGCTGCTTTACAGGAAACATTTAACTTTGTGCGAATTGAAGAAAAGAGTCTCCCACAAGCTTGGGGGAGGCTTCTCCAATTACTTAGTGCTTTGCCCGATCATCCTCTCAAGAAAAATGAAATGCTTGATATCTTTTGTAATAGACTAACCGATGCTTCTAGGGACCACCTAGATAGTTGTGTTGGTTGTGTTTTCAGGGAACAAACTATTGAGCAAGCTGAAATGCTATTAAATAATATGTTGAGTAATGATAATGATTGGACTCTTCCCAAACCACCTCCTAAGCCAACTTCAAAGAAAAGAGGTATTCTATTTCTCACTCTTGAAGATATGCAAGAGGCAAAGAAATCTATGAAAGAAAAAGGTATTAAAGATGAAGATGTTAAGAATTTACCACCTATTGAAGAAATACATGGTCTTGATAACCTGACACATGTAGTAGAGGTAAATTATCTCTATAGATTTGATGAAGGTGATATCCCTCAAAATAAGTCTGCTAGTCAATGCTTAGATGAATTTGATAACTTTATTGTTAAACAAGAAAACTTCAATGCATATGTTAGTAGACAATTGAAACATAATGCTTATATGCTTGACTACTTGGGTGACTATATGTGTAGAACTGTTAATGATCTCAAGATTATTAGTAAACATGCTTCCATGGTAAAAACTCAAGTAGAACAAGTTCTCAAGGCAGATAATGATTTGCTCAATGAGATGAATAATAAGATGAATGATCATGTTGTTAGAGTTATGACTAAAGGTGGTAAAATGATGCGGGAACCCTTGTATCCTGAAGGTCATCCTAAGAGAATTGAGCAAGACTCTCAGAGAATTAATACTGATGCACCTAGTCCTCCTAGTAATAAAAAGAAAAAGAATGATGATAGGACTTTGCATGCTTCTAGTGAACCTGTTATAGACACACCTGAGAATCCTGATGATATTTCTATTTCTGATGCTGAAATGCAATCAAGTGATGAACATGAGCCTAGTGATAATGTTAATGATGATGTTCGTTCTGATGCTCAACCTAGTAATGATAATGATGTGGAGATTGAACCTGCTGTTGATCTTGATAACCCACAACCTAAGAATAAGAGATATGATAAGAGAGATTTAATTATTAGGAAACATGGTAAAGAAAGAGAACCATGGGTTCAGAAACCCATGCCCTTTCCTCCTAAACCATCCAAGAAAAAGGATGATGAGGATTTTGAGCGCTTTGTTGAAATGCTTAGACCTGTCTTTTTGCGTATGCCTTTGACTGATATTTTGAACATGTCTCCTTATGATAAGTATATGAGAGAAATTGTTACAAATAAAATAAAGATACTGGAAGCTAAAATTTCCACCATGCTTGCTAATTATACTTTTAAGGGTGGAATACCAAAGAAACTAGGAGATCCAGGAATACCAACTATACCATGCTCCATTAAGAGAAACTATGTTAAAACTGCTTTATGTGATTTGGGAGCCGGTGTTAGTGTTATGCATTTCTCTTTATACCGTAGACTTGATTTGAATAAGTTGACACCTACTGAAATCTCTTTGCAAATGGCTGATAAATCAACTGCTATACCCATCGGTATTTGTGAGGATGTGCCTGTTGTGGTTGCAAATGCTACTATTTTAACGAACTTTATTATTCTTGATATTCCCAAGGACGACAGTATGTCAATCATCCTTGGTAGACCCTTTTTGAATAATGCAGGGGCTGTTATTGATTGCAACAAGGGCAATGTCACTTTTCATGTTAATGGTAACGAGCATACGATACACTTTTAGAAGAAACAACCTCAAGTGAATAGTATCAATTCTATTGGAAAAAATTCAACGATTGCTATAAGAGGTTTTGAATTCCCTATTCCTACTGTCAAAAAGAAATATGATATTATTATTGTTGGGGGCATGCATATCCCCGTCGAGGCAACCTAGTGTTATATGAAAATTCTCCAGTTTCATGTCATTCGGAAGAAGTTTGTTAATAAGACTTAATCAACCTTGTTAATGGATTCCTTTTAACGGGCATGGCATGGATGGATTTAGTAAACACAACTTTCTGTACCCAATTTTTACTTTCTGTTATTTAGAATAAATAAAGCAAAAATTATATTATTTGTCTGTTTTCTGAATAATCCGTGCAATAAAAATGTCACTAAAATAAAAGTTCTCCAAATGGCCTGAAAATTTTGTATATTTTTTTGGAATATTCAAGAAATTTTCGCATTGAGAACACACCAGGGGCAGCACCAGTGGGCCACAAGCCCACAGGGCGCGCTTGTCGGGGTATGGGGTCCCGACAAACCCTTAAGGTTCGAGCACTGGGGTGCGCGCGAAGTCTTTCCCTCCAACTGATCTACGCCCTAGCTCGCTAGGATCTCGCGGACGAACTCGACGAACTCACAACACAGAAGGACACGGGATTTATACTGGTTCGGGCCACCATTGTGGTGTAATACCCTACTCCAGTGTGGTGGTGGTGGATTGCCTCTTGGGCTAATGATGAAAAATACAAGGGAAGAACGACTTCCTGAGGTTGGGGCGCTCTTGAGCTCGGTGATCTTGTGTGTGGGGGGGTGGTCTCTCTCAAGCTAAGATGAGATCGTCCTCCCACTGTGGTGGCTAGTCCTATTTATAGAGGCCCTGTTCCTCTTCCCAAATATCAAGCGGGAAGGGAGCCGACAATGGCGGGCTAATTTGAAGGGGGCAGCTAGTACAAGCTATCCTGGCAAAAGTAGTCTTCGCCTGCACAAAGTTCTGGTGGTGACACTGTTTTGGGCTCCACGGTGACCTCCGTCTTGCAGTGCATGGTCTTAGTCTTGTTGCACCGAAATGGCAACCTTTGCCTGAGGCCTCGGTACTCCGCGGCTGCGCTTGCCCCCTTTGCACCAAAGAGGAAACAAGGATGTTGTGCGTGCTGGCGCCCGCCTGGTGTCGATCGTCACGGCTCACGTCACGAGAACCTCGTGAGGTTCGCCTTGCCTTGATATCTCCGCTCCTCGTGAGCCTGCCTAGCTAGGCCACTCCAAAGGAGGTCTTGCATCGTCCGCCTCGCGAGGCTTGGCCCCTCGCGAGGGTCTTGGGTGCTTTGTTGGTGAAGATGGGTCATACGGCCTGCTGGCTTAGCCACGCCACGGGCCGTAGGCAGGCAAGTCTGGGGACCCCCGTTCCCAGAATGCCGACAGTAGCCCCCGGGCCCAGGGTGCGCGCGGGCTTGGCTTCGTGGCGTAGCCAAGGGTCAAGCTCGAAGCACCGCGGGCCCCAAAAGCCTGCGACCTCGGTTAATGTGTGGCGGTTGATTGGATGTGGGCGTCTCCACTTCCCCACGTTGTTTCGACAACTGCTTGACCTGACAAAAGGCTGGCGCGGGGGGGGGGGCACTTGCCTTCATTGCTTCTTCCTCGCCTCGGTCTAGATCCCCTTTCTTGATCATCCCCGCCGCTACCTACAGATCTGCTCCGGCCTCGCTCTGCATCTGCCGCTCATGGCACCACGCAAGGTCAAGACTTCCTCATCCCCGGCTTGGTACGAGCCCGCTCTTGAGGCGCCCACTGTCACGGAGAAGAGCCTTGCCTCCGTGCGCCTGCTGACGAAGGGAGAGAGCAACGAGTGGGGGAAGACGGAGCTCCGGCTTGCCTCTGACGAGCCGGAGCCTGAGGGGAGCACCTTCTTCCCCTTTTTTCGAGCAGCGTTGCCGTCGGGTTGGTTCCTCCCTTCTCTGATTTCTTCTATGAAGTCCTCGACCACTATGGGCTGCAGGCATTGCATCTCCACCCCAACTCTGTCCTCCTCCTGTCCATCTTTGCCTACTACTGTGAGGCGTACCTGGGCGTGATGCCTTCCGTGGTGCTCCTGTGCCACTTCTTCTTCCTTCGTGTCAGCGAGGGTCACATCTCTGGATGCGCCAACTTCGTTGCGTCCAGCAAGGCCAACTCGATCTCGAGCACCGGGAAGAGGGCCGATAACATTCGATCCAAGTGGGTCATGGTGGACGCCAAGCTCGTCCATCCGCACTTGGCGTTGCCGGCGGAGGCGCCCCGGCAAGGCAAGGAGTGGCCCAGGGCAGAGCTTGCCAATGAGCGGGCATCGTCAGTGTTGGAGCAGATGATGACTGACCTGAAGCCGGGCAATGCGAGGGCGGCCAAAATAACAGGAGCGATGCTCCTAAGGGAGTTCTTGACGCTGCGGGTCCTCCCGCTCCAGGCGCCCGCGCGCCCCTTCTGGCAGCTTGAAGGAGGGGAAAACAAGGCCCTCCTGAGGCTGGGGGACCTGCCTGACGACGAACTGGATGCCGTCCTGCGTCTCATAGTTGGAGACAACCAGGAGTACCCTCCTAGTGCCTTCATTCCCCTGTTCCAACGCAGGGACCGGGAGGAATTCGTCGCCTCCAGGCCGACTTTTGACGCGCGCGGGCTGGTGCCGCCGGTGCTTTCAGGAGCTCCTTCGACACAGAAGCTGGTGGAGGTGTCTTCTGGCGAGTCCCGCGGAGAGGGAGAGGAGGAGGAGGACTCTGAGGAGACCCCGGAAGAGGTGGAGGGGACCTCCCCTCCGAGCAAGGCCGAGATTCTCCGCGCCCTTCCTGATGATGCCAAGGCCGACGCCTACCAAGGAGGGAAGGAGCAACCCCTCGTGCGGACGAAGGGTAGGTCGTTGCTAGTGGACCGCGGTGCCGCCTCCACTCCAACACCTCCTAGGGCTGGATCCGGTTCCGCCTCCGCATCGCATGGCGCCACCGGAGCCCGAGCGCCTGCTCCTCAGGTCCCGATGTTGTTGGGTCTCAAGCTTCACAAGCGAAGGGTGGAGTACCTTGCAGTGGACCGATAGGTGTTTCAAACTTCGCTTGGTCCGTGCAGGTGCTTGTTTTTTTCTGACGCTCGCCTTTGGTTGATCAGGTCGACATCTTTGGCGAAGAAGAGGAAGGATGGTAAGGCAGCTGTGCCTCCCTCCGCAGAGCAAGGAGGCAACATCGCCCGTACCTCCCCAGCTCGGTCATCTTCGCGGGGCCAAGAGGAGCTCCATCGCATGGAATCGGCCCCCATGGCCCCGATGGCTCCGGAGGTGCCGGTACTTGGCGCGGCTGATGAGGTCCCAGCTGCTCCTAAACCCGCAGTCTCCCAAGCCCTGGTGATGATGTCTCTTCCTCCTACTGTTGCGCCTACACTCCTTGATTCTCCCGCTCCTGCTGCCGTCTTGGAGCGTGTCCTTTCAGAGATGACCCAACTGCAGGCGGATCTCCTGAGCGCTGACCCACGCCTGGTGGCCGGGCGTCTAGAGCTAGCCTCCGGCTGGCTTCATTCTGACCTGGCAGTACGCGCAGCGCTGAGCCAGGCTGTTGCGGCTTCCGAGAGAGAGAAGCAAGGAGCCGTCGGTGCTGCAGCCGATCATGAGGTGGCGCTGAAAGAAGCCAAGGCCGCCCGTGACCGTTGCCAAGCGCTGGAGGGCGAGTTGCAGAGCCTGCGCGATAAGCACGCCGAAGAGGCGCGCTGCCGTGAAGCAGAGGAGAAGGAGAAGAAGGCCCGGTAGGAAGCCATCAAGAACCGTGATGCTGAGCTGGCAGAGCTGGGGAAGAGGCAGGTTGCCGAGCGCAACCGGTTGGAGGAGCTGGAGCAGAAGATGGGGGCAAAGGAGGCCGATCTCAATGCCAAGGCGTGGGTCTTGGCCGAAGACCGTGTGGCCTTCGCCGATCTCGAGAAGAGATCTCGAAAGGCGCTGAAGATGCTCTATGAGCATGGCCTGGAGAAGCCGCTGGATACCGACGAGGACGGCCCCGCCCAGCTGCTTCCTCTCGTGGTGAAGGCGCTTGAGGAGGTCGTTGAGGGCCTCGGTCCCATGGCAGAGGCGGAATCTCGTGTTTTGTCTTCAGCCGCTCTTACCCGCGTCCTCAGCCATCTGCACCTCCGCGACCCCAACGCCCAGTTTGACGAGATGCTGGAGCCTGTGGCTGAAGATCTCTATGAGACCGCCGCCGCAGCCATTCAAGGTCAAGTGGAGGCTCTGCTGGGGAAGTTCCGCGGCTTTGTCTCCGATCCTCTGTCTGGTGACGTCGCGGATCCTGCGGCTGGTGGCGAAGGTGAAGACATCGTCGCCCACAGGGGAGCTCCTTCCGCAGGCGACAGTGACATCCAGGGGTGACCCACGGCTATTCTCCTTGTTTCATTCCTGTGACATACATCAGGCCTGGCGGAGGCGTTTAGACTTTTCATTTGGTATTGTGAGAACAGTATGTTTGTAATATTTGCTTTGAGATTATGTGTTTTCCTTCCTTATTTGCCTTGTTCTACGTCGGCAGAGCCCGGCCCCGCGCATACCTCAACCGCCGTTGGGCCGATCGGAGACCAGGACGGTCCAAGGAGTGAGGGGCTACATGACCAGTTAGGCTCCTGAGTCGTGATGCTCAGGAGTCCCCCTTAACATGCGAACAACATATAGGGAGAGTTCGTGAGGATAGATTAATGTTCTACGTCGGCAGAGCCGGGCCCCGCACATACCTCAACCGCCGTTGGGCCGACCGGAGACCAGGATGGACCAAGGAGTGAGGGGCTACGTGACCAGTTAGGCTCCTGAGTCGCGATGCTCAGGAGTCCCCCTTGATGTCCAAACAATTTCCATACCTACCCTCGCCGAGGCCTCGGGAGGGGCGCGCGATGCCTAGGTCCGAGGGATCTGGTTGGGTGGCGTGTGCTTGGGCGTGACTCGAGCGCAGCCCCTGTGCCCAGCCCCCTCGCGCGACTCTCCCGAGGGGAGGCATCATGGTGAGGCTGGGCACTGAGCTCTGGGCTCCCTGAGGTTGGTACGACCGTGGGGTCGCCCTCAGTTGTTTATCACCAGCGCGGAGCATAGTGCTTCCGCTTGTGCACGGGCATAGCCGCTCCTCGGCAGTGTCGACAGCCAACGCGGAGCATGGAGCTTCCACTTGGGCGTGGGATGGGGGCCCCCTCCGGGAGGAGCCCCCGGGGCGTGTATAGCCCCGCCCTGACACGTGGCTTGCACGGCAGGGCTGCGAGGTGTATCTGGGCACTCGTGAGCCAGCGCGGGACTCACGAGGCCCTACCTCAAGGCGGGTTGCGCCTGGTCTTGAGTCATGGTGACTATATGTCCCTGCAAGGCGGTTAGATGCAAGCACTCTACGTCCTCAGGTCCCGGCCCTCGAGCAAGCTCAGCCGCCGCTGGTATGCCAGGTCACGATGCCGTGGTCAACGCCAGGGGTGAGGGCTGGAGAGCCAGTAAGAGCTCCTGAATCGCGATGCTCAGGAGCCCCCCTTTTAATGTGCAAGCAAATTGCATGGGGCGAACGGACCTGTGGTGGGCGGTGATCAAACAGGTGATAGCAGTTGGCAGGTTAAGCATGAAGAGCAGATTGCCTGAGATAAATGCAGGAACATACATGCCACTGGGTCTGGCCTGAGCGGCGTGGGGATGATGTAGCCCGAGGGGCGCCCCCAGCGAGGTAAACTTAGAAACATAAGCAAAAGGGATACATGCCACAGGGACGGACCCATGTGGCCTGGGAATAGTGCTGCCCGAGGGGCGCTCCCAGCTTAAATGAACTTGGAAGATGTCACCTGGGTCTGTAGGCGAAGTAGAGCTGGTGCAGCTAAAGCCACGCGTCGAAGGAATGACTTCTCATGACCCACCGGGACCCTAAGCCTCGGGAGGCTCTGGGGGCTCAGGAGGTTCCCTGAAGGCCGTCGCCATCTCCTCCAGAACATCGTGGAACCTAGCCTCCTGAGCAGCCTGGACTTGGCGCACATGGCGCTGATGGGCCGACGCCACACTCGGCAAGCCTAGGGGCATGCGAACGCAGCTGTGTGGTGGGCCCTCACAGCGGCCAGCGCGTGATGGCCAGAAGCGCTCCTGAGATGCGGCCCTGTCGAGCCCTGGGATGTCGACACAGGCGCGCAGCTCAGCACCCTCGCCTGGGTGGTGAGCCACACTCTATGAACGGCTGTCGCCACGCATGGCCTTTGCGTCCTGTAGCTCTTGGGTGGTCTTGGTGATAAACTCCCGGGTGGTGGGCATTCCTCGCCCCATGCTCTCCTGAGGAACACGTGCCGTGAAGCACGCTTCCAAGTGGTGCCCAAGCGCCTCCCTCGTGATATTGGCAAGGTCTGAGGCCCTCCAGAAGAGAGCCCCCGAGCCTTGCCTGAGGAGGGCGTCGGGCGCGCTTTCCTATGCGGTGGAGGGAGGCACCCCTGGAGCGGGCGCCGATCCTGACGAGGCTCCTGATGCGACGCCATCTTCTTGGGGTCCTGCATGGTGCGGTAGCTTTTTCTTGGGGATGGCCTCTAGAGGGCCTTCACTTCTCTGTCAGGGTTGTCGATTGCTGCAGCTTGGAAGGCACGCTCGAGGGAGAACACCGCATCCCTTTCTTCACATGGGACCATGATGACCCCCCACTTCCTGGCATCTTGAGAATGTTGTAGCCGTGGTGAGTGACTGCCATGAACTTGGCCAGGGCTGGGTACCCGAGGATGGCATTGTACGGCAGGCGGATGTGCGCGACGTCGAAGTCGATGAGCTCGGTGCGGTAATTCTTGCGCTCCCCGAAGGTGACAGGCAGGCGGACTTTCCCTATTGGTGTGGTGGAACCGTCAGTCACTCCTGAGAAAGGCTTGGTTGGCTGGACCTGCTCATAGGGCACTTGGAGGCTGTCGAATGTGTCGGCGGATAGGACGTTGAGCCCTACGCCGTCGTCGATGAGAGTCTTGGTGACTTGCACATTGCTGATGACTGGGGAGCACAGCATAGGGAGTGTGCCAGCGGTGGCTGCACACTTGAGCTGGTCGGCCAAGCTGAAGGTGATGGCGCATTGGGACCACCGGAGCGGGCGCGTGGCCTCGAGCTTGGGGAGCGCCGCGTTTACTTCGCAAGCGAATTGTTTGAAGATGCGCTGAGAGGCTGGGGCCTGAGCGCCACCCAAGATGCAAGCGACCGCGCGCGGCTCCTAGAAGACCCCAGCCCTCTCGTCCTGGTGGTGGTTGTCGTTCCTCCTTGGCGGCGGCAACGGGGGAAGACCGGTTGCCCTGGGGGCGATCCTCACGAGGCGGGTCCCTCCAGGCGCCCTCGCGAGGTTGGTCCTGCCAGCGGTCCTCATGAGGCCGGTCACGCCACTCTTGGCGCGGGCCACGGTCGTCCCAGCGTCCGCCTCCGCGTCCTCCTCCGCGGCCGTAGCCCCGATAGTTGCACTCGGGGCGTCGGCCGAAGCGTCCTTCTCGAATGGCTTTGAGCTCTTGACAGTCGCTGGTGTTGTGGGTGTTCTGGTTGTGGAAGGCACAGAATGGGCGGCCGTTCTTGGATGACTCGGGCTGATCTCTACCTCGCTTGGTGTCGGGCTCTGCTGTGAGTACTACTGCCTCTTTGCGCTTCATGTCCTTGGCCTTGGCTTTCTTTTCCTCCACTCTTGCAGCTGGCAGCTCGAGGAGAGAGAGGCGCCCCTCCTTAGCTCTTGCGCACCTGGTCGCCAGGTTGAACAGCTCCTGAGATGTGCAAAGCTCCTCATGGATAGCCTGCTCTTCCTTCATCTTGACATCGCGGACGCCATCGGAAAACGCGGAGATGATGGCCTTGTCCGTGACCTTGGGGATCTTGAGGCGGGTGCTGTTGAAGCACTGGATGTACTTCTGGAGGGTCTCTCCTGGTTGTTGCTTGATGCGGCGTAGGTCGCCCGCGACCAGTGGGCGGTCATGAGTGCCCTGGAAGTTGGCGATGAAGTGGTCGCGCATCTCGTCCTAGGAGGAGATCGAGCCGTGCTGTAGGTTCAGGAGCCAGGAGCGGGCCCCATCCTTGAGAGCCATGGGAAACCAGTTCACCATGACTTTTTCATTGCTGTTGGCCGCTTCGATGCTCAACTCATAGAGTTCCAAGAACTCCGCGGGGTTGGCGGTGCCGTCGTATCGAGGAGGCAGATCTGGCTTGAACTTGCTTGGCCAGGCAACGCTACGCAGCTCAGGGGTGAAGGCGCGGCAGCCTTCCGTGGTTGCCAGGGCCCGCTTCGGGGGCGGAGCTTGGTCTTGGCGAGGTCCGCGCTGTGCCACCGCAAGCGGCGTGCGGTCTTGACGAGGTGGCGCGGGGAGCGCTGGTGCAGCTTCTCGCGGCTGCGGGATTTCTTGGCAGCTCCTTTTTTCACACGAGGGCGCTGGGCACGGCGTATCACGCCACGGAGCCGCGCGCCTTGGCGCCAAGGCACCATCTTGGGGTCGAGGCGGTGGAGGCACACCGCGAGCCCCGTCGCTCGCGGCCTCCTGAGGGGGAGGCAGAGAGTGGGACTGCGCCAGAGAGCCCCCCGCGGCACGGACGAGCTCGGCGACGCGGTCGAGCCACTCCTCATAGACGTCGTCGATGGGGCGGTAACGCAGGAGCTCGTTTGCCGTGATGAGCGCGGCCCGTGCCTCCATGGGAGCGCGGTGCGCATGAGACGAAGAGCCAGCAGGGGTGAGCGATGGAGTAGCGGTGCGGTTGTCCTGCCACACCAAAGGATGTTGCAAGGACGCCTGCTGCTCGTTTCCCACCGGGTCGGTGGCAGCGTTGGCGGCGGGGGACGGAGGACGACGAGGCAGCCCGCCGACGGGAGCTGTCTGAGCGACGCGGGCGGCGAGGGCGACCCAACGCTCAGCTCGAGCGCGGCGAGCGTCTGACATGGAGATGACGGAGCGACGGAGCGACGAACTGATGGAAGGGAAGCTACGGCGCACCCCTACCTGGCGCGCCAAATGTCAGGGTATGGGGTCCCGGCAAACCCTTAAGGTTCGAACACTGGGGTGCACGAAGTCTTTCCCTCCAACCGATCTACGCCCTAGCTCGCTAGGATCTCGCGGACGAACTCGACGAACTCACAACACAGAAGGACACGGGGTTTATACTGGTTCGGGCCACCGTTGTGGTGTAATACCCTACTCCAGTGTGGTGCTGGTGGATTGCCTCTTGGGCTGATGATGAACAATACAAGGGTAGAACGGCCTCCTGAGGTTGGGGCGCTCTTGAGCTCGGTGAGCTTGTGTGTGTGGGGGTGGTCTCTCTCAAGCTAAGATGAGATCGTCCTCCCACTGTGGTGGCTAGTCCTATTTATAGAGGTCCTGGTCATCTTCCCAAATATCGAGCGGGTAGGGAGCCAACAATGGCGGGCTAATTTGAAGGGGGACAGCTAGTACAAGCTATCCTGACAAAAGCAGTCTTCGCCTGCACAAAGTTCTGGTGGTGACACTGTTCTGGGCTCCAGGTGATCTCCGTCTTGTAGTCCATGGTCTTGGTCTTGTTGCACCGAAATGGCAACCTTTGCCTGAGGCCTCGGTACTCCGCGGCTGCACTTGCCCCCTTTGCACCAAAGAGGAAACAAGGACGTTGTGCGCACTGGCGCCCGCCTGGTGTCAATCGTCACGGCTCACGTCACAAGAACCTCGTGAGATTCGCCTCGCCTTGATATCTCCGCTCCTCGTGAGCCTGCCTAGCTAGGCCACTCCAGAGGAGGTCTTGTGTCGTCTGCCTCGCGAGGCATGGTCCCTCGCGAGGGTCTCGAGTGCTTTGTTGGTGAAGATGGGCCGTACGGCCTGCTAGCTTAGCCACGCCGCGGGCCGCAGGTAGGCAAATCTGGGGACCCCCGTTCCCAGAACACCGACAACGCCCACCCCCTAGGCGCGCCTAGGTGGCTTGTGGGTCCCACGTGGGTCCCCTCCACTTATTCTAGCACTTATCCACTTTGTCTTCCTCCAGAAAAAATCCCACCATTGCTCAAACCCGTGTTCTAGCTCATTTTGTTGCCATTTCGATCTCTTAGCTCAAAGCTCCATTCGCAAAACTGTTTTGGGGGATTGTTCTTTGGTATGTGACTCCTTCAATGGTCCAATTAGTTTTTTTAGTGCTTTATATATTGCAAATTTTGCTGCTGTGGTGACTTTGTTCTTGAGCTTGCATGTCAAATTTATATAGTACAAAGTAGTTTTGATGCATGATATAGCCTCTAGGCACTTGTGAGAGTAGTTGCTATCAATCTTATTTAGTTGTGTTCACTTTTATTTTGAGTCACTAAATTTTTTAGAAATTTTCAGAGAAAAAGGAAATAAATGATGAAGAGATGGTTAAGGGGTTCTTCAAGCCGGAAGTCAAATGAGAATGAAAATGAGGAGAAGAAGAAGCCCAAGTATAATCTTCCGCGTGCGGTGGAGGTTCGGACATGTATATGGCCAAGCGACGCATTCTTGAGGGAGGCTGGAATTTATGATGATTTCTATTATTTGGAGGAGAATGTAGGCATCACCGACTTCCTCCAAGGTAAGTGTGAACAATATCTTTTGCTCACTAACACTTTCGTGAAAAAATTTCATTTCTATTCTAGGAAGTCATGACCCACGGTAGAATTTTATTTATATGATGAGCATAAGGAGATGACGCTATATGATTTTTGGGAGGCTTGCAAGCTACCTAATGAGGGTAGCGTCAGTGAGCAACGTCCTAGAGATGTGGAAGACTTTATTGATGAAACTACTGTAGGGGAAGAGAGAGGGGTGTCAGAAGCGAGAGTGGCTAGCTTACATTTTCCTATTTTACGCTATTATTCATTATTTGCGGGGATATGTCTGATTGGTCGTGGGGAGAGTGGAGGCCTTAGTGCCCCTAATCTTGCTATTTTGCGGCATGCTTTATATTTTGATAGAACTTTTAGTTTGGGCGCTATTGTTGCTCGTCGGTTAAACAAAAACCGCATGAAGGGCCCCATCTTTGTAGGTATCTACGCCTCCCGCCTTACTAGACGCTTTGAGATACCTATTAGGCATGAGGAGGAGGAGGACATACTGCTACCCACGAGATATTTGGACTATAATAGTATGGTAGCGCATGGTTTTATTAAGAAGGATAAGGAAATGAGACTCCTCTACAACCTAGTATTTAGCAAGGATACTTGTGAAACTATTATGTTGCCTGCTTCTTCTTTGTTTGATATTCGTTCAAGCAGGTACACTATTTTTCCCGAGGACATCTACAGATTTTGGGGTTTCCACCACCCCTAGTACCTGAGCCAGCACCAATTCTTGATCCATATCAGGAGCCTGTTTTTCAGTGGGAGCCATAGGAGCTCGCCAACCGGTGGAACCCTCAGGACCCTCCAGAGTATCGAGGAGAGGGTTATTTCGAGCCATGGCCCTAGACCAACTTAGGCCAAAAGCCTAAGCTTGGGGGAGTATGTATCTCTCACTGACATTACATTCATGTTCACACACTCATTTCAGTTGTCGGTGTTCATACTTTTTCATTGTATTATCCATACTAGTTTGTTTTTCTTGCTTTCTTCTTGTGTGTTTGAAAAACTTTGAGGAAATCAAAAAAAAATTAGTTCTTGCTTCTTTTTAGTTTTCTTTCTAGTTTATTTAGTAGTGGTATTAAAAGAAAACCCAAAAAGATTTCTTGTTCTTGTTTTTTTTGTTGGGAGCTTTCCCGTGTAAATAGTTTTTCTCGTTGTTCTTTTGCATTTTTCAGAAATACAAAAACTCAAAAAATATTTCAGTGTGTTTGTTTGAAATTATTTTCTTTTTCTTTGGGTCGTAAGGAGAAGACCACGATGAACATGTTGAGTGGCTCTCATATGCATTATCGTTGATCTAACAAAGAGCCCATATTACCTTGTCCTCTCCTTTGAATAAATGTTTGCAGATTCCAACTTAGTCCAATGCATGCACACTCTTATTATTATCCACACTGTTTGGTCATGCGAGTGAAAGGTGATAATGACGACATTTGATGAAATGATTAACATGGAGAAAAGCTGGTTCGAACTCCACCTATTTTGTGTTTGTAAATATGATTAGTTCATCATTTTGGATTCAACCCGTTATGAATGAAACATGTTTGCACTAAAAATTAGAGATTATAGCTACTCGTGCCATGCTTAATTAGCTAGGAGTGGATAATGGTTTATCTTGTGTGCCAACATGCTTTTAAGATGGTTATGATGTACTCCCTCCGTCCCATAATGTAAGACGTTTTTTGTCACTAGTGTAGTGCTAAAAAGTGTCTTACATTATGGGACGGAGGGAGTAGTATGATAGGATGGTATCCTCCTTTGAATGATTCAAGTGGCTTGACTTGGCACATGTTCACGCATGTAGTTGAAACAAAAACAACATAGCCTCCACGATATTTATGTTCATGGTGATTTATATCCTACTCATGCTTACACTCAATGTTGGTTAATCTCAACGCATGTTTATGGCCGTTGACGCTCTCTAGTTGGTCGCTCCTCAATCTTTTGCTAGCCTTCACTTGTACTAAGCGGGAATACTGCTTCTGCATCCACTTCCATAAACCCAAAGTTGTTTCATATGAGTCCATCATACCTACCTATATGTGGTATTTACCTGCCGTTCCAAATAAATTTGCATGTGCCAAACTCTAAACCTTCAAATAATAATCTGTTTTGTATGCCCGAATCGCTCATGTAGCGACTGCGAGCTGTTAGTATCGTCCATGCAAGGTGGGCTGTTCTCACGATGAGTGTTTATTCACTTGTCATTCACGAGAAAATGGCTGGTATTCGGGATGCCCAGTTCCATGCGCAAATCAAATCAAAATATAATTTCAAACAAAACTCCCCCAGGACTATTGTTGGTATGGATGGTATACGTTGCTTCGATCAGTCGTTGATGTCCACTACGCAACTTTATTCTTGTAGACATGTGTTGGGCCTCCAAGCGTAGAGTTTTGTAGGACAGTAGAAATTTTCCCTCAAGTGGATGACCTAAGGTTTATAAATCCGTGAGAGGTGTAGGATTAAGATGGTCTCTCTCAAGCAACCATCCAACCAAATACAAGAAATCTCTTGTGTCCCCAACACAACCAATACAATGGCAAATTGTATAGGTGCACTAGTTCGGCGAAGAGATGGTGACAAAAGTGTAATATTGATGGTAGAAAAATATTTATATAATCTGAATAAATAAAAACAGCAAGGTAGAAAATAGTAAACGGGCACAAAAACGGTATTGCAATGCTTGAAAATGAGGCCTAGGGTCCGTACTTTCGCTAGTGCAATCTCTCAATGGTGCTAATATAATTGGATCATATAACCATCCCTCAATGTGCAACGAAGAATCACTCCAAAGTTCCTATCTAGCGGAGAACATAAGACGGAAGCGTTTGTAGGGTACGAAACCACCTCAAAGCTATTATTTCCGATCAATCTATCCTAGAGTTCATACTAAATAACACGAAGCTATTCTTTCTGATCGATCTAACCAAGAGTTCGTACTAAAATAACACCAAAGCAAATTCAGTTTCATAATATTCAATCCAACACAAAGAACTTCAAAGAGTGCCCCAAGATTTCTACCGGAGAAACAAAGACAAGAACGTGCATCAACCCCTATGCATAGATTACCCCAATGTCACCTCGGGAATCCGCGAGTTGAGTGCCAAAACATATATCAAGTGAATCAATACGATACCCCATTGTCACCACGAGTATTCAATTACAAGACATATATCAAGTGTTCTCAAATCCATAAAATTATTCAATCCGATAACAACGAAATCTCAAAGGGAAAAACTCAATTCATCACAACAAGAGAGAGAGGGGAAAACACCATATGATCTGACTATATTAACAAATCCCGCGATACATCAAGATCGTGACATCTCAAGAACACGAGAAAGAGAGAGAGAGAGAGAGAGATTAAACACATAGCTGCTGGTACAAACCCTTAGCCCCGAGGGTGGACTAGTCCCTCCTCATCATGGTGGCCGCCGGGATGATGAAGATGGCCATCGGTGATGATTCTCCTCTCCGGCAGGGTGCCGAAATGAGTCTAGATTGGTTTTCGGTGGCTACAGAGCCTTGCGGCGGCGGAACTTTTGATCTAGGTTAACCCCGAGGGCTTTCGGAATATTTGTGAATTTATAGGGTAAAGAGGGGGTGCGGGAGGCCACCGAGGTGGGCACAACCCACCTACGCCCGCCTGGGGGCCCAGGCGCGCCCTGGTGGGTTGTGCCCCCCTCGGGGCACCCCCCAGGTGCTGCTATGGCCCATTCTAGGTGTTCTGGTCCATAAAAATTCTCCAAAAAGTTTCGCGGTGTTTGGACTCCGTTTGATATTGATTTTCTATGATGTAGAAAACAAGCAAAAAACAACAATTGGCACTGGGCACTGGGTCAACAGATTAGTCCCAAAAAATTATATAAAATTGTTATAAAATGGTTGTAAAACATCCAAGAATGATAATATATTAGCATGGTTACTTCATAAATTATAGATACGTTGGAGACGTATCAGGTGTGGAGTGTGCTTGTTGGTGGAGGGGGAGTAAAAACTTTACCATTCTGTTTGGGAACTGCCTATAATGTATCTAGCATGAAAGATACCGACATCTCTTGGTTGTTATGTTGACAATGAAAACATACCACTGAAAATTAGATCTATCTCTGTTTTAAAAGCTCGAGCTCTGGCACCTCTGCAAATTCCTGCTTCCCGCTGAGAAGAGCCTATCTATTTACTTTTATTGCTGAGTCATTTTCCTCTTATAAAAAACACCAGTTAGAGAGCACCAGTGTCATCTGTATGCTTCGTTATTAATTTATATTGAATATGAGTGTGACTGGATCTCTTTTGCCATGAATTGTAATGTCTAGTTAGTCCTTGATCTTCAAGGGTGCTCTGCATTTATATTTTGCGGTCTCGGAAAGGGCTAGCGAGATACCATTTTGTCATATTATATCATGATTGTTTTGAAAAACTGTTGCCATCCGAGATTCATTATTATTGCTCGCTACTTGATTATGCCATTGATGTGAGTAAATGTGAGACCTAAATGTTATTGCGAATATGGTTAGTTTATAATCTTTGTTGAAACCTTGAATGCTGGATATACAAATTTGCAACAACAAGATCAAACAGAGTTTGTAAAAGTTTTGATTTGTCACTTTCAGTTTGTCAACTGAATTGCCCGAGGACAAGCAATGGGTTAAGCTATGGGGGAGTTGATACGTCTACATCGTATCTACTTTTCCAAACTCTTTTGCCCTTGTTTTGGACTCTAACTTACATGATTTGAATGAAGCTAACCCGGACTGGCGATGCTTTCAGCGGAATTGCCATGGTGTTATTTTTGTGCAGAAATAGAAGTTCTCGGATTGACCTGAAAATTTATGGAAAATATTTTTGGTATATATAAAAAATATTGGTGAAATAATCAACCAGAGGGGGCCACCTAGAGGCCACAACCCCTGGGGGCGCCCTGCAGGCTTGTGGCCCCCCTGGAGCTCCTCCGACCCAATTCCAACTCTATAAGTACCTATTCATGGAGAAAACAATCAGAGAGAAGGATTCATCGCGTTTTACGACTCATAGCTGCCACTGCCTACTGTTCATCAGGAGGGCTAATCTGGAGTTCGTTCAGGGCTCCGCAGAGGGTGATTCATCGCCATCATCATCACCAACCTTGCTCCATCGCCAATTTCATGATGCTCACCGCCGTGCGTGAGTAATTCCATCGTAGGCTTGCTAGACGGTGATGGGTTGGATGAGATTTGTCATGTAATCCAGTTAGTTTTGTTAGGGTTTGATCCCTACTATCCACTATGTTCTGAGATTGATGTTGCTATGACTTTGCCATGCTTAATACTTGTCATTAGGGTCCGAGTGCCATGATTTCAGATCTAGACCTATCATGTTTTCATGAATATATTTGTGTTCTTGATCCGATCTTGCAAGTTGTAGACACTATTATGAGTTATGATCCGCATACCCCAAGGTGACAGTAATTGGGATTCTTTCCGGTGATTACCGTAGTTTGAGGAGTTCATGTATTCACTAAGTGCTATTATACGTATCCAACGTATCTATAATTTTTTATTGTTCCATGTTGTTATATTATCAATATTGGATGTTTTATAATCATTTTATATCATTTTTGGTACCATCTTATTGACACAGTGCCAAGTGCCAGTTGCTATTTTCTCCATGTTTGTTACATCGCAGAAAATCAGTACCAAACAGAGTCCAAACGCAACGAAACTTTACGGAGATTTTTTTGGACCAGAAGGAACATAATGGGCCCTGGATGCGCCTGGGGGTGCTCTGAGGAGAGCACAACCCACCGAGGCACGCTAGGAGGCCCAGGCGCGCCCTAGTGGGTTGTGCCCACCTCAGGTGCCCCCGGGGCCGCCTCTTTGCTCAATAAATACCCAATATTCCCAAAACCCTAGGGGAGTCGATGAAATATTCATCCAGCCGCCGCAGAGTCCAGAACCACCAGATCCATTCTAGACACCATCTCGGATGGGGTTCACCACCTCCATTGTGCCTCTCCGATGATGCGTGAGTAGTTCTTTGTAGACCCTCGGGTCCGTAGTTAGTAGCTTGATGGCTTCATCTCTCTCTCCCTCTTGATTCTCAATACAATGGTCACTTGGAGATCCATATGATGTAACTCTTTTGTGGTGTGTTTGTTGGGATCAATGAACTTTGAGTTTATGATCAGATCTATCTTTTTATATCCATGAAAGTATTTGAGTTTATTTGATCTCTATTATGCATGATTGCTTATAGCCTCGTATTTCTTCTCCGATATTTGGGTTTTGTTTTGCCAACTTGATCTATTTATCTTGCAATGGGAAGAGGTGCTTTGTAGTGGGTTCGATCTTACGGTGCTTGATACCAGTGAGAGAAGGGGAATCGACACGTATGTATCGTTGCTACTAAGGATAAAACGATGGCATCTATCTCTACATAGATGGATCTTGTCTACATCATGTCATCGTTCTTATTGCATTATTCCGTTTCTCCATGAACTCAATACACTAGATGCATGCTGGATAGCGGTCGATGTGTTGAGTAATAGTAGTAGATGCAGGTAGGAGTCGGTCTACTAATCTTGGACGTGATAATGATCATTGCGTGGATATCGTCATGAGTATTTGAAGTTCTATCAATTGCCCAACAGTAATTTGTTCACCCACCGTTTGCTATTTTTCTTGAGAGAAGCCACTAGTGAAACCTACGGGCCTGGGTCTCTTTCTCATATATTTGCCTTTGCGATCTACTTTTCCTTTGATTTTATTTTCAGATCTATTAAACCAAAAATACAAAAATACCTTGCTGCTATTTATCCTTATTTATTTTATTTAGCGTTCGATCTATCAATCTACTACAAATTTACCTCACGTCCGTTTGCCTATCTTGAGGCGTTGTACCCCAGAAGGGATTGACAACCCCTTTAACATGTCGGGTTGCGAGAAGTTGTTATTTGTGTGCAGGTGTTGTTTATGTTGTGTTGCTTGGTTCTCCTACTGGTTTGATAACCTTGGTTTCACATCTGAGGGAAATACCTACCGCCGATGTGCTGCATCATCCCTTCCTCTTTGGGGAAATACCGACGTAGCTTCCAGCGACATCAAAAGGAATTTCTGGCACCATTGCCGGGGAGGATCCTCAACATATACCAGGTTCCTAATCACTAATCTCATCTCCTCACAATTTACAATATTTTCCATTTGCCTCTCGTTTTCCTCTCCCCCACTTCACCAAAATTTGCCGTTTTATTCGCCCCTCTTTTTCCATTCGCCGTTTTCTTGTTAGATCTATCCTCTGCTTGCAATCATGAGTGATTTTGGCATGGAACCAACAGATGATGGCCTAACTCCTAAGATTGGATGTATGGGCAATTTGAATGCTAAAACTTTTATCTTGGGGCAAGGGAAAATTATGGGAAAAGAACGTACTCCAAGAATTTTTCAATTGTCTTGGGAATCTAAGTCTTAATGATGCTCTTATACTTAAAACCACTAGATCTTATGCGGATGCTATTTCAGCACTAGTTCTGAAACTTGAAAGTAAATTTATTCGTACCCATCCTACTTTGGAAAGATTGTTTTTCAATCTTCCCATTATAAAGAATCCTAGGGCCAAAAAGTTGGCCACCCTTGTCCTTGTAAATGAATTTGATTATATAATATGGGAAGCTAGGGAAATCTTTGATTTTTATGGTATGAATCGTGAAAAACCTGTGATAGATGAGATTCTTTACAATAGTGACTATGCTTTAAGACATTTGCTTGGGGATAACAAAATCTTTCATGAGAATCTTAAAAAGGAGGTCCCCGTTTTAGATATAATCCAACATGTTTTCAGTAATGTTAATCAACATTACTCTTGGATTGTTGCGGGGAATCAAAAAGGTTATGATGAACATCAACTTAGGAATGCCAAGGTTTCTATGGATAATATGTTTTATATTGTGTTTACAAAACCCCATGATGAAAACACCTCTAAGAAGGTTAAGAAGAAGGATGACAAAACTTAGATCCTTGCTTTATGCCTAGCTAAGGGCGTAAGACTATAACGCTTGTTAGGAGGCAACCCAATGAATAAAATTTATTTTTGCTTTTTGTTTCCTGTTTTTGAGTGTTAGCACAATTATGCTACTGTTACGACTGTGTTTTTTATATTTTAGTTAGTGTTTGTGCCAAGTAAATCCTTTAGGATCTTCTTGGGTGATAGTTGTTTGATCTTGCTGAAAAAACAGAAACTTTTGCGCTCGCGAAAATAATATTCATTTTTTACTAGAGAGCGATAAAATACCCATTCCACTTGCAATAGATCAATATACAAATTGCTCAGGCCATCCTAATTTTTCAGAATTTTTGGAGTTACATAAGTATTCGAAATAGTCAGATTTCTACAGACTGTTCTGTTTTGACGGATTCTGTTTTCTTTGCATTGTGTGCTTATTTTGATGGCTCTATGGTTTTCTTTGATGAGTTTTTGCCATAGAAAAGTTGGAATACAGTAGATATAATGCAAGAACAAAATATGAATTAGTTTGATACAACACTTATAGTAGTGATTTATTTTCTTATACAAATGGATCTTACAAAGGTTTTGTTGAGTTTTGTGTGATTGAAGTTTTCAAGTTTTGGGTTATCTTGCGATGGATGAAGGAATAAGGAGTAGAAGAGCCTGAGCTTGGGGATGCCCCGACATCCCGAGCTATTATCCAAAAATGAGCAACAAACTAAGCTTGGGGATGCCCCCGAGTGGCATCCCCTCTTTCTTCTAATGACCATCGGTATTTTACTCGAAGCTATATTTTTATTCGTCACATACTATGTGTTTTGCTTGGAGCGTATTGTATGATATGAGTCTTTGCTTGTTTTATTTTGTGTTTTAAGTCTTGATCCCTTGCTAGACACATCTATTTGAGAGAGCCAAAATTATGTCATGACTTGTTAGAATTGCTCCGTTTGCTTCACTTAAATCTTTTATGAGCTATGGACTTTCTCTAGTTCTTCACTTATATATTTTTGAGCACGGTGTGCTTAGTATTTTTGAAGAAATGTTCTCTTGCATCACTTAGATTTATTTGAGAGTTAGTAAAATTTTCAAGAAATTCTCTCTTGCTTCACTTAAATTAATTTGAGAGAAAGAAAGAAATATTATGCTCATGATCTTCACTTATATTTATTTGAGCTTATGAAAAGCAACACATGAAAATTAGTCCCAAAGTGATAGACATCCGAGAAGCATATAATAAAAACTTTCATGAAGATCATTGGGCAAAATAAACTTGATTCTTCGTAATAGTTTTGAGATATGATGATGTGATATGTGAGTTATGTTGATGAGTAATTATGCTTTAATAAGAATATTGGTGTTAAGGTTTGTGATTCCCTATGCAAGCATGAAAGTCAATAGTCATGCAATGAAATTACATCCTACTTGTGGTGCATTATTCGGTGTTAATTGTGCTTAATGCTCGCTTATGAGATTATTCGTTTCTTGGTTGGTCGCTTCTCAATCTTTTGATAGCCTTCATTTTGCACTAAGTACGATCACTACTTGTGCATCCAAATCCCTTTAAACCAGCTTTGCCACATGAGTCAACCATATCTACCTATATGCGGTATTCTTTTGCCGTTCTAAGCAAATTTGCATGCGCCATCTCTAATTCAAAATAAACTTCTCTTTTGTGTTCGTTTCACTCGCGGAGCAGTGAGGGGTGGCTAATATTTTCCATGCTAGATGTGTTATTCTCACGATGAGTGTTTATTCACTTGTCATTGCACAAGAGTAAGGCAGAGGTATTATGGATGCCTAGTCCCGAATTGAAAAAATGAATTTACTTTATGTTGTCGAATGATAAATTCCTTGGAAAGTGTTGGTATGGAAGGCACCAGTGGATACGTTTAGCCATGGAAAGTGAAAGTATGGTGGAAAAAGGAATAAACTTTATTTTCTATTTAGGAACCGCCTATGACATATCTAAGCATGGAAAGTGTTGGGAACTCTAAGTCGTTTTTGTTGGTGGGATGGATACACCTCCCAAAATGTTTTTATCCCTAAGCTTTTCTCTTTGAGCTCTAGAACCTCTACAAATCCCTACTTCCCTATGCGAAGGGTCTTTCTTTTACTTTATGCAATTTTTATTTTTAAATTTGAGTCTCCATCTTCTCTTGTAAAATCACCAACTAGGAGGCAATATGAACGCACTTAAGTATTTGGTGTAGTTAATATGCGAGTGTGTTTCATGAATGGATCAATGGTTGAGCATGATGGGCTAGGGGTAACTTATTTTAGCATTGATATTTTGAAAGACATGGTTGCTTGTTGATATGCTTGAGTATTTAAGTTATCATGTCAAAACTAGACTATTTCTTTAAACAATATAAAAGTCCAAAGGTCCATGCTATAAAGAAAGAATATGATATGACATGTTAGGCAACATTCCACATCAAATTTTTTGTTTTTATCACTTCCCTACTCGAGGACGAGTAGGAGTTAAGCTTGGGGATGTTGATACGTCTCCAACGTATCTATAATTTTTTATTGTTCCATGTTGTTATATTATCAATCTTGGATGTTCTATAATCATTTTTTGGTACCAACCTATTAACATAGTGCCAAGTGCCAGTTGCTATTTTCTCCATGTTTGTTACATCACAGAAAATCAGTCCCAAACAGAGTCCAAACGCAAGAAACTTTACGGAGATTTTTATGGACCAGAAGGAACATAATGGGCCCTGGCTGCGCCTGGGGGTGCTCCGAGGAGAGCACAACCCACCAGGGCACGCTAGGAGGCCCAGGCATGCCCTGGTGGGTTGTGCCCACCTTGGGTGCCCCCAGACCGCCTATTTGCTCAATAAATACCCCAATATTCCCAAAACCCTAGGGGGGTCGATGAAATATTCATCCAGCCGCCGCAGAGTCCAGAACCACCAGATCCATTCTAGACACCATCTCGGATGGGGTTCACCACCTCCACTGGTGCCTCTCCGATGATGCGTGAGTATTTCTTTGTAGACCTTCGGGTCCGTAGTTAGTAGCTAGATGGCTTCATCTCTCTCTCTTGATTCTCAATAGAATGGTCTCTTGGAGATCCATATGATGTAACTCTTTTGCGGTGTGTTTGTTGGGATCGATGAACTTTGAGTTTATGATCAGATCTATCTTTTTGTATCCATGAAAGTATTTGAGTTTATTTGATCTCTTTTATGCATGATTGCTTATAACCTCGTATTTCTTCTCCGATATTTGGGTTTTGTTTGGCCAACTTGATCTATTTATCATGCAATGGGAAGAGGTGCTTTGTAGTGGGTTCGATCTTACAGTGCTTGATCCCAGTGACAGAAGGGGAACCGACATGTATGTATCGTTGCTACTAAGGATAAAACAATGGGTTCTATCTCTACATAGATAGATCTTGTCTACATCATGTCATCGTTCTTATTGCATTACTCCGTTTCTCCATGAACTCAATGCACTAGATGCATGTTGGATAGCGGTCGATGTGTGGAGTAATAGTAGTAGATGAAGGCAGGAGTCGGCCTACTAATCTTGGACGTGATGCCTATGTAATGATCATTGCCTGGATATCGTCATGAGTATTTGAAGTTCAATCAATTGCCCAACAGTAATTTTTTCACCCACCGTTTGCTATTTTTCTCGAGAGAAGCCACTAGTGAAACCTACGGCCCCCGGGTCTCTTTCTCATATATTTGCCTTTGCGATCTACTTTTCCTTTGCTTTTATTTTCAGATCTATTAAACCAAAAATACAAAAATACCTTGCTGCAATTTATCCTTATTTATTTTGTTTGGCGTTCGATCTATCAATCTACTACAAATTTACCTCATGTCTGTTTGCCTATCTTGAGGCACCGTACCCCGGAAGGGATTGACAACCCCTTTAACACGTCGGGTTGCAAGAAGTTGTTATTTGTGTGCAGGTGTTGTTTACGTTGTGTTTCTTGGTTCTCCTACTGGTTCGATAACCTTGGTTTCACATCTGAGGGAAATACCTACCGCCGTTGTGCTGCATCATCCCTTCCTCTTTGGGGAAATACTGACGTACCTTCTAGTGACATCATGCTAATGCTTTGCTCCAGTTCTCTATTCAAAGGAGGCCTTAATATCCCTTAGTTTCCATTAGGACCCCGCTGCCACGGGAGGGTAGGACAAACGATGTCATGCAAGTTCTTTTCCATAAGCACGTATGATTACATACGGAATACATGCCTACATTATATTGATGAATTGGAGCTAGTTCTGTGTCACCCTAGGTTATAACTGTTGCATGATGAATGCCATCCGACATAATTATCCATCACTGATCCTTTGCCTGTGAGCTCGTCATATATTGATCTTTGCTAAGTTACTTTGTCATTGCCACTGTTACAATTGCTACAAAACTGCTACTGTTACTTTTGCCATCGTTACCGTTACTTCCATACTACTTTGCTACTAAATACTTTGTTGCAGATATTAAGTCTTTCAGGTGTGGCTGAATTGACAATTCAGTTGCTAATACTCGAGAATATTCTTTGGCTCCCGTTGTATCGAATCAACAAATTTGTGTTAAATACTCTACCCTCGAAAACTATTGCGATCTCCTATACTTGTGAGTTATCAACCGACGAAAGTTGCGCAGTACTAGAGAGGCTAGCAATGGTGGAAGGGTGAGAGTGTGTATAATCCATGGACTCAATATTACTCATAAATAACTCACATACTTATTGCAAAAAATTATTATTCATCGAAACAAAGTACTACACGCATGCTCCTAGGGGGATATATTGGTAGGAAAATAACATCGCTCGTTCCCGACCGCCACTCATAAGGAAGACAATCAGTAAATAAATCATGCTCCGACTTCATTACATAACGATTCACCATACGTGCATGCTACGGGAATCACAAACTTTAGCACAAGTATTTCTACCAATCCACAATTACTCACTAGCATGACTGTACTTTTGTATCTCAAAAAAATCATAAGGAATCAAACTTCTCATGGTATTCAATGCTCTTTATATGAAAGTTTTATTATATCCCTCTTGGATGCCCATCATATTAGGACTAAATTCATAACAAAAGAAAATTACCATACTGTTTAGAGAGACTCTCAAAATAAAATAAGTGAAGCATGAGAGTTCAACAATTTCTATAAAATAAAACTACCGTCGTGCTCTAAAAAGATATAAGTGAAGCACTAGAGCAAATTGCCTAGCTCAAAAGATATAAGTGAAGCACATAGAGTATTCTAATAAATTCACGATTCATGCATGTCCCTTTCAAAAGGTGTGTACAACAAGGATGATTGTGGAAAACTAAAAAGCAAAGACCCATATTATACAAGATGCTCCAAGCAAAACACATATCATGTGGTGAATAAAAATATAGCCTCAAGTAATTTACCGATAGACGAAGACGAAAGAGGGGATGCCATCCGGGGCATCCCCAAGCTTAGATGCTTGGTTGTCCTTGAATATTACCTTGGGGTGCCTTGTCAATCCCCAAGCTTAGGCTCTTGACACTCCTTATTCCATAGTCCATCAAATCTTTACCCAAAACTTGAAAACTTCACAACACAAAACTCAACAAAAAACTCACGAGATCCGTTAGTATAAGAAAATAAATCACCACTTTTTGGTACTGTTGTGAACTCATTCTTTATTTATATTGGTGTAATATATATTGTATTCCAACTTATCCATGGTTCATACCCCTCGATACTACCCATATATGCATCAAAATAAGCAAACAACACATAGAAAATAGAATCTGTCAAAAACAGAATAGTCTGTAGCAATCTATAAACTTCGTATACTTTTGTAACTCCAAAAATTCTGAAAAAATAGGAAAATATAGGCAATTCATATATCAATCTTGTTCAAAAAGAATCAGATTTTATCACGCTTCTGTAAAAAAATGAAAATTATGTTACTGGGCGCAAAAGTTTCTGTTTTTTCAGCAAGATTAAATCAACTATCACCGTAAGACATCCCAAAGGTCTTACTTGGAACAAACACTAAATTAAAACACCAAAACACATCTAAATAGAGGCTAGATGAGAAATTCATTCAAAAACAGAAACAAAAAGGCAAAAACAAAAATAAAATTGGGTTGCCTCCCAACAGCGCTATTGTTTAATGCCCCTAGCTAGGCATAAAACATAGATCTAGTTACTGTCATCTTTGGTATGCAAACCATAAGTAGCTCTCATAATAGATTCATATGGAAACTTAATTTTATTTCTAGGGAAGTGTGCCATGCCCTTACTTAACGGAAATTGAAATCTAATGTTTCCTTCTTTCATATCAATAATTGCACCAATCATTCTAAGGAAAGGTCTACCAAGAATAATTGCACATGTAGGATTGCAATCTATATCAAGCACAATAAAATCTATGGGCACATAATTCCTATTTGCAACAATAAGAACATCATTAATACTTCCCATAGGTTTTTTTAATAGTGGAATCCACAAGATGCAAATTTAAAGAAACAAACATCAAATTCACAGAAACCTAGCACATCACATAAAGTTTTCAAAATCGTGGAAACGCTAACACCCACACAAAGCATGGCACTGATAATCCTTAATTTTAATCTTAATTGTAGGTTCCCACTTATCATAAATCTTTCTAGGGATAGAAACTTCCAACTCAAGTTTTTCTTCAAAAGATTTCATCATGGCATCAACAATATGTTTAGTAAAAGCTTTATTTTGATTATAAGCATGAGAAGAATTCAACATGGATTGCAACAAGGAAATACAATATATCAAAGAACAATTATCATAATTAAAATCATTGAAATCCAAAAGAGTGGGTTCATTGCTACATAAAGTTTTAACCTCTCCAATCCCACTTTTATCAAATTTTGCATCAAGATCCATAAACTCTGAATCATTGGGACGCCTTTTAACTAAAGTTGACTTATCTCCAGTCCCATCTTTATCAAGATTAATATTAGAAAAAAGATTCAATAGGAGTCACATCAATCACTTTAAGATCTTCATCATTATTTTCACAAGAAATCAAAGAACACACTTTTACAAACCAATCTCGCTTAGCACGCATCCTAGCGGTTCTTTCTTTACATTCATCAATAGATATTCACATAGCTTTTAGAGACTCATTAATATCATGCTTGGGTGGAATAGATATAATTTTCAAAGAATCAATCTCAAGAGAAATTTTATCCACGTTCCTAGCCAAATCATCAATCTTAAGCAATTTTTCTTCAACCATAGCATTGAAATTCTTTTGAGAACTAATAAATTCTATTATTCTCAAGATTAGAGGCCGTCTTATTATAATTTCCATAATAATTGTTGTAGGAATTACCATAATTATTAGAGGAATTATGTGGCACCCCGGCTCAGATAAACCGGAATGCCCCGTATTCTAGCCCAGAGATCGAGGAGAAGTCTTCTAGATTACGGCACTGCTTAGCATAGAACAAATCAGCTCTTTATTACAAGCTATATGGATACAAGGGGATTACATCAGCACGACAACACTACGCTTGCCATAGTTGCTCCATGCAAGCAGCAGCACAACACGAAGCAGCAGAATAACTACTGGCAGCGGAACAACGACGATGGTGATGAACTCCACTCTGCAGGGACTCTGGCTGGAACGCTTATCCTAGCTCGCAACAAGGGATCCATGGCAAACAAGCAATCAAATCCGACATGACCTGCAAACTGGCATGACACGCCAGGTCAGTACATTGAATGTACTTACAAGCTCACAGCAACCAAAAGCAATCAAGACAGACCACAACATGTCAATTACAAGTTAACAAGGATTAACATGATACTATCAAAACAACATGGCATGAATAACCTGATATAGCTAGAACAATACGAGCATGTCATGAACATATAAACATGATACCACTATCATGCAACATGATGACGTTATCATGCACTAACTTACTTTGTTCGGGTTACCTCGTAACCATCACAGACATCACACGATCATCTCAGGATCCAATCAAGCTTGGTATTAACAATATCATAGTAATCATTACATGACCACAAGGAGCTTGATCTTTACCCTTGACTCTCGCATAATACCACAAATATCCATCAACTCAGTATCCTCGATACCACGGTGATCATCTCATGATCACAACCAATCTCTTTCTCATCATCGAACCAGGGTTGTTATTAAGCACATTATTATTATTGTTGCCGCAATGTGACCAACTACGAACTGGGCCCATATCCACGGGCGCGACTATCGATATATTTAATACACACTCTGTAGAGGTAGCGCACTGTACCCACACCATGGAACCCATGGCCTTGTGGACCAACGATGTTGCGACAAAACCGTCCTACTGCCATGACACTCCCCCGGCCACTCCAACCAACTCCCCTCTGGGATAAGTCTTGGGTGGCCCCGTGCCTACCAAAGGCATCAACGGCCACCGTCGTGGAAAAACAAAAATGGTACCAAACATGGGCAAGCCGGCCACAACAACTACTAGCACACAAGGCTTATGCCGTCCAACCCGGCCAAGGTAGCGCCCGTGCATAACCTTCCCTAGTTGGAGGCACCGGCGAGAGGCATGACAATAGACCCAGTTAGGACCTCCCCATAAAAGGCAAATGTGGTTGCATTGGTCAGCTCGATATGGTGGCACCATGACTTAGCCAACAGTTTTTCAATTTCAATTTAATCCGGTTAAACTTGAATGCAATATGTTGAGCCATGATAAAATAACATGATGCAATAACAATGCATGAGCATGATATAAGCATGGGGTGCAACATAACTATCAACCATACCAACCATGAATCATATCCAACTGAGCATGACCTAATGACGAGCATGAATATCACAAGTATAACACTACTCATAGCATAACATGACCACTACCATCAACAATAAATACCATGCAAGAACACATCAGTAACATTACCGAGTAAACACTTAACCAAATAACAGCAAAGGAACAATGCATATCAATGGTACTCGGTAACATACGACAGTCATGCACCGTAGAACATGACCAACCCAACATGTACTACTACCAAGCATGGCCAATATGGAAGTAATACTAGCAGGTAGAACATTGTCAGATTCGGGGTTCCATTAAACCCTTGAGGTTCGAACTCTAGGGTGCGCATGATGACCCCTCTCTTCCTAGCTCGCTCTCGCAACGATCTCAAGGCCTAGCTCACCGAACCCAAGGAACAAGAGACACGAGGTTTATACTGGTTCGGGCCACCGTTGTGGTGTAATACCCTACTCCACTGTGATGTGGTGGATTTCCTCGAGGGCTAAGGATGAATCAGTACAATGGATGAACGGCCTCCTGAGGAGAGGTGTTCTTAAGCCCGATGAGCTAGTGTGTCTGAGGATGGTCCGAATGATCTGTCCCTTGCTATGGTGGTGGCTAGCCCTATTTATAGAGGCCCCGATCCTCTTCCCAAATGTTTGGCGGGAAGGGATCCCACAATGGCCAATTTTGAAGGGAGACAACTAGTACAAGTTATCTTGACAAAAGTTGGTCTTCGCCTGCCAAAGGTACTGGTGGTGATGCAGCTGTGGGCTTCACGGTGACCTCCGTCCTACCATCCTGCTGGTCTTGGTCTTGTTGCACTGATATGGAAACCTTTGCCTGATTCCTTGGGACTCCTCACCTGCGCCTGCCTCTTTAGCACCAAAGAGGAAACTGGTACACTGCGCCCGCTGGTGCCCGCCTGGCCTTGGTCGTCATGGCTCACATCACGTGAACCTAGTGAGGTGCCCCTTGCATAGACATCTCCGCTCCTCGAGAGCTAGCCTAGCGAGGCTGCCCCTAGGGAGGTCTTGGCGTCGTCCGCCTCGCGAGGCTTGGCCCCTCACAAGGGTCTTGAGTTGTCGCTGCAGATGATGGGCCGTACCAGGCCGCCGGTGGAGCCATGTCGTGGGCCGCAGGCAGGCAAGTCTGGGTACCCCCATTCCCAGGACGCCGACAGAATCCCCCGGCCCCAAGGCTCGCTCAGGCTTGGCTTTGAGGCGAAGCCAAAGGGCAAGTGCAGAGCGCCGCGAGCCCCAACCGCCTGCGGCTTTGATTGATGCATGGTGATTGACAGGACGTGGGCGTCTCCTCTTCCCCATGCTGCCTCGGCAACTGTTCGGCTTGACGAGTCCTTGCTGCATGCAGGAAAAACCATCATTACCTACGATCATGGAGGTCGGCAGTTGGCCTCCTCCTGGCTATAAATGACGAGAGGGGCAGAGCCCCCGTTGCTCATCTCTTCCTCCATTCTGCCTGCTTCTTCTTCATCCCCCTTGCTTCGCCGTCTTGCGACGACACCCATGCCGCCGATAAGTAGGTTCTCTACCGTCGAGAAGGGGAAGCCCCCCCCCATGAAGAGCAGGGGCCTATTCCCCCGAAGAAGAGGTTGGTACGCCCCCGCGATGTCATCACGAGGCCGAAGGTGATGAGGCCATGGTACGAGCGGCCTCCCCCTGGCTACCCGCTACCCTTGTACGCCCAAGCACAAGACCCCAGAGGAGGAGGCAGTGCCTCGCGCCGCTCGCGCCACGGTCGCGGCGGCCGGGTCGTGGTGGCACGTGCCGCCGACCCGCGAACTCATGCTGAGGGCTCCTCGCGCGAGCTCGTGGTGTGGGCAGCAATGCCACCGAGCACTTGGATCAGGTTCCCACAATTCTTCGCTGTAGAGATGCCGCCAAGGGGGCTGCTCGAGCTGTGGCTGCAGCATGCCGAGCGCGGCACCCCAGTGATGGGAGCGGAGGTTGAGGCTGTCTCCCCAGGCAAAATCTCCATTTCAAGTACGATGGCACCTCCACGATGTTCTTCAAAGTCTTTGATGAGGAAGGCCGCCGCCTGGAGTGCTGCCCTGAAGGGGGTCGCCAGGACGGCACTGGGCTCACCCTTGGTCCTGCTGACGACTCCTTCAGCAGCAGCGACGGCTCCTGGGAGTCCAACGACTCTCCCGAGCCTGATGAGACTCCGGAGACGAGCGACGACAGCTACGTGCCGCCGAGCTCTCACCATGCCCGGAGCACAGCAGCAGCGTCCTCTCGTCGTCGTCGCTGATATGGATGGGGTTGACGCTGGCCCATCGTGGCCCACTGTTGATGATGGCGTTGGTGTCGACACCTGTAGATATGATTCCTAGAAACCTCCTTCCTTTGTTCCCTGCGAGGAATCGAGATGAACCCCATGGGTGTGTGTAAAGAATCTGTAACGCTTTTGCATCAATGTCATTCTTATTGCAAAATTTGTGACTGCATGTGTTACTTTGGCATTGTCCCCCTTTTCGTCCTCGCAGTATGTTAGCGCTCTATGCGGACAGGTCCCAGTCCTTAGGTAGGCATCAGCCGTCGCTGGTATGCCAGGTCACGATGCCGTGGTCAAGGCTAGGAGGTGAGCGGCCCAGGGTCCGGTAAGAGCACCTGAGTCGCGATGCTCAGGAGCTCCCCCTTGGCATGCAAGAAACTCCCTAAAGGCAGAAAAGGAAGGCGGCACTGCCGAAGCAAGGCTGCAAGAGCCGAAAATCCAAAGTCACGAGTTGGGCTGTCTTGAACACGTGACTTATCTTGGCAATTCTGGTCAATTCCTTGCGTGGCGCCCGATTTACGCGCCGCTGATGGTGATACCATTAGGTTGTGTTCATGCCGGCTCCCCCCTTTCACACTCTCCTGAGTGCTCTGCGTCTACCAGGTCGTGATGCCGTGGTCAAGGCTAGGGGTGAGGGCTGGAGAGTGAGTATGAGCTCCTGAGGTGCGATGCTCAGGAGCCCTCCTTTTAACGCCAAAGCAAAGAACATGAAAGGGAGCAGCTGGTGGGCCACCTGTAGCTAGGCTCCGGAGATTCCTGCAGGTTAGTGCGAGAGAGAGGGAGTAGCCCATAGCCGCGCTTGCCGCCCTGCCATTGCTCCTTCCGTGATAAGATGAAGGCACTGTGGATCAGGTGAGGTGGCATGCACAGAGCCGGCTGCGAGCCAGAGCTTGATCACACAGGTTTATCGGTGTTACAGGACAGACCCGAGCACAAGCACCGTGCTAGCATGTGAGACTCCCGTTGCGGGATGAGCAAGTGATCGATCAGCAATGCGGGAGGCCATGATGAGCAAGCACCAGGCGAGCAATGATTATAAAGCAATTCATGCGATGAGGCAAGCCAGTTCGGATAGATGCAAGAACGATACATGCCACCGAGATAGACCCAAGTGGACTGGGCATGATGCAGCCCGAGGGGTGCCCCCAACTGAATGGGCTGGAAAGAGTCACCTGATACCGCTGTTGGAGAGGTGTTGGGGTAGCTGAAGATGCGCGCTGAAGAAGCTGCCCCTCACGAGCCGCCAAGGCCCTGAGCCTCAGGAGACCCAGGGGGTCCAAGTGGCTCCTGAAGAACTGTCGCCACCTCCGCTAGGGTAGCATGGTGCCTGGCCTCCTAAGCCGCTAGAATACCCTGCGGGTGGCGCTGGAAGGTGACAGCCGCGTTCGGCAGGCCGAAAGGCATACAAACGTACTTGTGAGGGGGACCCTCGCACCATGCAATAGTCGATGGCCAGAAGCGCCCCTGAGATGTGGCCCTGTGGAGCCCTGGAATGTCGATGCAGACGCGCAGCTTGTTGCCCTCACCAGGGCGCGGAGCTGTGCCAGGTGGTGGGCGGCGGTCGCGGCGCATGGCTCTTGCTTCCTGAAGCTCCTTGGTTGCCTTGGTACTGAACTCCTGAGCACTAGGCACTCCGTGCCTTGTGCCCTCTTGAGAGAAACGTGTGGCAAAGCACACCTCCCCCATGATGTTGGCTAGGTCTAAGGCCCTCAAGAAGAGAGCCCCCGAACCCAGCCTGAGGAGGGCACCGGGCATGCCTTCCTATGCGAGGGAAGGGGGAACCCCAGCTGCGGGCGCAGATCCTGATGTGGCGCCGCTGGAAACGCCGCTTTCCTAAGGCCCTTGGTGGAGTAGGTGCCTCTTCTTCTTGGGGATGGCCTCAGGAGGGCAGAGGGTGCCTTTGTTGTCGGGGTCTTTGGCTGCTGCAGCTTGGTAAGCATGCTCGAGGGAGCACACCGCATCTCTTTCCTCGCAGGCAACCAAGATGACGCTGACGCTCCCTGGCATCTTGAGGACGTTGTAGCCATGATGGGTTACTGCCATAAACTTGGCCAGGGCTGGATACCCGAGGATGGCGTTGTACGGCGGGCGGATGTGGGCGATGTCGAAGTCAATGAGCTCGATGAAGTAATTGTCGCACTGGCCGAATGTGACAGGGAGGCGGACCCTATCGAGGTGGTGGATCCGCCGATCACTCCTAAGTAGGGCTTAGTAGGCTGTAGCTGATCATATGACACTTGGAGGCGATCGAATGTCTCGACGGACAGGACATTGAGCCCCGCGCCGCCATCGATGAGGGTCTTGGTGACTTGGATGTTGCTGATGATGGGCGAGCAGAGCATTGGGAGGGCGCCGGCGGTTGCCGCACACTTGAGTTGGTCGGACAAGTTGAAGGTAATGGCGCACTTGGACCACCTGAGCAGGTGCGTGGCCTCGAGCCCGGGGAGAGCCGCGTTCACCTCTCGGGCGAACTGCTTGAAGATGTGCTGGGAGGCTGGGGCCTGAGCACCCCCAAGATGCAGGCGATGGCACGGGGCTCCTGAAAGCCCCCAGCCCCTCGTCTTGATGGTGGTCGTCGTTTATCCTTGGCGACGGTGGCAGCGGAGGGAGGCCGGTGTTGCCCTGAGGACGGTCTTCACGAGGCTGCTCCCTCCAGGCGCTCTCGCGAGGCTGGTCCTACTAGAGATCCTCACGAGGTCGGTCGCGCCACTCCTGGCGGAGGCCGCGGTCGTCCCAGCGTCCTCCACTTCGCCCTCCTCCTCGGCTATATCCTCCGTCGCTGTGCTCAGGGCATCGACCGAAGCGCCCGTCGCGGATGGCCCTGAGCTCTTGACAGTCATTGGTGTTGTGGCTGTGTACATTGTGGAAGGCGCATAATGGACGACTGCCCTTGGACGACTCAGGGTGGTCTCGGTCGCGCTTCATCTCCGGCTCAGCCGCGAGCACGGCTACCCCCTTACGCTTCACATATTTGGCCTTGGCCTTCTTGTCTTCCCGGTCAGCGGCTGGAAGCTCGAGGAGGGAGAGGCGCCCTTCCTCAGATCTTGCGCACTGTTGGGGAACGTAGCAGAATTTTAAAATTTTCTACGCATCACCAAGATCAATATATGGAGTCATCTAGCAACGAGGTAGAGGGGAGTGCATCTACATATCCTTGTAGATCGTGAGCGGAAGCGTTCAAGAGAACGGGGTTGATGGAGTCGTACTCGTCGTGATCCAAATCACCGATGACCTAGCGCCGAACGGACGGCACCTCCACATTCAACACACGTACTGTTGGGAAGACATCTCCTCCAACTTGATCCAGCAAGGGGGAATGAGAGGTTGATGGAGATCCAGCAGCACGACGGCGTGGTGGTGGAAGCAACGGTGATCTCGGCAGGGCTTCGCCAAGCTCAGGGAGAGGGAGAAGTGTCACGGGAGGGAGAGGGAGGCGCCAGGGGCTAGGGTGCGACTGCCCTCCCTTCCCCCCACTATATATAGGACCCCGAGGGGGGGGGCACCGGCCCTAGGAGATGCAATCTCCAAGGGGGCGGCGGCCAAGGGGGGTGGAGTGCCCCCCAAGCCAAGTGGGGCGCCCCCATCCCTAGGGTTTCCAACCCTAGGCACAGGGGGAGGCCCATGGGGTGGCGCACCAGCCCACCAGGGGCTGGTTCCCCTCCCACTTCAGCCCATGGGGCCCTCCGGGATAGGTGGCCCCACCTGGTGGACCCCCGGGACCCTTCCGGTGGTCCCGGTACAATACCGATTACCCCCGAAACTTTCCCGATGGCCGAAACTTGACTTCCTATATATAAATCTTCACCTCCGGACCATTCCAGAACTCCTCGTGACGTCCGGGATCTCATCCGGGACTCCGAACAACTTTCGGGTTACCGTATACTAATATCTCAACAACCCTAGCGTCACCGAACCTTAAGTGTGAAGACCCTACGGGTTCGGGAGACACGTAGACATGACCAAGACGACTCTCCGGTCAATAACCAAGAGCGGGATCTGGATACCCATGTTGGCTCCCACATGCTCCTCGATGATCTCATCGGATGAACCACGATGTCGAGGATTCAATCAATCCCGTATACAATTCCCTTTGTTAATCGGTCCGTTACTTGCCCGAGACTCTATTGTCGGTATCCTAATACCTTGTTCAATCTCGTTGCCGGCAAGTCACTTTACTTGTCGCGTAATGCATGATCCCGTGACCAACCACTTGGTCACATTGAGCTCATTATGATGATGCATTACCGAGTGGGCCCAGAGATACCTCTTTGTCATACGGGGTGACAAATCCCAGTCTCGATTCGTGCTAACCCAACAGACACTTTCGGAGATACCCGTAGTGTACCTTTATGGTCACCCAGTTATATTGTGACATTTGGCACACCCAAAGCACTCCTACGGTATCCGGGAGTTGCACAATGTCAGGACCCCGACTCAATGCCACATAGATCTAGCATGTAACACTTCATATCACTTTGCGGCCTCACGCACGGTATCCCCACGGGTGTCGCCTTACCTTTACCCGGGACCGTTTGCGCCTTTTGGCACACGTATATGACAGTGTCGCTAGCATCCATATGATAAGGAGCCCGGGCTGACATGGCTAGTCGTAAACCCAAAGTGGCACAAACTTACAGGGACATGCATCCATGACCCAGCATCGAACGTGTCGGTTATCAGCGAGTGAATCCAGGCTGTAGCACTGGGCTAGCAGGACTCCGGTGAACCGGGATGTAGCGGGCTAACAGGACTCCGGTATCCATCGCGTGACATTTCCCCGAAGGGACAGACACAGGAACGAAGAAGGACACATGCCGGCCAGCCTAAGTGTTCCGGAGCAGTAGCAAGCTACCATGGCTCGGTGGAAACACTAGGAGACATTTCCCGGTAAGAGAGGCTACTAAAGATAAACAACTAGATAGTCAGATCCCACACATACCAAGCATTTCAATAACATACACACAATATGCTCGATATGTGCAAACACAACATGGCATCACAACATGACTCTACGACTCAAGTATTTTATACAACAGGCTCCGAGGAGCGAGACATTACAAACATGGGTCTCGTGACCCAACAATCAGAGCATACAAGTCAAAGCACAAGCGGAAGCTATCATGTCTGAGTACAGACATCTATAAATGAAAAGGGCTGAGAAGCCTGACTATCTATCAGATCCTGCCGAGGGCACAAGATCGTAGCTGAGGTATCAAGCTAAACGTTGAAGTCCAAGCGGAACTACTAGTGAGACTGAAGTCTCTCTGCAAAAACATAAAATAGGCAAATGTGAGTACAAATGTACCCAGCAAGACTTACATCAGAACTATCTACATATGCATCATTATCAACAAAGGGTTGGAGGGGTTTGACTGCAGCAAGCCAGCTTTGACTCGGTGGCTATCCTGAACTACGACTGCAAGTAACTCTTTTGAAGTGGCGCACACGAGTCCACATATTCACCATATCAATACACCACTATGGATCCGCTCCCGTCTCCCTACGAGAACGCCATCCATAGCACTCACGCTTATCTTGCGTACTTTAGAGTATCCACTTTCACTTGTCTATGAACTATGCAAGGGGTCCAAGTTTCCATATCCGAGGAATCCGGCTATTCGAATAGATGATGTTAACCCTGCAGGGGTGTACTTCTTCACACATGCTCTCGCCACTTACCGCCCTGTACACGTCATGTACCTCAGCAACCTTCAAGCGGAAGCCGGGCGAGGGAGTCGGCCACGACCTGACTAACCGAACAAGTCTCTAGTCCAGGTTTATCGCCTATTCGGGTTCCATCCGCAAGGAGATCCGGCCGGGGTGTCGCTCACGGCCCCAAACGATGTGAGCAGGGTTCCCAAGCCCACCAACCGGGTGGCACTTGGTACACCGTGCCACTGTGCCTAGTCTGTCCCAAGCCCACCTGTACCGGGTGCCACTTGGTAGACTACTAACACTACCTACAAACACCAGAAACTAGTTGCAACTCCTGGACAGAGATCAAGTTGATTAATAAGTCGAGAGGGGCACTTAAGCATTCCAATGTGTGGTAGTAGCTGATCATGGATCACAAACACAGAACTCAGTTCCTGAGGACGGCTGCAATGAGACAACCCACCATGTACTCCTACATGGCCTCTCACTGCTACCTTTACCAAATCGTGTTCACACACTTAGCTCACACGCAGTAGGACATGTTCACACGCCTCTGATTCATCCCCGATGAATCAGACCTGACTCAACTCTAAGCAGTAGCAGGCATGACAAACAATCATGAATGAGTAGGCACATCAGGGCTCAAACAACTCCTACTCATGCTAGTGGGTTTCATCTATTTACTGTGGCAATGACAGGTCATGCGAAGGATAAAGGGGTTCAGCTACCGCAGCAAGTAACAAATATGTCGTTGTTGTCCTAATGTAGTAAAAAAAAAGAGCAGGAGCGAGAGAGTGGGATTTTATCGGAATGAACAAGGGGGTTTTGCTTGCCTGGCACTTCTGAAGATAACATTGAGTCTTCATCAGTGTCAACGATCACATCATCGATACAACGTCTATCGAGGGGGAACAACACCGGCAAACAGAAGGAAACACAATCAATGCAATGCACAATATGATGCATGCTATGACATGGCAACATGCTGGTGTTTTGAGCTAATGCATCTAGCAACAAGTTAAATGGAGTTGGTTTGAATCCTAGGTTCAAATTCAAACTCCATATGTGATTATTTAAATGCCATTCACTTCATTTGTCCTAAACAGTAGTGATAAGTTGTTCTAACATGCATGAAAATGGTACAGATGGATTCCTTGAATTTTTCTGATAATTTTTCATATATAAATTATTTAATATGGAGTTACGGTTGAATTTCTATGAATTTTAGAAGTTTTAGCTATTTTCTGGAATTTCCTGATTATTAATAAATCCAGAAATGAATACTGCGTCAGCATGACCTCACCCTGACATCAGCAGGTCAACAGACGCTGCTGCTGGTCAAACCTGACGTGTGGGGGCCACACGTCAGTGACACAGGGTTGTTTAACTCACTGACAGGTGGGACCGGTCAACGGCCACGTCAGCTAGGTCAACTCCGACGCGTGGGGCCACTGTGGTTAACTTAAACTAAACAGGGGGTTAACCGTGGTTAGTTAAGGGCGTGGGCCCATATGTCAGTGAGAGAGAGGGGGGTCAAACCCGGGTCAAACTCGCCGGAGTTGACCCGAGGCTCATCGCCGGCGAGGCCAGGGACGGCGGAGAGCGTCGGGATTCGCCCTCCGATGACCAAAAGAGCGGCGGAGGGGCTCTACGGGATGCCCAGACTCGCGCGCATCTAATAGGGCCAACGGGAGAAGCTAGGGTGGCCGGAGGCGACGACAGTCATGACGACGGCGGCGGCCGGAGTTCGGGTGGTGGCGGGTTTGGCGCTACGAGCGGTGGTTTGGCGCGCTGAGGGCACTAGGGAGAAGCTCTTGCTCCTCCGCACCCAAAGGAACGGACGGGAGGCCGCGAGGTGGCCGGAATTGAGCACGGCGTCGACCTCGGCGGTGGCCGGAGCTCGGTGGTTGCGGCTGAGAGGGCTAGAGCTCGCGGGCGAGGGAGCTGAGCAGCGCAGCGGCATCTACACAGCACACGGAAGTAGTCTGCGAGCTCGGTTTGGTCGTCGGGGCTTGCTAGCGCTGGCAGTGACGAGCGCAGCGGCGAGAAGCTCTCGGTGATGGCGGGAATCGAGCTAGCGAACCAAATCCACCACGGGGTATGAGGGGAAAGGGAGAGGGGCTCACAGGGAGTCGTATGAAGAAGACGGCGAGCTCAGGGAGGCCCTATGGACGACGAATCGGGCGGCGGCATCCGGCGGCCGTGGTCGGGGAAGAAGGGTCGCGGCGTCGTCTTGGGGTCCTCCGGCCTTGCGTGGGTCGGCGGAGAGGCGCGCGGGTTCTAGGCGGAGCTCGTGGGCTGGTCAGAGAAGCGAGGGGGCGGCGGTGGCCGCGGCAGCAGCAAGGGGCGGCGTCGGTCGCTCTCGGTTGCGTGCGAGAGGAAGAACAGAGGAGGAGATGGGGACGAGGGAGTGAGCGGGAGGGTTCCAGGGTCGAGGCGGCGCCGAGGAGAAGGCGCGAGGCGTCGTGGTGTCCAGGCGATGCAGACGAGCAGGGTGGTGGCGTGGCGAGCTCGGGCGCGTGCGCCGAGTCCCTCTTGTGCCTACTGGCGCGAGGAGGAAGGCGACAGGGGAGGGAGGCGGCGGTGGGCTGGGCCAGCGGGAGGAGCTGGGCCGGCTGGGCTGGACAGGTAAGCGGCGCCAGGTAAGTGGCCCAGGTGGCCTTCTCTCCCTTTCTATTTATTTCTGTTCTGTTTTTCTTTTATTTAATTCTTTTGCCACTGTTTTGAATTAAAAAATAATAATTCAAACAATGCCAAAGCTCCTCTGAATATTTTATTTCGCTAGATGGACTTTTCCAAAAGCTCATAAAATAATTCAGGGATATTTGAAATTATATTCTAATTATATGAATATAATTCAAATTCAAATAGCTAATGAATTAAATCCAAAGTCCCAAAAATAAATCCTTAAAAATGTTCAATATTTTGGTTGGGACCAGAACCCTTACCAAAAATTATCAAACATTTAAGAAGAGCACTTTGGAGCAATGAATGAGATTTTAGGGTTTTTGCCCTTCTTTTATTTAGGGTTTTTGAGGCTTCCAAAATTCCTCAGTTCAAGTTTCGAAAATATAGACATGATGCACACATGAAGCTAGCCTAGAGCATTACCAGAAGCTAGGGATGTGACAACTCACCCCCACTAAGCAAGAATCTTGTCTCGAGATTCAAGCGGAGGGTAGGATGAAGGGGAAATGCAAACTAGTACAATCTTCATGATCCAGGTTGCACTTCAAATGAACGTTGATTTGAACACCATCTTTGTCTTGTCGTCTTGCTCTGAGAATTCCAGCTAACATGACATGGAGAGAAGAAAGAGACTCTAGAAGGGTCGATCTTCTCGAAGATCGAACAACTCAGGATTAACTCCCAGAATGTGACATAGCAACATCTCTCGAGCTGAGAGACAAAGCATACCTCTAGAGGGATAGAGTGGAGCAGGTGACGAGGTTCACTAGGTAGACAACAATTCCATACCTAAGAAGGTGGTAAACGATTGTCAACGTAGCGAGGAGTTGAATTGCCATGATACCACGACGAAACATCCTGGAGGAGGGTGATTCGTAGATTATTACCTTAAGTGGCAAAAAGAATTACCTTTGATATAGAGATCATTGAAACTCTCTATATCAGCCGAAGGCAAATCACAGCAATCAATTGGCGGGGGTCAGTAGAATGGCATACTCGGACTTGGATGATGTGGATTACCTTGTTGAAGACAACGTAATGGATGAATTTGCTTATCACCGGAGATGGAAGAGACCCATGGTAGAATGGCACATTGGCGGTGCAAGCTAGGAACAAAATGCAAATGCTGGGAATGATTCTGGTAACTGGGGAAGAACCCAACAACAGAGAGTGAATTCACTGTTTGAATAGGTCATAGCATTGCCGAGGAAACTGAGAGCAAACCCAGTTAGTGCCGATGATAACACCTAGCGCTTGTGCGTGCTCTCAAGAACTTGAGCATTTCCACAATCATCAAGGTTTTATCAACATCCGTGTCAAGGGTGCTGACCACACAACATACTACCGTGATGAATGATGATGGATGATGCAGAAGCAAAGGAAGATAACACTTTCTCAGATTTCACCCTAGCAATGCCAAGGAAAGAAAATCTGGATGATCGACCGAGAGACATTTAGCACTCCGCTTCTAATGTTCTCCTTGATGTGCTAGTGTATCCCATTCATAGATATGGTTTGATAACTAGAACATCAAGTAAAGGTCGGACTTCGGAAGCAATAGAATCCATAAGGAATAGTTACGGAGGTAAATCCTACGAAATCCTTATGGGGAGGTGGCCAACTTCCCCAAACAAGATACTACAATAATAGGTCTTCCGGCTGGGTGTGTTGGCCACGACATCCACTTTACCGGTTATCGAGGGACCAATATTATAGTTCTTGGGAAATGTTCCAACCATCATATCTGCCTGAGACTCAGATCCGGTTGGTGTCAGGATATTCCAGACTCATCGAGTCTAGGAAGAAAAATGAAAGTTTGCAACACAAATCGACGAGATGACGTTACGAAATTCTCAGGAAATGAACTACGATAGCAAGCTCCAAAACATGAGCTGGTTCTGCTACAAACATGTGAACACGTTGTTCCAGACAAGCATGCCCACATGGTAGTCTTACAATAAAACACTACCGAGTTCTGGTTGGGAACCATAATCGAGGATATTGAAGTCTTGTGCATGACCTAGGATTAGCACATCAACTCCTTTTCCGTGAACAAATCAATCAGTGGCTTGGGGTGCTAGGGTATACATATGGAATGAAGGTTGCAAGTCTCCGAACCACAGAATACTTCACACGTATGCATGACTGATTTGGGATGATTCCAAAGGAAACAACATTGACTTTCTCGAGTCCACGGCGGCAACTTGCATCCAATGCACATGAACTAGAGGAAGTCTCTCCTTACATCCGAACATATGCTTCATGAGCTAGCATGAACAAATGCTTTCAAAAGTTTCCAACACTAGCTTAATGCTCAGCAAAATTATGGAGAAGGCAAGGATGTTGTCAATGGGCTCAACAACAATTCATCTGGGTTTCCTTTCAAAAGGAATTCCATAGTTAAGTGAACAAGTGATAGCATTGGTCAGACCCAAAAGATATAATGGTGTATGCTCGAAGGATCAACCACGAGTAAGACAACATTACGAATATCGTTGGTTCTGGTCTGATTGGATGATAGCCCATACTCAAATCAAAGATGGGGTAAGACAATAGGCCCAACAACTGATCACAGGGACCAATCGATGAAGATATCATCTTTCTTCAACACACACTACACAAGGATATCCCTTTGGAACGAACTAAGTCAGGCAAGCTTTTATCTTCCAACTCTCCAAGTTGTTGTCTAGCTTAACCCACTAGCTCCAAGATATCTAACACCGATTTTTGGAGAGAAGGTGGTTCACAAGAAACCAACTTGATCACGAGCTCAACACAGCGGTCAGGTGACAACCTGGTAATACTTCCGAGAAGATCTTCGGAAAATCACGAACCACCGATATGTTACTAAGCTCGAGAACAATCTTGCTTTTCAGGGCAAGACGATATGATCAATAGAGCAAAGATTTGAAATAATCCTAACTCATCGATCGAGGAGTGAACCAGGTGAATGGACTAGGTAGCACGATCAATCTTAGAATGATGATTCAATAACCAACACACTAAGAATGAAATTATTGTCCTTTAACTACCCAGCAACGAGGTCGCTAGGCGTATTGATTTCACACATCACAATTCATTTGTCGGTATTCCGGTTGCATCAACACGAAGACCGAGGAATGACTAATGATGGCAAGAAGTATCACTGTACCAAGAGTTCATAGGATGGTGTGCAATTCCTATAACAATCCCGATATAAAGATGGTAATACTCCAAGGTAGAACAGAACAAAAGCTGGATTAGCAATTTGATCTGCGGAGCACAACTTCTTTGACCCAATCCTGGATATGGAAGAGGTACTGGAGTTTGTTTCTCCTAGTCATTCTGCGATAGAATGGCTTGACGGACCACAAGAGTAATAGGCATCGATAAACGAACGCACGCATACTCTTGACTATCAATTGATAGACGAGGGTCAGAATGCAACTAAAGAGAACAACTCAAAGGAACATATAATTTTCTGAGTTGTGGATGCATAGATTAGTATGTCGAACCAAGTTCAACATATTTCTTCCGGATAACCCATGCAGAAAGGTAGAACTGGCAGAGTCACGATTTATGAATGGAGAACTCCTCAAGAATAATCCTGTTGTGATATTTCAGTTCAACAAGGAATTTCTGCCATATGTAGTTCATGGTATCTGGAAGAAGAAGATACCACGGACTTCAAGGACTATCGCAAAGGTTACTAATATCCTAAAGGAACTAGCAACACTATCAACACGAGGTAAGTAGGGTGAATCTCGGGTTCAAGAACCCAGGAATAGAATACCTACTCCTAAGTAGCATCACGGGACGCTTTCGGGAATGATGGCCAGAATCATCACACTGGGATCACAAAACATGGCTAGACTACTAGATGATCACCTGAGACACCTAGGGTCATAATAATAACTCCAACATAAATGTCGAGGCCATAGAGTACCTCAACTCACCGTCTAGTGTGGTTAATCTGGCCATAAAGGACATCGAGAACGGAAAGAAAGGATTTGCAAATGCATCAGACTATTTAGAAACCTGGGATGACTCGGACAGCATAACGGCTGTAAATGCTCAGAAAAGACTTGAGACATTCACAAAAATGGTGGCATAACCACGCAGAAGCACAATATCAAGGTTTCGAGATCAACAATTAACATACGGAAGTAGTAGGAACTGACTGAGATTAGAACCATCAATCCTACAAGTCTACGGATTAGTAACACGTGATCCTGATAGAAAGAAGAGATATCCTAGTTCTTAATCCCGTAGGAAAGATAAGATGACTCAGATCAGAAGGGCATGAGGTATAAGGAGTAAAAAGAGCCTTACGTTCCATCCCACAATCAATTCCCTTATATAACTAAAGAATTTCTAGACTCAACTTCGACCAGTTTGGCTTGGTAATCCTACAGGCAGTCAAGCTCTGATACCAACGCTGTCAGGACCCCGACTCAATGCCACATAGATCTAGCATGTAACACTTCATATCACTTTGTGGCCTCACGCACGGTATCCCCACGGGTGTCGCCTTACCTTTACCCGGGACCGTTTGCGCCTTTTGGCACACGTATATGACAGTGTCGCTAGCATCCATATGATAAGGAGCCCGGGCTGACATGGCTAGTCGTAAACCCAAAGTGGCACAAATTTACAGGGACAGGCATCCATGACCCAACATCGAACGTGTCGGTCATCAGCGAGTGAATCCAGGCTGTAGCACTGGGCTAGCAGGACTCCGGTGAACCGGGCTGTAGCAGGCTAACAGGACTCCGGTATCCATCACGTGACATTTCCCCGAAGGGACAGACACAGTAACGAAGAAGGACACATGCCGGCCAGCCTAAGTGTTCCGGAGCAGTAGCAAGCTACCATGGCTCGGTGGAAACACTAGGAGACATTTCCCGGTAAGAGAGGCTACTAAAGATAAACAACTAGATAGTCAGATCCCACACATACCAAGCATTTCAATAACATACACACAATATGCTCGATATGTGCAAACACAACATGGCATCACAACATGACTCTATGACTCAAGTATTTTATTCAACAGGCTCCGAGGAGCGAGACATTACAAACATGGGTCTCGTGACCCAACAATCAGAGCATACAAGTCAAAGCACAAGCGGAAGCTATCATGTCTGAGTACAGACATCTATAAATGAAAAGGGCTGAGAAGCCTGACTATCTATCAGATCCTGCCGAGGGCACAAGATCGTAGCTGAGGTATCAAGCTAAACGTCGAAGTCCAAGCGGAACTACTAGTGAGACTGAAGTCTCTCTGCAAAAACATAAAATAGGCAAACGTGAGTACAAATGTACCCAGCAAGACTTACATCAGAACTATCTACATATGCATCATTATCAACAAAGGGTTGGAGGGGTTTGACTGCAGCAAGCCAGCTTTGACTCGGTGGCTATCCTGAACTACGACTGCAAGTAACTCTTTTGAAGTGGCGCACACGAGTCCACATATTCACCATATCAATACACCACTATGGATCCGCTCCCGTCTCCCTACGAGAACGCCATCCATAGCACTCACGCTTATCTTGCGTATTTTAGAGTATCCACTTTCACTTGTCTATGAACTATGCAAGGGGTCCAAGTTTCCATATCCGAGGAATCCGGCTATTCGAATAGATGATGTTAACCCTGCAGGGGTGTACTTCTTCACACACGCTCTCGCCACTTACCACCCTGTACACGTCATGTACCTCGGCAACCTTCAAGAGGAAGCCGGGCGAGGGAGTCGGCCACGACCTGACTAACCGAACAAGTCTCTAGTCCAGGTTTATCGCTTATTCGGGTTCCATCCGCAAGGAGATCCGGCCAGGGTGTCGCTCACGGCCCCAAACGATGTGAGCAGGGTTCCCAAGCCCACCAACCGGGTGCCACTTGGTACACCGTGCCACTGTGCCTAGTCTGTCCCAAGCCCACCTGTACCGGGTGCCACTTGGTAGACTACTAACACTACCTACAAACACCAGAAACTAGTTGCAACTCCTGGACAGAGATCAAGTTGATTAATAAGTCGAGAGGGGCACTTAAGCATTCCAATGTGTGGTAGTAGCTGATCATGGATCACAAACACAGAACTCAGTTCCTGAGGACGGCTGCAATGAGACAACCCACCATGTACTCCTACATGGCCTCTCACCGCTACCTTTACCAAATCGTGTTCACACACTTAGCTCACACGCAGTAGGACATGTTCACACGCCTCTGATTCATCCCCGATGAATCAGACCTGACTCAACTCTAAGCAGTAGCAGGCATGACAAACAATCATGAATGAGTAGGCACATCAGGGCTCAAACAACTCCTACTCATGCTAGTGGGTTTCATCTATTTACTGTGGCAATGACAGGTCATGCGAAGGATAAAGGGGTTCAGCTACCGCAACAAGTAACAAATATGTCGTTGTTGTCCTAATGCAGTAAAAAAAAGAGCAGGAGCGAGAGAGTGGGATTTTATCGGAATGAACAAGGGGGTTTTGCTTGCCTGGCACTTCTGAAGATAACATTGAGTCTTCATCAGTGTCAACGATCACATCATCGATACAACGTCTATCGAGGGGGAACAACACCGGCAAACAGAAGGAAACACAATCAATGCAATGCACAATATGATGCATGCTATGACATGGCAACATGCTGGTGTTTTGAGCTAATGCATCTAGCAACAAGTTAAATTCAGTTGGTTTGAATCCTAGGTTCAAATTCAAACTCCATATGTGATTATTTAAATGCCATTCACTTAATTTGTCCTAAACAGTAGTTATAAGTTGTTCTAACATGCATGAAAATGGTACAGATGGATTCCTTGTATTTTTCTGATAATTTTTCATATATAAATTATTTAATTTGGAGTTACGGTTGAATTTCTATGAATTTTAGAAGTTTTAGCTATTTTCTGGAATTTCCTGATTATTAATAAATCCAGAAATGAATACTGCGTCAGCATGACCTCACCCTGACGTCAGCAGGTCAACAGACGCTGCTGCTGGTCAAACCTGACGTGTGGGGGCCACACGTCAGTGACACAGGGTTGTTTAACTCACTGACAGGTGGGACCGGTCAACGGCCACGTCAGCTAGGTCAACTCCGACGCGTGGGGCCACTGTGGTTAACTTAAACTAAACAGGGGGTTAACCGTGGTTAGTTAAGGGCGTGGGCCCATATGTCAGTGAGAGAGAGGGGGGTCAAACCCGGGTCAAACTCGCCGGAGTTGACCCGAGGCTCGTCGCCGGCGAGGCCAGGGACGGCGGAGAGCGTCGGGATTCGCCCTCCGATGACCAAAAGAGCGGCGGAGGGGCTCTACGGGATGCCCAGACTCGCGCGCATCTAATAGGGCCAACGGGAGAAGCTAGGGTGGCCGGAGGCGACGACAGTCATGACGACGGCGGCGGCCGGAGTTCGGGTGGTGGCGGGTTTGGCGCTACGAGCGGTGGTTTGGCGCGCTGAGGGCACTAGGGAGAAGCTCTTGCTCCTCCGCACCCAAAGGAACGGACGGGAGGCCGCGAGGTGGCCGGAATTGAGCATGGCGTCGACCTCGGCGGCGGCCGGAGCTCGGTGGTTGCGGCTGAGAGGGCTAGAGCTCGCGGGCGAGGGAGCTGAGCAGCGCAGCGGCATCTACACAGCACACGGAAGTAGTCTGCGAGCTCGGTTTGGTCGTCGGGGCTTGCTAGCGCTGGCAGTGACGAGCGCGGCGGCGAGAAGCTCTCGGTGATGGCGGGAATCGAGCTAGCGAACCAAATCCACCACGGGGTATGAGGGGAAAGGGAGAGGGGCTCACAGGGAGTCGTATGAAGAAGACGGCGAGCTCAGGGAGGCCCTGTGGACGACGAATCGGGCGGCGGCATCCGGCGGCCGTGGTCGGGGAAGAAGGGTCGCGGCGTTGTCTTGGGGTCCTCCGGCCTTGCGTGGGTCAGCGGAGAGGCGCTCGGGTTCTAGGCGGAGCTCGTGGGCTGGTCAGAGAAGCGAGGGGGCGGCGGTGGCCGCGGCAGCAGCAAGCGGCAGCGTCGGTCGCTCTCGGTTGCGTGCGAGAGGAAGAACAGAGGAGGAGATGGGGACGAGGGAGTGAGCAGGAGGGTTCCAGGGTCGAGGCGGCGCCGAGGAGAAGGCGCGAGGCGTTGTGGTGTCTAGGCGATGCAGACGAGCAGGGTGGTGGCGTGGCGAGCTCGGGCGCGTGCGCCGAGTCCCTCTTCTGCCTACTGGCGCGAGGAGGAAGGCGACAGGGGAGGGAGGCGGCGGTGGGCTGGGCCAGCGGGAGGAGCTGGGCCGGCTGGGCTGGACAGGTAAGCGGCGCCAGGTAAGTGGCCCAGGTGGCCTTCTCTCCCTTTCTATTTATTTCTGTTCTGTTTTTCTTTTATTTAATTCTTTTGCCACTGTTTTGAATTAAAAAATAATAATTCAAACAATGCCAAAGCTCCTCTGAATATTTTATTTCGCTAGATGGACTTTTCCAAAAGCTCATAAAATAATTCAGGGATATTTGAAATTATATTCTAATTATATGAATATAATTCAAATTCAAATAGCTAATGAATTAAATCCAAAGTCCCAAAAATAAATCCTTAAAAATGTTCAATATTTTGGTTGGGACCAGAACCCTTACCAAAAATTATCAAACATTTAAGAAGAGCACTTTGGAGCAATGAATGAGATTTTAGGGTTTTTGCCCTTCTTTTATTTAGGGTTTTTGAGGCTTCCAAAATTCCTCAGTTCAAGTTTCGAAAATATAGACATGATGCACACATGAAGCTAGCCTAGAGCATTACCAGAAGCTAGGGATGTGACAACTCACCCCCACTAAGCAAGAATCTCGTCTCGAGATTCAAGCGGAGGGTAGGATGAAGGGGAAATGCAAACTAGTACAATCTTCACGATCCAGGTTGCACTTCAAATGAACGTTGATTTGAACACCATCTTTGTCTTGTCGTCTTGCTCTGAGAATTCTAGCTAACATGACATGGAGAGAAGAAAGAGACTCTAGAAGGGTCGATCTTCTCGAAGATCGAACAACTCAGGATTAACTCCCAGAATGTGACATAGCAACATCTCTCGAGCTGAGAGACGAAGCATACCTCTAGAGGGATAGAGTGGAGCAGGTGACGAGGTTCACTAGGTAGACAACAATTCCATACCTAAGAAGGTGGTAAACGATTGTCAACGTAGCGAGGAGTTGAATTGCCATGATACCACGACGAAACATCCTGGAGGAGGGTGATTCGTAGATTATTACCTTAAGTGGCAAAAAGAATTACCTTTGATATAGAGATCATTGAAACTCTCTATATCAGCCGAAGGCAAATCACAGCAATCGATTGGCGGGGGTCAGTAGAATGGCATACTCGGACTTGGATGATGTGGATTACCTTGTTGAAGACAACGTAATGGATGAATTTGCTTATCACCGGAGATGGAAGAGACCCATGGTAGAATGGCACATTGGCGGTGCAAGCTAGGAACAAAATGCAAATGCTGGGAATGATTCTGGTAACTGGGGAAGAACCCAACAACAGAGAGTGAATTCACTGTTTGAATAGGTCATAGCATTGCCGAGGAAACTGAGAGCAAACCCAGTTAGTGCCGATGATAACACCTAGCGCTTGTGCGTGCTCTCAAGAACTTGAGCATTTCCACAATCATCAAGGTTTTATCAACATCCGTGTCAAGGGTGCTGACCACACAACATACTACCGTGATGAATGATGATGGATGATGCAGAAGCAAAGGAAGATAACACTTTCTCAGATTTCACCCTAGCAATGCCAAGGAAAGAAAATCTGGATGATCGACCGAGAGACATTTAGCACTCCGCTTCTAATGTTCTCCTTGATGTGCTAGTGTATCCCATTCATAGATATGGTTTGATAACTAGAACATCAAGTAAAGGTCGGACTTCGGAAGCAATAGAATCCATAAGGAATAGTTACGGAGGTAAATCCTACGAAATCCTTATGGGGAGGTGGCCAACTTCCCCAAACAAGATACTACAATAATAGGTCTTCCGGCTGGGTGTGTTGGCCACGACATCCACTTTACCGGTTATCGAGGGACCAATATTATAGTTCTTGGGAAATGTTCCAACCATCATATCTGCCTGAGACTCAGATCCGGTTGGTGTCAGGATATTCCAGACTCATCGAGTCTAGGAAGAAAAATGAAAGTTTGCAACACAAATCGACGAGATGACGTTGCGAAATTCTCAGGAAATGAACTACGATAGCAAGCTCCAAAACATGAGCTGGTTCTGCTACAAACATGTGAACACGTTGTTCCAGACAAGCATGCCCACATGGTAGTCTTACAATAAAACACTACCGAGTTCTGGTTGGGAACCATAATCGAGGATATTGAAGTCTTGTGAATGACCTAGGATTAGCACATCAACTCCTTTTCCGTGAACAAATCAATCAGTGGCTTGGGGTGCTAGGGTATACATATGGAATGAAGGTTGCAAGTCTCCGAACCACAGAATACTTCGCACGTATGCATGACTGATTTGGGATGATTCCAAAGGAAACAACATTGACTTTCTCGAGTCCACGGCGGCAACTTGCATCCAATGCACATGAACTAGAGGAAGTCTCTCCTTGCATCCGAACATATGCTTCATGAGCTAGCATGAACAAATGCTTTCAAAAGTTTCCAACACTAGCTTAATGCTCAGCAAAATTATGGAGAAGGCAAGGATGTTGTCAATGGGCTCAACAACAATTCATCTGGGTTTCCTTTCAAAAGGAATTCCATAGTTAAGTGAACAAGTGATAGCATTGGTCAGACCCAAAAGATATAATGGTGTATGCTCGAAGGATCAACCACGAGTAAGACAACATTACGAATATCGTTGGTTCTGGTCTGATTGGATGATAGCCCATACTCGAATCAAAGATGGGGTAAGACAATAGGCCCAACCACTGATCACAGGGACCAATCGATGAAGATATCATCTTTCTTCAACACACACTACACAAGGATATCCCTTTGGAACGAACTAAGTCAGGCAAGCTTTTATCTTCCAACTCTCCAAGTTGTTGTCTAGCTTAACCCACTAGTTCCGAGATATCTAACACCGATTTTTGGAGAGAAGGTGGTTCACAAGAAACCAACTTGATCACGAGCTCAACACAGCGGTCAGGTGACAACCTGGTAATACTTCCGAGAAGATCTTCGGAAAATCACGAACCACCGATATGTTACTAAGCTCGAGAACAATCTTGCTTTTCAGGGCAAGACGATATGATCAATAGAGCAAAGATTTGAAATAATCCTAACTCATCGATCGAGGAGTGAACCAGGTGAATGGACTAGGTAGCACGATCAATCTTAGAATGATGATTCAATAACCAACACACTAAGAATGAAATTATTGTCCTTTAACTACCCAGCAACGAGGTCGCTAGGCGTATTGATTTCACACATCACAATTCATTTGTCGGTATTCCGGTTGCATCAACACGAAGACCGAGGAATGACTAATGATGGCAAGAAGTATCACTGTACCAAGAGTTCATAGGATGGTGTGCAATTCCTATAACAATCCCGATATAAAGATGGTAATACTCCAAGGTAGAACAGAACAAAAGCTGGATTAGCAATTTGATTTGCGGAGCACAACTTCTTTGACCCAATCCTGGATATGGAAGAGGTACTGGAGTTTGTTTCTCCTAGTCATTCTGCGATAGAATGGCTTGACAGACCACAAGAGTAATAGGCATCGATAAACGAACGCACGCATACTCTTGACTATCAATTGATAGACGAGGGTCAGAATGCAACTAAAGAGAACAACTCAAAGGAACATATAATTTTCTGAGTTGTGGATGCATAGATTAGTATGTCGAACCAAGTTCAACATATTTCTTCCGGATAACCCATGCAGAAAGGTAGAACTGGCAGAGTCACGATTTATGAATGGAGAACTCCTCAAGAATAATCCTGTTGTGATATTTCAGTTCAACGAGGAATTTCTGCCATATGTAGTTCATGGTATCTGGAAGAAGAAGATACCACGGACTTCAAGGACTATCGCAAAGGTTACTAATATCCTAAAGGAACTAGCAACACTATCAACACGAGGTAAGTAGGGTGAATCTCGGGTTCAAGAACCCAGGAATAGAATACCTACTCCTAAGTAGCATCACGGGACGCTTTCGGGAATGATGGCCAGAATCATCACACTGGGATCACAAAACATGGCTAGACTACTAGATGATCACCTGAGACACCTAGGGTCATAATAATAACTCCAACATAAATGTCGAGGCCATAGAGTACCTCAACTCACCGTCTAGTGTGGTTAATCTGGCCATAAAGGACATCGAGAACGGAAAGAAAGGATTTGCAAATGCATCAGACTATTTAGAAACCTGGGATGACTCGGACAGCATAACGGCTGTAAATGCTCAGAAAAGACTTGAGACATTCACAAAAATGGTGGCATAACCACGCAGAAGCACAATATCAAGGTTTCGAGATCAACAATTAACATACGGAAGTAGTAGGAACTGACTGAGATTAGAACCATCAATCCTACAAGTCTACGGATTAGTAACACGTGATCCTGATAGAAAGAAGAGATAGCCTAGTTCTTAATCACGTAGGAAAGATAAGATGACTCAGATCAGAAGGGCATGAGGTATAAGGAGTAAAAAGAGCCTTATGTTCCATCCCACAATCAATTCCCTTATATAACTAAAGAATTTCTAGACTCAACTTCGACCAGTTTGGCTTGGTAATCCTACAGGCAGTCAAGCTCTGATACCAACGCTGTCAGGACCCCGACTCAATGCCACATAGATCTAGCATGTAACACTTCATATCACTTTGCGGCCTCACGCACGGTATCCCCACGGGTGTCGCCTTACCTTTACCCGGGACCATTTGCGCCTTTTGGCACACGTATATGACAATGTCGCTAGCATCCATATGATAAGGAGCCCGGGCTGACATGGCTAGTCGTAAACCCAAAGTGGCACAAACTTACAGGGACAGGCATCCATGACCCAGCATCGAACGTGTCGGTCATCAGCGAGTGAATCCAGGCTGTAGCACTGGGCTAGCAGGACTCCGGTGAACCGGGCTGTAGCGGGCTAACAGGACTCCGGTATCCATGGCTGCCTCCGAGGCTGCCATGTACTCCGCTTCTTGTGCTTCTTGTGCTACCTCTGATTGCTTCTTGTGCTGCCTCCGAGGCTGCCATGTACTCCGCTTCACATGTAGATCCCGCCACAATGCTTTGCTTGCAACTGCACCAGCTTACTGCCCCACCATTCAAAATATACACGTATCCGGTTTGTGACTTAGAGTCATCCAGATCTGTGTCGAAGCTAGCATCGACGTAACCCTTTACGACGAGCTCTTTGTCACCTCCATAAATGAGAAACATATCCTTAGTCCTCTTCAGGTACTTTAGGATATTCTTGATCGCTGTCCAGTGTTCCATGCCGTGATTACTTTGGTACCTTCCTACCAAACTTATGGCAAGGTTTACATCAGGTCTGGTACACAGCATAGCATACATGATAGACCCTATGGCCGAGGCATAGGGGACAACACTCATCTTTTCTCTATCTTCTGCCATGGTCGGGCATTGAGCCGTGCTCAATCTCGTACCTTGCAATACAGGTAAGAACCCCTTCTTTGACTGATCCATATTGAACTTCTTCAATATCTTGTCAAGGTATATACTCTGTGAAAGACCAATGAGGCGTCTCGATCTATCTCTATAGATCTTGATGCCTAATATGTAAGCAGCTTCTCCAAGATCCTTCATTGAAAAGCACTTGTTCAAGTAGGCCTTTATGCTTTCCAAGAATTCTATATCATTTCCCATCAACAATATGTCATCCACATACAATATGAGAAATGCTGCAGAGCTCCCACTCACTTTCTTGTAAATGCAGGCTTCTCCATAAGTCTGCGTAAACCCAAACGCTTTGATCATCTCATCAAAACGAATGTTCCAACTCCGAGATGCTTGCACCAACCCATAGATCGAGCATTGGAGCTTGCACACCTTGTCAGCATTCTTAGGATCGACAAAACCTTCCGGCTGCATCATATACAATTCTTCCTTAAGGAAACCATTAAGGAATGCCGTTTTGACGTCCATTTGCCATATCTCATAATCATAGAATGTGGAAATTGCTAACATGATTCAGATGGACTTCAGCTTTGCTACAGGTGATAAAGTCTCATCGTAGTCAACCCCTTGAACTTGTCGATAACCCTTAGCGACAAGCCGAGCTTTATAGATGGTTACATTACCATCCGCGTCTGTCTTCTTCTTAAGATCCATTTATTTTCTATGGCTCGCCGATCATCGGGCAAGTCAGTCAAAGTCCATACTTCATTTTCATACATGGATCCTATCTCAGATTTCATGGCTTCCAGCCATTTGTCGGAATCTGGGCCCGCCATCGCTTCTTCATAGTTCGAAGGTTTACCGTTGTCTAACAACATGATTTCCAAGATAGGGTTGTCGTACCACTCTAGTGCGGAACATGTCCTTGTGGACCTACGAAGTTCAGTAGCAACTTGATCTAAAGTTTCATGATCATCATCATTAACTTCCTCTCTAGTTGGTGCAGGCACCTCAGGAACAATTTCCTGAGCTGCGCCACTCTCCGGTTCAAGAGGCAATACTTCATCAAGTTCTACTTTCCTCCCACTTACTTCTTTTGAGAGAAACTCTTTCTCTAGAAAGGATCCATTCTTGGCAACAAAGATCTTGCCTTCGGATCTGAGGTAGAAGGTATACCCAATAGTTTCTTTAGGGTATCCTATGAAGACGCATTTTTCCGATTTGGGTTCGAGCTTTTCAGGTTGAAGTTTCTTGACATAAGCATCGCATCCCCAAACTTTTAGAAACGACATCTTAGGTTTCTTCCCAAACCATAATTCATACGGTGTCGTCTCAACGGATTTCGACGGAGCCCTATTTAAAGTGAATGCGGTAGTCTCTAAAGCATAGCCCCAAAATGACAGCGGTAGATCGGTAAGAGACATCATAGATCGCACCATATCCAATAGAGTGCGATTACGACGTTCGAACACACCATTACGCTGAGGTGTTCCAGGCGGCGTGAGTTGTGAAACTATTCCACATTTCCTTAAGTGCGTGCCAAATTCGTGACTCAAGTATTCTCCCCCACGATCTGATCGCAAGAACTTAATTTTTCTGTCACGTTGTTTCTCAACCTCACTTTGAAATTCCTTGAACTTTTCAAAGGTCTCGGACTTGTGTTTCATCAAGTAGACATACCCGTATCTACTCAAGTCATCAGTGAGGGTGAGAACATAACGATAGCCACCGCGAGCCTCAACACTCATTGGACCGCACACATCAGTATGTATGATTTCCAATAATTTGGTTGCTCGCTCCATTGTTCCTGAGAATGGAGTCTTGGTCATTTTACCCATGAGGCATGGTTCGCACGTGTCAAATGATTCATAATCAAGAGACTCTAAAAGTCCATCTGCATGGAGCTTCTTCATGCGTTTGACACCTATGTGACCAAGGCGGCAGTGCCACAAGTATGTGGGACTATCATTATCAACCTTACATCTTTTGGTATTCACACTATGAATATGTGTAGCATTACGCTTGAGATTCATTAAGAATAAACCATTCACCATCGGAGCATGACCATAAAACATATCTCTCATATAAATAGAACAACCATTATTCTCGGATTTAAATGAGTAGCCATCTCGAATTAAACGAGATCCTGATACAATGTTCATGCTCAAAGCTGGCACTAAATAACAATTATTGAGGTTTAAAACTAATCCCGTAGGTAAATGTAGAGGCAGCATGCCAACGGCGATCACATCAACCTTGGAACCATTCCCGACGCGCATCGTCACCTCATCCTTCGCCAGTCTCGGCTTATTCCGTAGCTCCTTTCGTGATGCCGGCCTTCTTGTCCGCTAAGTATTTGGGGCAGTTCCGCTTCTAGTGACCACTTCCCTTGCAATAAAAACACTCAGTCTCGGGCTTGGGTCCATTCTTTGGCTTCTTCCCGGCAGCTTGCTTGCCGGGCGCGGCAACTCCCTTGCCGTCCTTCTTGAAGTTCTTCTTACCCTTGCCTTTCTTGAACTTAGTGGTTTTATTCACCATCAACACTTGATGTTCCTTTTTGACTTCTACCTCTGCTGATTTCAGCATTGCAAATAGTTCAGGAATGGTCTTTTCCATCCCCTGCATATTGAAGTTCATCACAGAGCTCTTGTAGCTCGGTGGAAGCGACTGAAGGATTCTGTCAATGACCGCGTCATCCGGGAGATTAACTCCCAGCTGAGTCAAGCGGTTATGTAACCCAGACATAGTGAGTATGTGCTCACTGACAGAACTGTTTCCTCCATCTTACAGCTGAAGAACTTGTCGGAGACTTCATATCTCTCGACCCGGGCATGAGCTTGAAAAACCATTTTCAGCTCTTCGAACATATCATATGCTCCATGTCTCTCAAAACGCTTTTGGAGCCCCGACTCTAAGCTGTAAAGCATGCCGCACTGAACGAGGGAGTAATCATCGGTACGTGTCTGCCAAGCGTTCATAACGTCTTGTTCTGCAGGGAGAACAGGTGCGTCACCTAGTGGTGCTTGTAGGACATAATCTTTCTTGGCAGCTATGAGGACGATCCTCAGGTTCCGGACCCAGTCCGTATAGTTGCTGCCATCGTCTTTTAGCTTGGTTTTCTCTAGGAACGCGTTGAAGTTGAGGACAACGTTGGCCATTTGATCTACAATACATGTTGTAAAGATTTTAGACTAAGTTCATGATAATTAAGTTCATCTAAATCAAATTATTCAATGAACTCCCACTCAGATAGACATCCCTCCAGTCATCTAAGTATAACATGATCCGAGTTAACTAGGCCGTGTCCGATCATCACGTGAGACGGACTAGTCAACATCGGTGAACATATTCATGTTGATCGTATCTTCTATACGACTCATGCTCGACCTTTCGGTCTTCTGTGTTCCGAGGCCATGTCTGTACATGCTAGGCTCGTCAAGTCAACCTAAGTGTTTGCATGTGTAAATCTGTCTTACACCCGTTGTATGTGAACGTTGGAATCTATCACACCCGATCATCACGTGGTGCTTCGAAACAACGAACCTTTGCAACGGTGCACAGTTAGGGGGAACACTTTCTTGAAATTATTACGAGGGATCATCTTATTTAAGCCGCCGTCGTTCTAAGCAAATAAGATGTAAAACATGATAAACATCACATGCAATCAAATAGTGACATGATATGGCCAATATCATTTGCTCCTTTTGATCTCCATCTTCGGGGCTCCATGATCATCGTTGTCACCGGCATGACACCATGATCTCCATCATCATGATCTCCATCATCGTGTCTTCTTGAAGTTGTCTTGTCATCTATTACTTCTACTACTATGGCTAACACTTTAGCAATAAAGTAAAGTAATTACATTACGTTTATGTTGACACGCAGGTCATAAATAAATAAAGATAACTCCTATGGCTCCTGTCGGTTGTCATACTCATCGACATGCAAGTCGTGATTCCTATTACAAGAACATGATCAATCTCATACATCACATATATCATTCATCACATCCTTTTGGCCATATCACATCACACGGAACATGCTGCAAAAACAAGTTAGACGTCCTCTAATTGTTGTTGCAAGTTTTTACGTGGCTGCTATAGGTTTCTAGCAAGAACATTTCTTACCTACGCCAAAACCACAACGTGATATGCCAATTTCTATTTACCCTTCATAAGGACACCTTATGCAACTAGTCCATATCAGTCGGTGGAACTAGTCTCACATAAGCGTACGTGTAAGGTTGGTCCGGGCCGCTTCATCCCATGATGCCGCCGAATCAAGATAAGACTAGTAACGGCAAGTAAATTGACAATATCAACGCCCACAACTGCTTTGTGTTCTACTCGTGCATAGAAACTACGCATAGACCTAGCTCATGATGCCACTGTTGGGGAACGTAGCAGAATTTTAAAATTTTCTACGCATCACCAAGATCAATCTATGGAGTCATCTAGCAACGAGGGAGAGGGGAGTGCATCTACATACCCTTGTAGATCGCGAGCAGAAGCGTTCAAGAGAACGGGGTTGATGGAGTCGTACTCGTCGTGATCCAAATCACCGATGACCTAGCGCCGAACGGACGGCACCTCCGCGTTCAACACACGTATGGTTGGGAAGACGTCTCCTCCAACTTGATCCAGCAAGGGGGAAGGAGAGGTTGATGGAGATCCAGCAGCATGACAGCGTGGTGGTGGAAGCAACGGTGATCTCGGCAGGGCTTCGCCAAGCTCAGGGAGAGGGAGAAGTGTCACAGGAGGGACAGGGAGGCGCCAGGGGCTAGGGTGCGGCTTCCCTCCCTTCCCCCCACTATATATAGGACCCCGAGGGGGGCACCGGCCCTAGGAGATGCAATCTCCAAGGGGGGCGGCGGCCAAGGGGGGTGGAGTGCCCCCCCAAGCCAAGTGGGGCGCCCCCACCCCTAGGGTTTCCAACCCTAGGTGTAGAGGGAGGCCCATGGGGGGCGTACCAGCCCACTAGGGGCTGGTTCCCCTCCCACTTCAGCCCATGGGGCCCTCCGGGATAGGTGGCCCCACCCGGTGGACCCCCGGGACCCTTCCGGTGGTCCCGGTACAATACCGATTACCCCCGAAACTTTCCCGATGGCCGAAACTTGACTTCCTATATATAAATCTTCACCTGCGGACCATTCCGGAACTCCTCGTGACGTCCGGGATCTCATCTGGGACTCCGAACAACTTTCGGGTTACCGTATACTAATATCTCAACAACCCTAGCGTCACCGAACCTTAAGTGTGTAGACCCTACGGGTTCGGGAGACACGCAGACATGACCGAGATGACTCTCCGGTCAATAACCAACAGCGGGATCTGGATACTCATGTTGGCTCCCACATGCTCCTCGATGATCTCATCGGATGAACCACGATGTCGAGGATTCAATCAATCCCGTATACAATTCCCTTTGTCAATCGGTACGTTACTTGCCCGAGACTCGATCGTCGGTATCCCAATACCTTGTTCAATCTCGTTGCCAACAAGTCACTTTACTCGTCGCGTAATGCATGATCCCGTGATCAACCACTTGGTCACATTGTGCTCATTATGATGATGCATTACCGAGTGGGCCCAGAGATACCTCTCCGTCATACGGAGTGACAAATCCCAGTCTCTATTCGTGCCAACCCAACAGACACTTTCGAAGATACCCGCAGTGTACCTTTATGGTCACCCAGTTATGTTGTGATTTTTGGCACACCCAAAGCACTCCTACGGTATCCGGGAGGTGCACAATCTCATGGTCTAAGGAAATGATACTTGACATTCGGAAAAGCTATAGCAAATGAACTACATGATCTTTGAGCTATGCTTAGGATTGGGTCTTGTCCATCACATCATTCTCCTAATGATGTGATCCCGTTATCAATGACATCCAATGTCCATAGTCAGGAAACCATGACTATCTTTTGATCAACGAGCTAGTCAACTAGAGGCTCACTAGGGACGTGTTGTGGTCTATGTATTCACACATGTATTACGATTTCCGGATAACTCAATTATAGCATGAACAATAGACAATTATCATGAACAAAGAAATATAATAATAACCATTTTATTATTGCCTCTAGGGCATATTTCCAACACGCACTTGGTCGCCATGTTGAACATCTCTAGGGCCGTGCATAGTTCCTGGTGGATGGCGAGCTCCTCCTTCATCTTGATGTCGCGGACGCCGTCGGAGAACATAGAGATGATGGGCTCGTCTGTCACCTTGGGGATCTTGAGGCGAACGTTGTTGAAGCACTGAATGTACTTCTGCAAGGTTTCTCCTGGCTGCTGCTTGATGCGCCGCAGGTCACCCGCGGTTGGTGGGTGATCGCGAGTGCCCTGGAAGTTAGCGACGAAACGCTCGTGCATCTCGCCCCAGGAGGAGATCGATCCCGCGGGCAAGTTTAGTAGCCACGAGCGTGCTCCATCTTTGAGGGCCATGGGAAACCAGTTCGCCATGACCTTCTCCTTGCTGTTGGTTGCCTCGATGATCAGCTCGTAGAGCTGCAAGAACTCCGCGGGGTCGGGGGTGCCGTCGTTGCGTGGAGGCAGGTCTGGCTTGAACTTTCTGGGCCAGACGATGTTGCGTAGCTCGGGAGTGAAGGCACAACAGCCTGTTGTGGTCACCTGAGCCCGTCGCAGAGGTGGAGCCCGGTCCTGGTATCCATGTGCTGCTGCTGCAGGTGGTACACGGTCTCGACGCGGTGGTGCTGGGAGCGCAGGAGCGTTTTCTTGCGGCCTCGGGACTTCTTGGCAGCTTCCTTCTTCATGTGCGGGCGCCCGGCGTGGCGGATCATGCCACGGGGGTGCCCGCCTTGGTGCGAGGGCGTCGTCTTGATGCGGAGGTGGTGGAGGCGCTCCGTGAGCTACATCGCCCTTAGGTGGAGGAGGGCGAGGCAGTGAGAGAGACGGTGCGGGAGAGCCCCCAGCGGCGCTTACGAGCTCGGTGATGTGGTCCAGCCAGTCCTCGTGGAGGTCATCGACCGGGCGGTAACGCAGGAGCTCGCGTGCCATGAGCAGCACGACCTGTGTGGCCATGGGTGCGCGACAAGCATGGGACGACGAGCCGGCCGGAGCCAGTGATGAGGTGGCTGTGCGTCCATCCCGTCGCAGGGAGGGGTGTAGCGATGAAGCTTGCTGCTCATTCCGTGCCAGGCCGGTGGCGGCGTTGGCAGCGGGTGATGGAGAATGGTAGGGAGGTCTGCCAACGGGTGCCGTCTGAGTGATGCGGGCGGCGAGGGCGGTCTGGCGCTCAGGATGGGCTCGGCGAGTGTCAGCCATGAATACAGTGGAGCAGTGGAGTGTGGATGGATGGAAGAAAGGCTTCAGCGCCCCCTACCTGGCGCGCCAAATGTTGGATTCGGGGTTCCGGAAAACCCTTGAGCTTCGGACTCTGGGGTGCGCACGAAGATCCCTCTCTTCGTAGCTCGCTCTCGCAACGATCTCAAGGCCTAGCTCGCCGAACCCAAGGAACAAGAGACACGAGGTTTATACTGGTTCGGGCCATCGTTGTAGTGTAATACCCAACTCCAGTGTGGTGTGGTGGATTGCCTCGAGGGCTAAGGATGAATCACTATAGTGGATGAACAGTGTGACACCCCCGATTTGACCGTACACTAATCATACACGCAAACGTGTACGATCACGACCAGGGACTCACGGGAAGATATCACAACACAACTCTACAAATAAAATAAGTCATACAAGCATCATATTACAAGTCAGGGGCCTCGAGGGCTCGGATACAAGAGCTCGATCATAGACGAGTCAGTGGAAGCAACAATATCTGAGTACAGACATAAGTTAAACAAGTTTGCCTTAAGAAGGCTAGCACAAACTGGGATACAGATCGAAAGAGGCACAGGCCTCCTTCCTGGGATCCTCCTAAACTACTCCTGGTCATCATCAGCGGGCTGCGCGTGGTAGTAGGCACCTCCCGAGTAGTAGTAGTAGTAGTCGTCGACGGTGGCGTCTAGCTCCTGGGCTCCATCGTCTGGTCGCAGCAATCGAGTATAGAAAGGGGAAAAGGGGGAGCAAAGCAACCGTGAGTACTCATCCAAAGTACTCGCAAGCAAGGAGCTACACTACATATGTATGCATTGGTATCAAATGGAAAAGGGGGTATCATATGTGGACTGAACTACAGAATGCCGGAATAAGAGGGGGATAGCTAGTCCTTTCGAAGACTACGCTTCTGGTAACCTCTCTCTTGCAGCAGGAGAAGAGAGTAGATGGTAAGTTCACCAAGTAACATCACATAGCATAATCCTAACCGATGATCCTCCCCTCGTCGCCCTGTGAGAGAGCGATCATCGGTTGTATCTGGCACTTGGAAAGGTGTGTTTTATTAAGTATCCAGTTCTAGTTGTCATAAGGTCAAGGTACAACTCCAAGTCGTCTTGTTACCGAAGATCACGACTATTCGAATAGATCAACTTCCCTGCAGGGGTGCACCACATAACCCAACACGCTCGATCCCATTTGGCCGGACACACTTTCCTAGGTCATGCCCGGCCTCGGAAGATCAACATGTCGCAACCCTACCTAGGCACAACAGAGAGGTCAACACGCCGGTCTAAATCCTATGGCGCAGTGGTCTCGGCCCATCGCCCATTGCACACCTGCATGTTGCGTACGCGGCCGGTGAGCAGACCTAGCAACCTCCATTACAAAGCAAGTTGCGTTACGCGGTACAACCCGGCGCGTGCCGCTCAGTCACTGACGTCACGAAGGCTTCGGCTAATACCACGACGTCGAGTGCCCATAACTGTCCCCGCGTAGATGGTTAGTGCGTATAGGCCAGTAGCCAAACTCAGATCAAATACCAAGATCTCGTTAAGCGTGTTAAGTATCCGGGAACGCCGACCAGGGCCAGGCCCACCTCTCTCCTAGGTGGTCTCAACCTGCCCTGTCACTCCGCCTCAAAGTAATAGTCGGGTGCCGTCGGGAACTCAGGCCCACCACTACCTGGATGGAGCCACCTGCCCCTTCAGCCCCCATCTCCAAACAGTATCACCGGTAATGTAACAGTGTAAAGTATATAGTATATGGGCGTGATCACCTCCGGAAGTGATCACGGCCCAGTAGTATAGCATGGCAGACGGACAAGAGTGTAGGGCCACTGATGGAACACCAGCATCCTATACTAAGCAGTAGGATAGCAGGTAAAGGTAACAATAGTAGTAGTCAGGACAGGCTATGCAGCAGTATAGGATTAACTGAAAGCAGTAACATGCTACACTACTCTAATGCAAGCAGTAGAGAGAAGAATAGGCGATATCTGGTGATCAAAGGGGGGGCTTTCCTGGTTGCTCTGGCAATAGAGAGGAGTCGTCAACACCATAGTTGTACTGGGTAGTAGCGGCGTTGGTCTCGATGTCTAGAGAGAGAAGAGGGGGAAGAAACAATAAATATAATGCAAACAAATGCATGACGATGCATGACATGACAAAGCGTGATGCTAGGTGTGCCCTAACACGGTACGAGGTGGTACCGCTGAAGGGGGAAAACATCCGGGAAGGTATACCCGGTGTTTCGCATTTTCGGGCAGAGGAGCCGGAGGGGGAAAGTTGCGAGTTTGCTATGCTAGGGATGCGTGGCGGACGAACGGGCTGCGTACCCGGGTTCGTCTCGTCGTTCTGAGCAACTTTCATGTACAATATATTTTCATCCGAGCTATGGTTTATTTTCTATTATTTTCCAAAGTTTTATTAATTTCCTGCAATTATTATTATTTTGAATTAAACTGAACAAATGCTAAGTGCACACAGGAATTCCTACCTAGTGCGTATGACAAGTGGGGGGCAGTGTGCAAATTTGACCCGGTCAACATGTTGACTAGTCAAGGATGAACACTACACGTAGGTCCCAATTGTCACTGACTTATTTTATTTAACAGTTTTTTAACAAAATTGAATTAGCCTAATTAGTGGGGTTAGGCTAACTTAAATAGGGGCCCCCTAATTAACAGGGGTAGGCCCACATGCAGTGGCACAAGGCCAGAAGGGCATGTGCTGGGCACGCACGAACGCAACCAAGGCGCCGGCGGCCACGCTCATCAGCGACAGGAGCGGGGGAAGCAGGGCGAGGCCCTGGGAAGCGGCGGCCAGAGGGGAGCACAGCCGGTCAGAGGAAGCCAGAGGAGGGTACGAGTGGGAGGAGGCTGGCTCGTGCGCTGGCGGGGCATGCTGCGGTGTAGGAGCGGCTCGGCGGTAGCAGCGGGCGCAGTAGGCAAGGCCGCGGGAGCGCGGACGAGCGGGCAGGCGCAGGGTGCCGGAGTGCTCCGGTTGGCCGAGGCGGGAGCGGGCGAGGCGCGTGGCCAAGGCGCGCACAGAGCAGCCAAGGCACGCGTGGAGGCGCTGCCGGGCGTAGCCGTTCGCGGCCAAAGGTCCACGGCGAGCGCGGCTTCCGGCAGGGGATGGTGCGGCGGTCTGCGGCGACAATAGCAACGGGGAAAAGTGGGGGATCGAGGGAGGAGCTCACATCGGAGCTCGTGGCGGACTCGGTGAAGCCGAAGGAGCTAGGGATGGCACGGATCGAGGCGATGGATGCGGCGATGCAGATGGGAAGAAGAGGACGATGGCGACGATTGGTGGCTTCCCAGCCCGGACTCGAGGGCGTAGATGACAAAGATGATGATGTCCCTCCTCCTGGAAAACTTCGCGTGGCTCGGGGATGACCTTGGATGCTACGACGACGATGGTGCGGCAGCGAGCGGACGAGCATCGGGAGAGAAAGAGAGAGTGTTGGGAGGAATGTCGGGACATGGGCTAGGGTTTGGTCGCCCAGGGGGTTATGGGGGAGTGGGGGGCGGCCTGGGCTGGTTGGGCCGGCCTGGCTCTTGCTTAGCTGGGCTAGTTGGCCCAGGGGTTTGGGGGGTTTTCTTTTTGTTTTTCTTTTTTACTTTGTTTTATTTATTTTCTTTATATTTATTCTTTCATGTTTTATTTTAGTAACATTTATTTTAGTTTTACTAAAATATACACTTAGTATCTAAATTAGTATTTCGACTTAGTCCACAGTCACAAAAAGTCTAATCCCCAAATAACTTGGTTTGACTTTTTATTAATTATAAAAGGCATTTAATTAATGGTTTTGCTACTGTTTAAATACTTATAGTTCAATTAAGCATTTTATAAAGGCTTGGTTTCTCCACCATAATTACTTACGATTTATTTGACACAACCCGGACATTTTAGTTTTAATTTTTGAAAACTTTTCTTGTTTGCCTTTCATTTGAATTTGAATTCGTTTTGAACTAATGCGAAATTAACAACAGTAACCGCGGTGACGTGGCATTCATTAACAGTGATTTACTGTAGCTTAATTATCCGGGCGTCACAATTCTCCCCCACTACAAGAAATCTCGTCCCGAGATTTAAGAGGTGTATAAGGGGGGAGGAGTTCTGGTTACGAAATTCTAACGGATCTTCTCGGTCTTGGTTGCTCTTCTCAAAGAGTTTGCTCCATGATGTTTATCCCTCCATTCCTCTACTTCTGTGTGTCGGGATGAAGTTTTCATCCTTTCTTTGGGAACTCCATCGTACTTACGTAAAATGATAAGGGGTAACTCGAAGGAATGGAACTCTGCCCAGTTGCTTATCCGGTAGATAACATTAGGGAAGGTGGCGAAAAGTAACTCTCGAATTGAAACTTAACAAATTATCGAGAGTAAGGTAAGAAGGTGCAAAGTAGAAGTTTCAAGCGCATAGGCAATCATCCGTTGTCTGAAACAGAGGGTGAAAGGGGTTTAGAGCAACGAGAATAAGTAATGCACCTGGTACCAGAATTACATATGAAGTCAAGCGCGAGGAATATCTTTGGCAACAAGGTGTACAAGAGAGTCAGGTTTCGATCCTGTGGAACTGTGGGTTATGGGCCCACCATGTGGGTTAAAAGCAGGAAGGGCGGTGACGTCTTGCACGATCATGAAACCAAGGCATGTCACAGGATAGTCTGTCGGTTATGTCGGCAACAACATCGGTACCAAGGGCGAGGGACGAAGAGAACCGTTTTCCTGCTCGTTGAACGAGGCGGACCAATAGGTAAAGTTCTCGTCCATCGGTGGTTCCCGGAATGCTATCAACAAAAGCAACAGGGTCTTACTGACACGGTTGTACACCAAGGTGTTTTACATAAGCAGAAGAATACTACTGCTTATATAATATAGATTACAAGAAGGGTTAAGCAAACCAATGGAAAGGAAAGGTGATTACCAGGTTTAATCAGAACAATGGGGAGGAAAATGTGTATACACACATATTTCAGGGGTATATCCTTCCCAAGGACAAGTGGGGCATGATATCCATGACAGGATAGAAAGTAGAGAGCCATTGAGGTAAAGGGAGAGGAATTTCATGACGTTACCCATACAACGGTGTTTGGATAATTGATAAAGAGAATTTAGCATTGTGCTTCAAATGTTCTTTTTGATGAACGGAGTACCACAAACATGCTTCGAGATAGCATTGACATGGTCTTCAAGCAAAGGTCGGACTTTGGATACTCAAAGGATTCATCAGGAATAACTTATAGAATAAGTCTTACAATTTCCTCATGGAAGAATGGTTAACCTTGCCAAAAAGGAAGAACTATAACAATAGGTCCTCTGGCCAGGTGTGCTAGGCATGACATTACCTTACCGGGTCTTATGAAGACTAGCGTTATAACTCTTGTAAATATGTTCCAACCATCATATCTGACGGATATTCAGATATGATTGGTGTCAGGATACCTCAGGCTCAGGATGCCTGAGAAGAAAGGTGCAACACAATTGACGGGATGACACTGTAAGATTCTCGGGAAATGAACTATGAAGTGATTTCCGTTAACAAGAGTTAATCATTAACCCAAGGAGAGGACAAGGAGGTGGCTGATGAACTCAACGGCAATTCATCGAGATTTCCAAAAGATGGATTTCCACAATTAAGTGAACAAGGAGATAACATTTGTCAGATCAAATGATATAAGGAAGTATGCTCGAGGAAAACATACACAATTAAATATTGTTTGAAAGGTGCGCCCGAAATATGGGTTGGGTTGTACGACCAATGTCAGAATGGTGATTCAATAATCAATAGTCTAAGAATGAACGGCCGACCATTAACTTCAAAGCAATAGGGTTGCTAGAAGTGCAGAATCCAAAGAACACCGTTCACTTGTTGGTACCCCGGTTGGAATCAACACGAGGACCAAGAAAGAATGGTGATGGTGAGAAGTATCACTATATCAAGAATTCTTAAGAGGTGGTGAAATTCCCATGGCATTCTTGACATAAAAGGTGGTAATACTCCAAGGTAAAGAAGAACATTGCTGGGTAGCAAGGAACTCAGGGTATAACACAAAACACAAACAAGTTTGTGTTGGAGGGAAGGCAATAAAGTGGCTTATGATAACACAACTCATCGAGGGCAAGGATGGTATTTGTCTTCATGAATCCGGTTGATATCCTGGAAGAGCTCATAAGGTTGATGATGATCACGACACATTTGTCCAGAGATTTCATGAAGATGTAATCAATCAGCGACGACATCGAGTCAAAGGAATGATGAAGCAAAATGTTATTGGAACCATGGGTACGACACAAACTCGAAATCAAGTTTGTTGTTCAAGGAGAAATGATATGACGAGGAAGGTCGACATAGGGGTTGCGGAGATGTATTGATCTGCAGAAGACAAGTGTTTTCACTTGCCTGAGAAATGGTATTTAAAGGAGAACATGGTCGGGACCACGACTGCAAAGGGTCAATTCACCGATATCAAATGATATTATATCAAGGAAATAGTTATTATTACAAGATGTTTCCATGATAGGATCTACATCGTGTCCATGGGCATGAACACAAAGTTCAAGGTCGACTCCCACATCTTTAATGCATAACCTTTCATTCACTTCTTGCCTTCAACGAAGTTGTGGTGTTGAAATTTTATCTGACATAACACCAGTAGAGTATGACCCGTAGTAGTTTCCGGGTTCACACAGATTAGAAAAGGCATATGTCCAACCCATCGAGGCCTCTTAGGAACATATACCACAAACTTCAAGAGTAAATAACACAAGCTCGAAAGTAGAGCATGGTTGACAAAGCAGATGACACAATTTACCAAAGGCATTATGTATCCGAGAAAAGACTCACAAAGTTATTGAATATGAAGGATGTTGTAGGATAAAATCCATTAAAGGATCTGCCGGTCAATAACAGTGCTGTTGTGAGCATCGACACACAACCAGAGGAAGTAACAATGCAAAGGCATTGGATTATAGAAACAACTGACTGATTCGATGCTTAGAATCAGAGGTATTATGATTTCTAAATCGAAGGATCAGAAGCAGACGATCTGATCAAAGGTGGGTAAGTTCAATAGACCTAAGCGGTACAATCAACGACAATTGGATTGGTTGAGAACCAGCTCATGTTTAAAATGACGTCTGAGCCGGAAAGATAATTTAAAAGGATCAACTGATGATTGCGTGCATTCGCACTCATGTTGAATCAAAAGGATCAAGATGACGGTGCCTAAGGATACTAACGAATATTGCCAGACATATGGAAAGCATCCATCATGCAAGCAGACAAGTATTGCAGAGCAATAAGCTACTAAGAATTTTTGGAGGATCGAATAGTATTTCAAAGACCATTGTGAAACACATGAACAACTGGGGGATGAGCGGATACTCAATAAGTGCGAGAATTATCCATAGGGGTATTCAGGTGACAAAGAACAGCAAGGCGGTAAGCTCAAAGGATTATCGAAACAACGACGAGTATTTTGGGGTATCTTGTAATATCAAGACCAACTAGGGATGAATGTAAGAATAACAACTGCAAGTAGTTATCCATAAGGGTTGACGGTGGAAGGGGAATTGCAAACGCGATGAACAAAAGTTCTCGGGTTAATAGCAGAGAGTATCTTCAGGGTCTTCAAGTGCAGCAGACGATCATCAGTAATAAGGGGCTCTCCAGGTGAAAGTGATAACGAGATCCTAATGTCAGATTTAGCAAAATTCATTTAACCCGAATAGAAGAGAGATCAGAGTCCCAGAGTATAGACAAGGAGTAAAAGATTCTAATACCACCCAACGGCGATGTGAGGCCGTAAGCCGCACAGCCGTGTTAGTAAAAACTTTTTCAATGACTAGACTCGACTCCGGCCAAGGAATTGGAAAGGGGGATTCCTATAGGCAGTCGGCTCTGATAACAACTTGTGACGCCCCCGATTTGACCGTACACTAATCATACACGCAAACGTGTACGATCACGATCAGGGACTCACGGGAAGATATCACAACACAACTCTACAAATAAAATAAGTCATACAAGCATCATATTACAAGCCAGGGGCCTCGAGGGCTCGGATACAAGAGCTCGATCATAGATGAGTCAGCGGAAGCAACAATATCTGAGTACAAACATAAGTTAAACAAGTTTGCCTTAAGAAGGCTAGCACAAACTGGGATACAGATCGAAGAGGCGCGTGCCTCCTGCCTAGGATCCTCCTAAACTACTCCTGGTCATCGTCAGCGGGCTGCACGTGGTAGTAGGCACCTCCTGAGTAGTAGTAGTCGTTGTCGACGGTGGCGTCTGGCTCCTGGGCTCCATCGTCTGGTAGCAGCAATCGAGTATAGAAAGGGGAAAAGGGGGAGCAAAGCAACCGTGAGTACTCATCCAAAGTACTTGCAAGCAAGGAGCTACACTACATATGTATGCATTGGTATCAAATGGAAAAGGGGGTATCATATGTGGACTGAACTGCAGAATGCCGGAATAAGAGGGGGATAGCTAGTCCTTTCGAAGACTACGCTTCTGGTAACCTCTATCTTGCAGCAGGAGAAGAGAGTAGATGGTAAGTTCACCAAGTAACATCGCATAGCATAATCCTAACCGATGATCCTCCCCTCTTCCCTCTGTGAGAGAGCGATCATCGATTGTATCTGGCACTTGGAAGGGTGTGTTTTATTAAGTATCCAGTTCTAGTTGCCATAAGGTCAAGGTACAACTCCAAGTCGTCTTGTAACCAAAGATCACGGCTATTCGAATAGATCAACTTCCCTGCAGGGGTGCACCACATAACCAAACACGCTCGATCCCATTTGGCCGGACACACTTTCCTGGGTCATGCCCGGCCTCGAAAGATCAACATGTCGCAGCCCTACCTAAGCACGACAGAGAGGTCAGCACACCGGTCTAAATCCTATGGCACAGGGGTCTCGGCCCATCGCCCATTGCACACCTGCACGTTGCGTACGCGGCCGGTGAGCAGACCTAGCAACCTCCATTACAAAGCAAGTTGCATTACGCGGTACAACCCGGCGTGTGCCGCTCAGTCGCTGACGTCACGAAGGCTTCGGCTGATACCATGACGTCGAGTGCCCATAACTGTCCCCGCGTAGATGGTTAGTGCATATAGGCCAGTAGCCAGACTCAGATCAAATACCAAGATCTCGTTAAGCGTGTTAAGTATCCGCGAACGCCGACCAGGGCCAGGCCCACCTCTCTCCTAGGTGGTCTTAACCTGCCCTGTCGCTCTGCCTCAAAGTAAAAGTCGGGTGCCGTCGGGAACTCAGGCCCACCACTACCTGGATGGAGCCACCTGCCCCTTCAGCCCCCATCTCCAAACAGTATCACCGGTAATGTAACAGTGTAAAGTATATAGTATATGCGCGTGATCACCTCCGAAAGTGATCACGGCCCAGTAGTATAGCATGGCAGACGGACAAGAGTGTAGGGCCATTGATGGAACACTAGCATCCTATACTAAGCAGTAGGATAGCAGGTAAAAGTAACAACAGTAGCAGTAAGGACAGGCTATGCAGCAATATAGGATTAACTGAAAGTAGTAACATGCTACACTACTCTAATGCAAGCAGTAGAGAGAAGAATAGGAGATATCTGGTGATCAAAGGGGGGGGGGCTTGCCTGGTTGCTCTGGCAAGAGAGAGGGGTCATCAACACCGTAGTCGTACTGGGTAGCAGCGGCGTCGGTCTCGATGTCTAGCGAGAGAAGAGGGGGAAGAAACAATAAATATAATGCAAACAAATGCATGATGATGCATGACATGACAAAGCGTGATGCTAGGTGTGCCCTAACGCGGTACGAGGTGGTACCAGTGAAGGGGGAAAACATCCGGGAAGGTATCCCCGGTGTTTCGCGTTTTTGGGCAGAGGAGCCGGAGGGGGAAAGTTGTGAGTTTTCTATGCTAGGGATGCGTGTCAGACGAACGGGCTGCGTATCCGGGTTCGTCTCGTTGTTCTGAGCAACTTTCATGTACAACGTATTTTCATCCGAGCTATGGTTTATTTTCTATTAATTTCCTGCAATTATTATTATTTTGAATTAAACTGAACAAATGCTAAGTGCACACAGGAATTCCTACCTAGTGTGTATGACAAGTGGGGGCAGTGTGCAGAGTTGACCCGGTCAACATGTTGACTAGTCAAGGATGAACACTACACGTGGGTCCCAATTGTCACTGACTTATTTTATTTAACAGTTTTTTTAACTAAATTGAATTGGCCTAATTAGTGGGGTTAGGCTAACTTAAACAGGGGTCGGCCCACAGGCAGTGGCACAAGGCCAGTAGGGCCTGTGCTAGGCATGCATGAACGCAACCAAGGCGCCGGCGGCCACGCTCATCAGCGACAGGGGCGGGGGAAGCAGGGTGAGGCCCTGGGCAGCGGCGGCCAGAGGGGAGCATAGCCGGTCAGAGGTAGCCAGAGGAGGGTACGAGTGGGAGGAGGCTGGCTCGTGCGCTGGCGGGGCATGCTGCGGTGCAGGGGCGTCTCGGCGGTAGCAGCGGGCGCAATAGGCAAGGCCGCGGGAGCGCGGACGCGCGGGCAGGTGCAGGGTACCGGAGTGCGCCGGCTGGCCGAGGCGGGAGCGGGCGAGGCGCGTGGCCAAGGCGCGCACAGAGCAGCCAAGGCGCGCGTGGAGGCGCTGCCGGGCATAGCCGTTCGCGGCCAGAGGTCCATGGCGGGCGCGGCTTCTGGCAGGGGATGGTGCGGCGGTCTGCGGCGACAATAGCAACAGGGAAAAGTGGGGGATCGAGGGAGGAGCTCACATCGGAGCTCGTGGCGGGCTCGGTGAAGCCGAAAGAGCTCGGGATGGCGCGGATCTTGGCGATGGATGCGGCGATGCAGATGGGAAGAAGAGGACAATGGCGACGATTGGTAGCTTCCCAGCTCGGACTCGAGGGCGTAGACGACGAAGATGATGATGTCCCTCCTCCTGGAAAACTTCGCGTGGCTCGGGGACGACCTTGGATGCTACGACGACGATGGCGCGGCAGCGAGCGGACGAGCATCGGGAGAGAAAGAGAGAGTGTAGGGAGGAATGTGGGGACGTGGGCTAGGGTTTGGTCGCCCAGGGGGTTATGGGGGAGTGGGGGGCGGCCTGGGCTGGTTGGGCCGGCCTGGCTCTTGCTTAGCTGGGCTAGTTGGCCCAGGGGTTTGGGGGCTTTTCTTTTTGTTTTTCTTTTTTACTTTGTTTTATTTATTTTCTTTATATTTATTCTTTCATGTTTTATTTTAGTAACATTTATTTTAGTTTTACTAAAATATACACTTAGCATCTAAATTAGTATTTCAACTTAGTCCATAGTCACAAAAAGTCTAATCCCCAAATAACTTAGGTTGACTTTTTATTAATTATAAAAGGCATTTAATTAATGGTTTTGCTACTGTTTAAATCCTTATAGTTCAATTAAGCATTTTATAAAGGCTTGGTTTCTCCACCATAATTACTTACGATTTATTTGACACAACCCGGACATTTTAGTTTTAATTTTTGAAAACTTTTCTTGTTTGCATTTCATTTGAATTTGAATTTGAATCTGTTTTGAACTAACGCGAGATTAACAATAGTAACCAAGGTGACGTGGCATTCATTAACAGTGGTTTACTGTAGCTTAATTATCCGGGCGTCACAAACAGCCTCATGAGGAGAGGTGTTCTTGAGCTCGATGAGCTGGTGTATCTGAGGATGGTCCGAATGATCCGTCCCTTGCTATGGTGGTGGCTAGCCCTATTTATAGAGGCCCTGGTCCTCTTCCCAAATGTTTGGTGGGAAGGGATCCCACAATGGCCAATTTTGAAGGGAGACAACTAGTACAAGTTATCCTCACAAAAGGTGGTCTTCGCCTGCCAAAGGTACTTTTTTGACTATAAACAGTAGGGTAAAACCCCACTGCATCTTTTATTAATTTAAAGAGAGAAAGAGAACAAAGTCTTAAGGGCTTGAGGTAAGCCCAAAAAAGAGAAAGAGAGAAAGAAGAGAAAGAAAGAAAAGAAAAAATACCTACCAAAGGTACTGGTTGTGATGCAGCTATGGGCTCCGCAGTGACCTTCATTGTGCCGTCCTGCTAGTCTTGGTCTTGTTGCACCGATATGGAAACCTGAGCATGATTCCTTGGGACTCCTCGCCTACGCCTGCCTCTTTAGCACCAAAGAGGAAACTGGTACACTACGCCCGCTGGTGCCCGCTTGGCCTTGGTCGTCATGGCTCACGTCACGTGAACCTCGCGAGGTGCCCCTTGCATAGACATGTCCGCTCCTCGGGAGCCAGCCTAGCGAGGCTGCCCCAGGGGAGGTCTTAACGTCGTCCGCCTCACGAGGCTTGGCCCCTCGCGAGGGTCTTGAGTTGTCACTGCAAATGATGGGTCATACCTGGCTGCCGATGGAGCCATGCCGTGGGCCATAGGCAGACGTGTATGGGTAACCCCGTTCCCAGGACAACGACAAACATGATAACAAAGTGCAATAAAACATAGGAGGAAGGTAACCACCGATCCATAAGCATAACCGAAATAATGACAACAGTAGCAAAACAAACATACAGTTATTTAAAGATTCAAGTTGAAAACCAATGCTACTGCATGGCTATCATGCAAATGGTGGTTTTGGCTTGCCTGGGGATGATGAAGGTCCCGGGGAGAAGTGTGGTGAAGCCGCGGAAAGATTCACCGGAAAAGATTCTCTCTCGAAGGGGGCTGATTAGGGGCAAGGGCAAAAAGGTCATTTTCACAGTGTCAAACCATAGTGAAAATGTTGTGAACGGAACGGGCTCGATGAGACGAAGATGTGTGCGTTGGATTCACCTCATTCGGAGTCTCGAGCAAAAAGTTATGGCCCGACGAAGTCCAGGGACCAACCTGTAAAAAGATTTCTACAAACAGGCCCCTGAGTGAGAAAACAGAAAACACCTTAAGCGAAAATACATTTTCAGAACTGGGAAAGCCCACTTACAGTCCAAGAGCTCTAAAATACGCTTTCTCGACGGGCTTCCACTTATCCACATGGGTAGTGGCAGGGTTAACACTGAGAGGCTGACGGGCGAGGCCCGCGTGGACGTGGGGCCTGCCTGGCCTAGCTCCTTCTTCCTCCTCCCACTCACCCGAGATGCAGAGACGAGGCCAGCGGCCCCGAAACGGATCCCCGGCGACTCTGGCCACCTCTCGCGTCGCTCGACCTATGGACGAGTTCAGCAGGAGGAGCCGCACCCGATGGGGTATTCCACGGTCGCCGTGGTGGACCGAGGAGGGCAGGAGAAAGGGCATCGCGGATGGTGGTTTCAGCTGGAATTGAGCACGGCGGCTCTGCCACAGAACGATGGCGGCGCGGTACTGGGAAGGGTCAGGGACGGAGTAGGAGGGCTTTGGTGATGGTGAGGAGAGGGAGGGGCTCGAGGTTGCTCGAATTTGAGCGAGAGGAGGCGGCGGCCATGGCAACAGAGGGAGGTGGGGGGAGCAGCTCAGGCTCGGGGAAGAAGTGGGGCGGGGTCCTGGGACTGAAGTGAGGCGAGTGGTGTGCTCGGGACTGCGCGGGAAGGACTATAAATAGGCGGGGCGAGAGCACCTGCACCTATTGCCGCCGGGCGAGTCCAGCCACGGCTCTGTCGCGCTCTCGTTCATGGGGAGGGCATGGGGTCACGACGAGAAGTAATCGGACGTGCTACAGAAGGCCACAGAGCGATCGGAGCCAAGGGGGAGTAAAGGAAGAGGCTGAGCGCCATTAATGATCTTGTCGGCAACAACGCTCCCGTGGGCGCGCAGGGACAAGCACCGACGGAGAGGCTTCCGGAGAGGGAGATGACTCGGCGACTACACAGGAAACCTGTTGGACATGGCTTTGAGTCGAGACGAGGAGAGAACAGACGAGCACAACGCCGAGGTCCTGCCAGAGCGCGTTTAATGCATGCCAGGGCGGTGGTCACCACGTGTACTGGCGAGGAGAAGATGCCAAGGGCTGGCAATTGTTGTCTAGGGGGAGTTCTTCCAAGGGAGGTTTCAACTATAGTGGTAGCGTGATGAAAGGCTCTGTGATTAAATGGTAAGTGAGCTCCGACATTTGCTGTATCAAACTTGATCATACCACTATGATCAACAGATAATTGCTAAGGGATGAATGAGTTGTCCGGGGTGTTTATGTTAGGAAGGACTCAAATACTGTGCACTTTGGTGGGATTTGGATAAGTATTTAATGCACTTGCTTTGCAACTGCATAAACTGGCCCAGAATTAAGATCATGATGAAGCAGTCGCATAGAGTGTCCATTTGAGATGAAATTATGCAATGCTAGATTATTTGGGCATATGAGAGTGCCATAAAAATTTAATGCCATTTGGTCAAGCCAAAGTGGTACTCCCTTCGTGATGGTCCTCTCTGAACAGAAACTTGAGAAAATTCCCAAGGAACAATAGCTAGATGTAATATGCCCAAATTTGGTAGAGATAGGTTATATGGGTAGTAGAATGTCCTGGAAAATGTTCAGCCATAATTGAGCAAGATAAAATATACTTGCTTCAAAAACTGAAAATTTGAACAGAACCAAAGATTTGAAGTTGTGCTTACTTGGATGCTTTGCACGAGCTCAAATCTTGTGGAGAGCTTTTATTTGATGATATGAAGGACCATGCAAAATTTCAACTCATTTGGACCACCCTAGCTAGTACTTCCTTCACAAACAATTCCCTCAGACAAGAACTTTGAAAAATTGCTCAGGAATATTCACTAGGCAAATTAAGTTGAATTTTGGTGTGAGGAAATTATTTGGAGAGGAAAAGGTGTCCAAAAAGTTTGGGGTCAATTGAGAAAAGATAAATAGCACTTTATTCACAATGTGCCATTTAGGACAGAATAGGAAAGGAATATTTGGGAATTAATTTTGAACATGGCAATGAAAAGTTTTGCCATATTTGATGAAGATATGACCCAAATAATTTATGAGAATTATTTGGGAATTTTAGGAGTGATAGAAATATAGGTTGCTTCACAACCTAGGGCAGACTGGGTTATTCCTTTAATAGAAAAAAAGGAATATTCCCTAGCAAACGAATATTGGGGTTGGGCTAGGGTGAAAATGGAAAGGTCTTGGAAGGGTTTGAGGATGACAAGCCAGTCTGGAAAGAAAGAAAAGGGCATCTTCTTCAGTTTCCAGACCACGTAGCCACGGAAAAAGAAAGCTCAAGCAAAAATCTCAGAGAAACAAAAGAAAGAAAGGGCCAAAAATCAGGCTGTGACAACTCTTCCCCCCATAAAGAAATCTCGTCCTCGAGATTTGGTTGCTCAGGGAATAAGTATGCATATACTGACTTAAGGAGACCGTTTCCAACTCGGGTATCCGTTTTCCTTTATTGATTGTTCCCACTAAATTCTTCATCTGACTTACGTGACTGGCTCTGGGGTGGTTTGCTTCACTGTATCTATATCCTGACAGATCTTACCTCACATTTTCATGCTTATACTGGCTCCAATTCTTTTCATATCTGCTGACTTAGCTGAGTGTGATTTGTCATCATGACTAAAATATATGCCCGTCTCACAATTCCGAGAGTGATTTCCGATTGTTGTGGCTGTACTGACAAACTTCCATGAATTGGTGATCAGTTTTTTCCTGATGAACACCCAAGCTCTTACTCCTTGCATTGGGTTCCTCCAATAAATACGGGTTCTCTAGGTTCAAAGCTGTGAGTTAAGGCACAACCGTTTTCCTGACAGATTCTGACTTATCGCGGGAATTTCTGAATCATCTTGACTAGCTCCACTGTCTTGAGTCTCAGATTCATATCAAAAATTTGATTGTCACCTGAAGTGTCCAACATAAGGGGTATGATCTTATATGATAATATCCTCATTCTTGACTGGCGGTGGCTTTGGCAGAAAAATTTTTGTTCTAGACAGGCTATCGTTTGGTGATTCACATAAGTGAGGGCACATGCTTCGAGACTGTTATTACTCATACTGATCATTCGTTATGTTGGTATATCCATGAGGACAGTAGGCTGTGTGATGCTTTACGATAGTCGCTGGAAACAAGCTGTTGAATTTACCTTTGGTCTGACTTCATAACCCAGATATTCGATACTGACAAACTTGAGCATATGCGGTTAACTGAGCGGGTTGTCTGGATATGGGTTCCTTACCAAAATTGAGTAGACTCCTTAGGTGAATATTCATGATTGAGCAATACTGACTCGGACTGTTCGAGGGATCTGCACCATGTCGGTCATGCAACAATTATCAGTCTTGCTCCTGCATTACTGTTCTCTTTGTCTGGATCCTTTGCTGAAAGAGCTTGGTCATATTGCGTCTTCATGCATCCATTGCTACTGTCGGTGCAATACTTTGTCAATTGTGATTTTATCCTTATTCATGTATCGTGTGATAGGAATCATGAGGCAACTGGCCTTTCTGAGTGCTGACAAAATTTGTTGTCCTATGTTGTCTTTCTCCAGAACTTGTCGGTTCTTGCATCACCAACTAAGGTGTATAAATGACTTTCTTATTTTGGCATGACTAGTGAGATTTCCGGATTCTCACCTCGCCTTCACCATCATACCACTGAGTTGCAAGAGCTTGGCAGCATGCTCACAATATAAATGAGAATTTAATTCCCGAGGCAGACTTGTTTTCTGACTGATTCTTGCTTCTGACCAACCTGTTGCAGATCTGATTCTTGGAATGCACTGCCAAATGCTGCCAACTCATAGTGTAATATCCCATGCCGTACTGAGGGAGATTGGATGACTTATGCTGGAATCCATCAGACTATCTTGCTAAGGAAGACTGGGTATCGTGCTTCAGAAGCTTTCCCCCTTAAAGACTTGCTGGGGAAGGACTTGGTTCCTTATGCCTAAAGCTTTTGTGGTTGCTCATTAATGAAGACATAGTACCTTGCATGGGAAGTCGTCCATGTATTGTATTGAGGGAGACAGAGGAATCTTGCTTTGGAAGCTTCTCTGGTAGCTTGCGAGGGAAGACTGAGTTGCTTACACTAGAAGCTTTTTCATTGTGATATGCGGACCAGTTACCATATACACACACCATCTTAATATTTCTGCTGTGGATTCTTGTATGAAAAGGGGTTTGCCGAACTATCCTCCTTTCTGAGCATTGAATACATGGCACATTCTTGCTTTATTCCAGGTATATCGGGTTTCAAAATAATCCTCATCGAAGAATCAAACCTTGCATCTGAATCATGCCTTTGACCGATGATATACTGTTGATCTTGCACACAATTTATCTTCTTGCTGATTTGATTATTTCTGCTATGAAGAGTGCACACTAAGGGAGACTTGATTACCCATACTGTTGCGAGGAGTGCACACTAATGCAAACTTGATGGTCAGCATCACGATCAGATTTTCCCCATTTCACTTCAGTCGGCTAAGAATTTCATTCTGTTTAGCTGGGTTTCCAAATACTTGAGTTCCTTACTGACTCTTCGGGTCCAGTGTGGTTGACGATCAACTTTAATAAGGGGAAAATATGGCAACACCGAAGGCCCAAAGAAAGAAGCAAAAGAAACGACGAAAACAACAGCACACAGGCATACCAATAATAAAATTAATTAAGCAATATCACATATTACTGCTACTTACAACAATAATATGCATGCATACCTAAGCACACAAATATCACAGAAACTCCAGTATTACGGTCTAGTATGTTGTGGTGGTGTGCACGAAAATGAAATCCATGTGTGGAAGGAATTGGTGTAACCAAGGCTACACCAAGCGCTGGCTGAACTCCGATTGCAACTGGATGGATACGGAGGCAAGGACAGACTTGGTGATCATGTAGCGAGACACAAAGGTCACGACCACATCATCATCAAGTGTATCAAAGGGAATCATACACATCCAAAGAATGGAATGACAGGGTAGTATAGTGGAGGAAAAGCAAGGCCTGCCGGCGTTGCCCTTTTCTGATAACAAAGATCGGTAAGGGTTGCCAAAGGGGCGAGATTGATAGCACGATTCGGCATAGATACATGTCTATCACCGAAACAATATGGGTGGATGCCAGAAATATATCGACGCGATATCTAAGCATAACTCCAGCAAATGGTGTCTGGAACACTTGGTACCAGGGCATCACTCTGTGGGGACAGAGATGACGCCGAACACCGAAAAGCAGGGATGCAAAGAGGAAGGGTGCATGTAGCGGATCGAAACCGATGCCACCCACACTCACAAGATCAACCATTAGCGACCATATAATGATCTATATGCATGCTATGCAACAAACAAATGCAGCAATCAAGTGCAACAAACCAACTGGGCTCTATACTACTGCTTTCTAACACTCGCGCGGGCTGGGCATCCTACAGCCAGACCTGCTTTGACACCAAGCCCTGTGGCACCCCGGCTTAGATAAACCGGAACGCCCCGTATTCCAGCCCAAAGATCGAGGAGAAGTCTTCTGGAATATGGCACTGCTTAGCATAGAACAAATCAGCTCTTTATTACACGCTATATGGATACAAGGGGATTACATCGGCACAGTGACACTATGCCTGCCACGGTTGCTCCATGCAAGCAACAGAACAACACGAAGTAGCGGAATAACTACTGACAGCGGAACAACGATGACGGTGATGAACTCCACTCCACAGGGACTCTGGCTGGAACGTTTATCCTAGCTTGCAACAAGGGATCCATGTCAAACAAGCAATCAAATCCGGCATGACCAGCAAACTGGCATGACATGCCAGGTCAGTACATTGAATGTACTTGCAAGCTCACAGCAACCAAAGCAATCAAGACAGACAATGGAATGGAAATTACAGGTTAACAAGGATTAACATGATACTATCAGAACAACATGGCATGAACAACATGATACATCTAGAACAATATGAGCATGGCATGACCATATAAACATGATGACACTATCCTACAACATGATGACGTTATCATGCACCAACTTACTCTGTTCGGGTTACCTCGTAACCATCACGGACATCACATGATCATCTCAGGATCCAATCAAGCTTGGTATTAACAATACCGTAGTAACCATTACATGACCACAAGGAGCTTGATCTTTACCCTTGACTCTCGCATAATACCACAAATATCCATCAACTCGGTATCCTTGATACCACGGTGATCATCTCACGATCACAACCAATCTCTTTCTCATCATCGAACCAGGGTTATTATTAAGCACATTATTATTATTGTTGCCGCAATGTGACCAACTACGAACTGGGCCCATATCCACGGGCGCGACTATAGATATATTTAATACACACTCTGTAGAGGTAGCGCACTATACCCACACCACGGAACCCATGGCCTCGCACTCCCATTCGGGTGGACCAATGGCATTCCAACAAAACCTTCCTACTGCCATGACACTCCACCGGCCACTCCGACCATCTCCCCTCTAGGATAAGTCCTGGGTGGCCCTGTGCCTACCAAAGGCATCAACGGCCACCGTTGTGGCAAAACAAAAACGGTCCCAAATAGGGACAAGCCGGCTACAACAACTACGCGCACACAAAGCTTATGTCGTCCTACCCGGCCAAGGTAGCGCCCGCGCATAACCTTCCCTAGTTGGAGGCACCGACGAGAGGCATGACAATAAACCCAGTTAGGACCTCCCCATAAAAGACAAATGTGGTTGCACTGGTCAGCTCGATATGGTGGCACCATGACTCAGCCAACAGTTGTTCAAGTTCAATTTAATCTGGTTAAACTTGAATGCAATATGCCGAGCCATGATAAAATAACATGATGCAGTAACAATGCATGAGCATGATATAAGCATGGGGTGCAACATAACTATCAACCATACCAACCATCAATCATATCCAACTGAGCATGACATAATGACGAGCATGAATATCACAAGTATAACACTACTCATAGCATAACATGACCACTAGCATCAACAACAAATACCATGCAAGAACACATCAATAACATTACCGAGAAAACACTTAGCCAACTAACAGCAAACGAACAATGCATATCAATGGTACTCGGTAACCGACACCAGTCATGCACCGAAGAACATGACCAACCCAACATGTACTACTACCAAGCATGGCCAATTTGGAAGTAATACTAGCAGGTAGAACATGATAACAGAGTGCAAGAAAACATAGCATGATGGTAACCACCGATTCATAAGCATAACCGAAATAACGACAAAAGTAGCAAAACAAACATACAGTTATTTAAAGATTCAAGTTGAAAACTGATGCTACTGCATGGCTATCATGCAAATGGTGGACCTGACTTACCTGGGGATGAAGAAGGTTCCGGGGAGAAGTGTGGTGAAGCCGCGAAAAGATTCGCCGAAAAATATTCTCTCTCAAAGGGGGCTGATTAGGGGCAAGGGCAAAAAGGTCATTTTAACAATTTCAAACCATAGTGAAAAGATGTGAACGGAACAGGCTCGACGAGACGAAGATGTGGGCGTTGGATTCACCTCATTCGGAGTCTTGAGCAAAAAGTTATAGCCCGACGAAGTCCAGGGACCAATCTGTGAAAAGATTTCTACAAACATGCCCCTGAGAGAGAAAACAGAAAACGCCTTAAGCGAAAATACGTTTTCAGAACTGGGAAAGCGCACTTATAGCCAAAGGCTCCAAAATACGCTTTCTCCACTGGAAAACGTACTTTTGGAAGTACGCTTCCACTTATCCGTGTGGCAGTGGCGGGGTCAACGCTGAGAGGCTGACGGGCGGGGCCCGCGTGCAGGTGGGGCCCTCCTGGCCTGGCTCCTTCTTCCTCCTCCCGCTCACCCACGATGCAGAGACGAGGCCGACGGCCCCGACGTGGATCCCCGGCGACTCCGGCCACCTCTTGCGTCGCTCGACCTATGGACGAGTTCAGCAGGAGGAGACGCACCCGATGGGGTATTCCACGGTCGTCGTGGTGGACTGAGGAGGGCGGGAGCAAGGGAATGGCGGACGGTGGTTTCATCCGGAGTTGAGCACGGCGCCTCGGCCACATAACGACAGCAGCGCGGTATTTGGAAGGGTCAGGGGTGGTGTAGGAGGGCTCTGGTGATGGTGGGGAGAAGGAGGGGCTCGAGGTTGCTCGAATTTGGGCGAGAGGAGGCGGCAGCCATGGCAACAGCGGGAGGTGGGGGAGAGTAGCTCCGGCTCGGGGAAGAAGTGGGGCGAGATCTTGGGAGTGAAGTGAGGCAAGTGGTGTTCTCGGGACTGCGCAGGGAGGGCTATAAATAGGCAGGGCGAGCGCACCCGCACCGGTTGCTGCCGGGCGAGTCCGGCCACGGCTCTATCGCGCTATCGTTCATGGGGAGGGCACGAGGTCACTACAAGAAGGAACCGGACGAGCTACAGAAGGTCACGGAGTGACCGGAGCCATGGGGGAGCAAAGGAAGAGGCCGAGCACCATTAATGACTTTATACCGATATTTGTTGCATTATGGGCTGTTATTATACATTATGTCACAATACTTATGTCTATTCTCTCTTATTTTACAAGGTTTGCACGAAGAGGGAGAATTCCGACAGTTGGAATTCTGGGCTGGAAAAGGAGCAAATACTAGAGACCTATTCTGCACAACTCCAAAAGTCCTGAAACTCCACCGAAGTCAGTTTAGGATTTTATAAAAAATATTGGGCGAAGGATGCACCGGAGGGGGACCACCCACCATCCAGGAGGGTGGGGGCGCGCCCTACCCCTGGGTGGGCCCCCTGGCAGGCCTCTGGTGCCCGTCTTTGGCTATATGAAGTCTTTCGCCCTGGAAAAATCATAAGCAAGCTTATGAAACACCGCCGCCACGAGGCGGAACCAATCTAGGGCTCCGACGGAGCTATTCTGCCGGGGAAACATCCCTCCGGGAGGGAGAAATCATCACCATCATCGTCACCATCGATCCTCTCATCGGTCAATCTCCATCAACATCTTCACCAGCGCCATCTCATATCAAACCCTAGTTCATCTCTTGTATCCAATCTTTGTCTCAAAACCTCAAATTGGTACCTGTGGGTTGCTAGTAGTGTTGATTACTCCTTGTAGTTGATGCTAGTTGGTTTAATTGGTGGAAGATCATATGTTCAAATCCTTTATGCATATTAATACCCCTTTGATTATGAACATGAATATGATTTGTGAGTAGTTACGTTTGTTCCTGAGGACATGGGAGAAGTCTTGCTATAAGTAGTCATGTGAATTTGGTATTCGTTTGATATTTTGATGAGATGTATGTTGTCTTTCCTCTAGTGGTGTCATGTGAACGTCGACTACATGACACGTCACCATTGTTCGGGCCTAGGGGAGGCATTGGGGAGTAATAAGTAGATTATGGGTTGCTAGAGTGACAGAAGCTTAAACCCTAGTTTATGTGTTGCTTCGTAAGGGGCTGATTTGGATCCATATGTTTCATGCTATGGTTAGGTTTACCTTAATACTTATTTTATAGTTGCGGATGCTTGCAAGAGGGGTTAATCATAAGTGGGATGCTTGTCCAAGTAAGGGCAGTACCCAAGCACCGGTCCACCCAGATATCAAATTATCAAAGTACCGAACGCGAATCATATGAACGTGATGAAAACTAGCTTGACGATAATTCCCATGTGTCCTTTATATAGGAGTTTGTCCAGGCTCATCCTTTGCTACAAAAAGGATTGGGCCATCTTGCTGCACCTTATTTACTTTTATTACTTGTTACCCGTTACAAATTACCTTATCACAAAACTATCTGTTACCGATAATTCCAGTGCTTGCAAAGAATACCTTACTGAAAACCGCTTGTCATTTCCTTCTTCTCCTCGTTGGGTTCGACACTCTTACTTATCGAAAGGACTACGATAGATCCTCTATACTTGTGGGTCATCTAGTAACTAGTAACAAAAGTGAACAAAAACGGTATTGCAATGCTTGGAAACAAGGCCTAGGGTTCATACTTTCACTAGTGCAAGTTCTCTCTACAATGATAACATATTTAGATCATACAACAATGCCTCAACGTGCAAAAAAAGTCACTCCAAAGTTCCTATCGCAAAGAACATAAGATGAAATTGCTTGTAGGGTACGAAACCACGTCAAAGTTATTCTTTCTGATCAATCCATTGAGCTATTCATATAAGTGTCACAAACAACCCAAGAGTTCACAGTAAAATAACACCATATGTCACACATCAATCAACCCTAATGCCACCTAGATACTCCAATGTCACCACAAGTATCCATGGGTCAATTATACGATATGCATCAAACAACTTCAGATTCATAATATTCGATCCAACATAAAGAACCTCAAAGAGTGCCCCAAGATTTATACTGGAGAAACAAGGACGAAAACGTGCATCAACCCCTATGCATAGATTACCCCAATGTCACCTCGGGAATCCGCGAGTTGAGTGCCAAAACATATATCGAGTGAATCAATAGAATACCCCATTGTCACCATTGCTATCCCATGCAAGACATACAACAAGTGTTCTCAAATCCATAATAGTATTCAATCCGATAATAGTGAAACCTCAAAGGTAAAACTCAATCAGATTAGCTAGCAGTTGTTCTATCATACCCGAAGGAATTTCAAATTCAATATTTTCAGTAGGTGTAGTAGGTTGAGGGGTAGCTAATTGTGGTTCCGATCAAGGTGAGGATACCCCGAACAAACCCCTCAAAGGATTGTTTTCCATAGTAACAAAGTGACAATAAATTTCAGCACACTATATAAATTTTTCCTTACCAAAAGCGCTTCACTCCCCGGAAACGGCGCCAGAAAATAGCCTTGATGACCCACAAGTATAGGGGCTCAATTGTAGCTATTTTCGATAAGTAAGTGTGTCGAACCCAACGAGGAGCAGAAGGAAATGACAAGTGGTTTTCCGTAAGGTAATGTCTGCAAGTGCTGAAATTGTAAGTAGCAGAGTAGTTTGATAGCAAGATAATTTGTAACGAGCAAGTAACGATAGTAGTAGCAAAAGTGCAGCAAGGTAGCCCAATCCTATTGAGGCAAAGGATAGGCCAAAACGGTCTCTTATGATAAGCAAAGTGTTCTTGAGGGTACACGGGAATTTCATCTAGTCACTTCCATCATGTTGGTTCGATTTGTGTTCGCTACTTTGATAATTTGATATGTGGGTGGACCGGTGCTTAGGTGTTGTTCTTACTTGAAAAAACCTCCTACTTATGATTAACCCTCCCGCAAGCATCCGCAACTATGAGAAAAGTATTAAGAATAAATTCTAAGCATAGCATTAAACTTTTGGATCCAATCAGTCCCTTACGAAATAGCGCATAAATTGGGGTTTAAGCTTTTGTCACTCTCGCAACCCATCTGTCACACCCACAATGCGGCTATATCTCCCACGTGTCGGGGCACGACTTAGAGGCATAGCCGCACGGTAGGCTAGTCGCAAGAGGGGTAATCTTCACACATCCCATGTACTGAATAAGAAAGGGATAAAGAGTTGGCTTACAATCGCCACTTCACACAAATACAAGTTAAACATACATCATCCAGAATACAATCAAGGTCCGACTATGGAACCAAAATAAAGGAAGACAACCCCAAATGCTAGATCCCTGATCGTCCCAACTGGGCTCCACTACTGATCAACCGGAAAAGACACAAAATAACGATCAAGATCTTCATCGAGCTCCCACTTGAGCTCGGTTGCGCCACCTGCACTGGTATCATCGTCACCTGCAACCGTTTGGATGTATCTGTGAGTCACGAAGACTCAGCAATAACACACCCGCGAGATAAAGACTATTTAAGCTTATGGGTAGGGGAAGGTAGTGAGGTGGAGCTGCAGCAAGCACTAAGCATATATGATGGCTAACTTACGCAAATAAGAGCGAGAAGAGAAGCAGCGCTTGGTCGAGAAGCTAGAAGCGATCAAGAAGTGATCCTGGAACTACTTATGTTCAAGCATAACACAAGGTCGTGTTCACTTCCCGGACTCCGCCGAAAAGAGACCATCACGGCTACACACGCGGTTGATGCATTTTAATTAAGTCAAGTGTCAAGTTCTCTACAACCGGATATTAACAAATTCCCATCTGCCACATAACCATGGGCACGGCTTTCGAAAGTTCAAACCCTGCAGGGGTGTCCCAACTTAGCCCATCACAAGCTCTCACGGTCAATGAAGGATATTCCTTCTCCCGGAAAGACCCGCTTAGTCTGGGAATCCCGGTTACAAGACATTTCGACAATGGTAAAACAAGACCATCAAAGCCGCCCGATGTGCCGACAATCCCGATAGGAGCTGCACATATCTCGTTCTCAGGGCAACACCGGATGAGACATCCTACAAGTAAAACCAAACCTCAAGTTTCCCCAAGGTGGCCCCGCAGTCTACTCGGTTCGGACCAGTACTTAGAGAAGCACTGGCCCGGGGGGGTTAAAATAAAGATGACCCTCGGGTTGGCCGACCCATGGGAAGGGTAATAGGTTGTTAGGCAAATGTAAAACCAAGGTTGGGACTTGCTGGAGGAGTTTTATTCAAAGCGAACTGTCAAGGGGTTCCCATAACACCCAACCGCGTAAGGAACGCAAAATCAAGGAACATAACATCGGTATGACAGAAACTAGGGCGGCAAGAGTGGAACAAAACACCAGGCATAAGGCCGAGCCTTCCACCCTTTACCAAGTATATAGATGCATTAATTACATAAGAGATATTGTGATATCCCAACAAATCCATGTTCCAACATGGAACCAACTTCAGCTTCACCTGCAACTAACAACGCTATAAGAGGGGCTGAGCAAAAGCGGTAACTTAGACAAACAACAGTTTGCTAGGAAAGGTTGGTTAGAGGCTTGACATGGCAATATGGGAGGCATGATAAACAAGTGGTAGGTAGCGCGACATAGCGATAGAGCGAACAACTAGCAAGCAAAGATAGAAGTGATTCCGAGGGTATGGTCATCTTTCCTGATATCCCGCAAGGAAGAAGAACGAGTCCATGAAGAAGACGAACCAACATAGTCGAACGAGTCCTCACAAATGCGACGTTATCAGAACTAACACGAAGAAGCAACAACAGATAGAAGCAAATAACATGGTAAACAACCATCACATAAACATGGCATGATGCACAAACAAGTATGATGCATGTCCGGTTTAATGAGGCATGGCATGGCAAAGTGCACACACAATACTACAAATTAAGTGGAGCTCAATATGCAACGGGTTGCATATTGAAGAAGCACCACATCAATTATTTAGTTCTCTCTTGTTTATGTACCCAACAATATTAAATGTTATTAAACATGGCAATGGGTGATGCATATGAAAACTACCTATCTAGGCAAGTTTAAATGAGGCCGGAACAACAAGCAACAAGTCCGGAAAAATCCTCATGTGCAATTTATGGGTTTGGTCTGGTTATAAATAGGTAGGGGAACTAGATGCTGGCGATTTGGTCCCTCTGATCAAAATCGGATGTTCCATGATAAATAGCTTAGGGGAGTCCAACGAAGAAACGATGATATGTAAGGAATGTTTGGGGATGTTCCGGACCCAACGGTGACGATTGCCTGGGTCGGGTTCGGGACACCTTTCGGACGCGCACGAGGGGGGCCGCGGGCTGACGAGAGAGGTTAGGTTGGGCCTGGTGGTAATTAGTGGACTGAGTAGATGGCCTAGGGAGCAAAGAGAGGGAAAGCTCGACAACAGTTTCCGGAGACCGAAAACGTCTGACATATGACCGGCTATAATGCCGCTATATATTTACGATTGGGCTGTCAAACGAACTCGGAATGCGACGAAACTTGACAGGTGGGCTACCTACACTATAACAAGACCGCACGCCAAATTTTCTCCCATTCCAAGAATATTTCCCGACCACTTATAAAATACTATTTCAGACGTGCTGCGGGCGCGTGCAAGTGTATCTGGGCTCAGAATGGACAACGGAAGGAACGGGGAGACCCAGACGAATGCAAGTTTCAAAAACATGATGATGCAATGCACATGATGACATGATGAAATGCAACACGCAAGCATATGACATGACAACGTCGGTGAATAACTGGAAGACACCTGGCGTATCGGACTCGGGGCATTACAACACTCCACCACTACAACAGGATCTCGTCCCAAGATCTAGGATGGCACCGGAGAGAAATGGAAGAGGAAGAGGTAAAACTAAGTTGCTTCTTTGACAAATAAGTGAAACCAAAGAGCCTTGCGAGGTTGAACAAATTGAAAGACAGAATACAACGAAGATGAACAAAGTTGAACTCTGTTAGAAAAGAGGAACAAGGAACATTACTAGAACCTTGTAGGTTGAAAGGCATAAGAAAAGTGTTACGATGGGCAAGAGGTTGATGCAAGCACTCCGATTGAAACGCGATGTACAAGGAACGATAAGGATCAATTACGACACCACTCCAGTTGGAAATGGAAAGCATAGAATATGAACTTGGCAAAATTAAAGCACTTGGATGAGACTCCGGTTAGAAGATAAATGATGGACACAACACTCCGGTTAAAACAAGATAGAGAAGGAATAAGACTGATATAATTTGGGCAGCACTCCGACTGTAAATGAAAGGAATTGAATATGAACTTGGGAAGATTGGATGATACTTGATGAAACCAAAAACACACTGCCTCCGGAACTATTGAAAGAATGGCACAATGGGTAAGAAAGATTTCAGACAGCACTCCGGTTGAGAAGGGAGGTAAAACTTGATAGAATGGGAAGAACTTGAATGTAGGACACGACGCTCCGGTTGAATGGATAGGCAAAGGAAAGAGCATGATCTTGGAAAAAACGAGATGATGGGACGAAGAGAGCAATGTCACCATGCCTCCGGAATAAATGAATGGAAAACTAGATGGTTGGAAAGAAAAAGAACGGATAAGACGAATGACAACTCTCACAAATAAAGTTGAAAGAGCATGCTTACGAAGAAAAGGTTGAACGGAGTTGTTGGAAAACCAACAACGAAAAGAGTAAGCTTGTTGTGGACTTATGGAAAACATCTCAAAACTATGAGGTGAAATTTGGCCACTACCGAAAAACAATAGATTGGATTGACATGAACAAGGAAAACGCGAAACTTATTTCACCGGGAGGATAAATAAAGAAATTGGGTCATTTATGAGCACCATAAATAGCAACAATCCTTAATGAAGGCTTTAGGTGAAATATAACCCAAGGTAATACCAATGAAGAGATTGATGGGTTTAAATTCTCATTCATGACAACTTATCACCCATGAAACATGAAGGAAACTGTCAAGGATGACATAACACCATCTCAAAAGATAAGGTAGAAAGAATTGCACTTCAGAATGCAAGAAGAAGAATACTTGAGCTCCTCAAAATAATACATGTGTTGAGCACCATGTTTATTTGAGAGTAAAGCCTAGTGGATGATATTTAAGGGATGTTTGGGGATGATCCGGACCCAACGGTGACGACTGCCCGGGTCGGGTTCGGGACAACTTTCAGATGCGCACGAGGGGGCCGCGGGCTGACGAGAGAGGTTAGGTTGGGCCTGGCGGTAGGTAGTGGGTTGAGTAGACGGTCTAGGGAGGAAAGAGAGGGAAAGCCTGGCAACAGTTTCCGGAGACCGAAAACGTCCGACATATGACCGGCTATAATGCCGCTATATATTTACCGATTGGGCTGTCAAACGAACTCCGAATGCGATGAAACTTGACAGGCGGTCTACCTACACTATAACAAGACCGCATGCCAACTTTCCTCCCATTCCGAGAATATTTCCCAGCCACTTATAAAATACTATTTCAGACGTGCCGCGGGCGCGTGCAAGTGTGTCTGGGCTCAGAATGGACAACGGAAGGAACGGGGAGACCCGGACGAATGCAAGTTTCAGAAACATGATGATGCAGTGCACATGATTACATGATGAAATGCAACACGCAAGCAAATGACATGACAACCTCGGCGAATAACTGGAAGACACCTGGCGCATCAGACTCGGGGCGTTACACCATCATCTAATTGCTACTCCACAATGCATTCCCTTAGGCCCAAATATGGTGAAGTGTCATGTAGTCGATGTTCACATGACACCACTAAGGGAATCACAACATGCATGCTATCAAAATATCGAACACATATCAAGTTCACATGATTACTTGCAACATGATTTCTCCCGTGACCTCAAGAACAAAAGTAACTACACAGAAATGATAAACATGCTCATGATCAGAGGAGTATTAAATAGCATATTGGATCTGAACATATAATCTTCCACCAAATAAACCATATAGTAATCAACTACAAGATGTAATCAACACTACTAGTCACCCACAAGCACCAATCTATAGTTCCGGTAACAAGATTGAACACAAGAGATGAACTAGGGTTTGAGATGAGATGGTGCTGTTGAAGATGTTGATGGAGATTGCCCTCCCCAAGATTGGAGAGTTGTTGGTGATGATGATGACGATGATTTCCCCCTCCGGGAGGGAAGTTCCCCCGGCGGAATCGCTCCACCGGAGGGCCAAAGTGCTCCTGCCCAAGTTTCGCCTCGAGGCGGCGCTCCGTCCCGAAAGTCCTCTCCTTATTTTTTTCTAGGTCAAAATGACTTATATACTAGAAGATGGGCATCGGAGGCGGGCATGTGTGAGCACAACCTACCAGGGCGCGCTTGGGCTCCCTTGCATGCCCAGGTGGGTTGTGCCACCTGGTGGGGCCCCTCTGGTAGTTATTTGCTCCAATAATTCTTAAATATTCCATAAAAAATCCTCGTGAAGTTTCAGCTCATTTGGAGTTGTGAAGAATAGGTAGCCAGACATAGCTTTTTCAGGTCTAGATTTCCAGCTGCCGGAATTCTCCCTCTTTGTGTATACCTTGCATATTTGTCAGGACCCCGACTCGATGTCACATCGATCTAGCCGGTAACACCTCATATCACTTTGCGGCCTCACGCACGGTATCCCCACGGGTGTCGCCTTACCTTTGCCCGGGACCGTTTGCGCCTTTTGGCTCACGTATATGATAGTGTCGCTAGCATCCATATGATAAAGAGCCCGGGCTGACATGACTAGTCGTAAACCCAAAGTGGCACAGACTTACAGGGACAGGCACCCATGACCCAGCTTCGAACGTGTCGGTCATCAGCAAGTGGGTCCGGGCTGTAGCACTGGGCTAGCAGGACTCCGGTAAACCGGGCTGTAGCGGGCTAACAGGACTCCGCTACTCAAAGCGTGACATTTCCCCGAAGGGACAGACACAGGAACGAAGAAGGACACATGCCGGCCAGCCTAAGTGTTCCAGAGCAGTAGCAAGCTACCATGGCTCAGCGGTAACACTAGGAGACATTTCCCGGTAAGAGAGGCTACTAAAGATAAACAACTAGATAGTCAGATCCCACACATACCAAGCATTTCAATCATACACACAGTATGCTCGATATGTGCAAATACAACGAAGCATCAGAACATGACTCTACGACACAAGTACTTTATTTAAGGCTCAGGGAGCCATACATAACATACACGAAGGTACGGGTCTCACGACCCAACATACAAGTCATACAGTCATACAAACCAGCAGCGGAAGTAACTTGTCTGAGTACAGACAACTAGTAAAATAAAAGAGGCTTGGGAAGCCTAGCTATACTACAAGGTCCTTCACAAGCTCAGGGTCACCACCTGGGTCTTTAGCCTACTCGTTGATGTCAACGTCTACATAGAACCCATCAGAAGGGGTTGCAGCGTCTTCTGTAAAAATGTAGATTATAGCAACATGAGTACAAAGGTACTCAGCAAGACTTACATCAGATCCTACATACATGCTTAGTATCAAGAAGGGTTGGTGGAGTTATTGCAGCAAGCCAGCTTTGACTCTTGGCTAGGCTATCCTACGATACTCCAACTTGAAATGGTTTTTGCGCACACGAGTCCACTACTCACCAATTCAATACACTACCGAGGATCCGCCTCCGTCTTCCTACGGAAGAGCCATCCTCGGCACTCACTCTTATCTTGAGGCTTTTAGTAGTTTCCATTTACTTGTCTATGAACTGTATAGGCAACCAAGTAGTCCTTTACCGCGGACGCGGCTATTCGAATAGATCATGTTAACCCTGCAGGGGTGTACTTCTTCATACATGTTTCCACCACTTAGCGTCTGCACACGACATGTGCTCGGCAGACTTCAAGCGAAAGCCGACGTGGGTGTAGACCACGACCTACCTAAACACTTAAGCCTCTAGTCCAGGTTTATCGCCTATTCAGGTTCCATCCGCAGGGAGTCCGGCCGAGGTTTCCCATACGGCCCCGAACGATGTGAACAGGGTTCCCGAGATACCTAACGAGTATTCGGTACACCGTGCCACGTACCTACCGCATCACAGCCCACCCCTACGGTCAGCGCTGTCCACGGCCTCCAGTAGACTACAAACACCAGAAACTACTTGCAACTCCTGGACAGAGAGCTAGGGTGAATAAGAAGTCGAGCGGGGTCATATTTCAGGGCCCAATGCATGGTAGTAGCTGTATCTTAAATCACACATACAGATCTCAGTGCTTAAGGTCGGCTTCAATGAAACAACCCACCATGTACTCCTACATGGCCTCTCATCGATACCTTTACCAAATCGTGTTCACCTCACCACTCTTATTACCGACATAATCATTTCACTCTATCCCATCACCCAGATGAACCAGACCTGACACGACTCTAAGCATAGCAGGCATAGCAAGGTAGGAACAACACATACATATGGCTCAATCAACTCCTACACATGCTAGTGGGTTTCATCTAGTTACTGTGGCAATGACAGGTCATGCAGAGCAAATGGGTTCAACTACCGTAGCACACAGCAGTTTGAAACGCGTTGTCTTAATGCAGTAAAAGAGAGCAGGAGCGAGAACATGGGATTGTATCGATATGATCAAATGGTTGGTTGCTTGCCTGATGGGTCGATGCACTGATACGGTTCTTCGTTAGGGTAATCACGGTACTCCTCGGAGGCAGAACCTGTCGCAAAGGACACCGATACACAACCATCACCAAACAATGTGCAACAATATGATGCATGCATGAAACATGGCAATATGAGTGTGTTGGGCTAATGCAACTAAAACCAGAAGGGTTTGAACAAATTTGAATCAAGGATTCAAATTTCAAATTCAAATATGGCCTTTTAAAGTGCTTTTCCTTGTTCTGCTTGAAACATCAATTTAACTTGTTTGATCATGCATGAAAATAGTTCAGATGGATAGATTGGATTTTTCTGATCATTTTTCATATATAATTTGTCCAATTTGGAGTTACAGAATAAAAGTTATGAATTTTTGAAGTTTAAATAATATTCTGGAATTTCCTGATTTAAATTAAATCCAGAAATATAATTATTGCGCCAGCATGACGTCAGCATGACGTCAGTGGTCAACTGCGGCTGGCTGGAGTCAAACCTGACGTGTGGGGCCCACACGTCAGTGACAGGGGGGTTAAACAGAGTTAGTTTAATCCTAATTACTAATTAGTGGCGCTGGGGCCCACTGGTCAGTGTCAGGGGGTTAACTAACAGTGGTTAGCGCTAATCCTAATTAGCTACAGGGCTGGGCCCACCTGTCAGGGACTCAGGGGGGGTTCCTGCCGTGGTCAAAGTGGGTCAAACCCACCGGCGACGTGACGCCGGCGAGGCCCGAGACGGCGGCGCGATGCGGGATCGCGCTACAGGGCACGGGCGAGGCCGTTCTTGGGCTCGTTGGAGAGCTCTTGCTCCCGCGCATCGAACGGTGGTGGTGGCCGGGCCTGAGGTGGCCGGAGTCGACGGCGGCGAGCTCGGCTGCGGCCGCCGGAGTTCGGGTGCGGTCGGAGTCGGCGTTGCAGGGGGTTTGGGGAGGCGTTGGTGCGTGCTGCGTGCTCCTAGTGAGGCGTGGAGCACGATAGGGTGCTCGGTTGGGCGCTACGGTGATCGTGGCCACGACGGCGACATTGCCGGCGGCGTGGAGCTCTCGGCCAAGGTGGGGCTAAGGCCTAGAGGTCGAAAGAGACCAGGGGAGAAGGGGGAAACGACTCAGGGGCTCACCGCGGTTGCAGTGGGCGTCGAAGCGGGCTCGGAGACGCGCTGGAGACGGCGAATTCGACGGCGATGATGGTCGGAGCCCGAAGAGGGGAACGACGACGTGGCGGCGATGCAGGGCTTCCGGAGGCCCGTGGAGCGGTGGGGAGGAAGAGGGGGTTGTGGCGGAGCTTCTGAGCTAGTCGGGGGAGCGAGGGGTGGCCGGAGACGGCTGCTAAGGCGAACGGCGGCGACGGTGGTGTTCGGCCGTGTGAGAGAGAGAGCGAGGGAGAGGAGGGGAGAGCCGAGGGAGAGTGAGAGAGAGCAGGGGGGAGGCGTGGCGTCGTCCAGGGCATCGAGGCGAGGAGGGGAGGGCAGGCAGGCAGGGAGAGAGGTGGCGTGGCGCGGTGGCGGGCGCGCGCGCCGGCCACACTCCCCTTCCTCTGTCGGGACGAAGACGACAGAGGAGGGAGGCGGCTGGGCCGCCTGCTGGCTGGGCCGGCCAGCTGGATGGGCTGCACAGTGGAGGAGCCCAGGTAAGCTTCTCCCTTTTATTTTTTTCTGGTTTCTAATTTCTGACATTTGTTTTGATTTAAAAAAATATATTAAATCATTTATTTAACTTATGCCAAATTTTTCAGGGGCTAGATATATTATTCCAGAGCTCCTTTATAATTGGCATAATATTTGGACATATATTAATATATATAGAAATATATTTCCAAAGCAAATATTTATGCATTAATTCCAAATGCCCAAAATAAATGTCCATGAGCCACTAAAAATATTGGTTTGATTTTTATCTCTGTCCAATATTTTCAGAGATCAACATGAGCATTTTCTTGGACCCTTTTGGAGAAATTTTTATTTGGGTCATTTTCAAAATGATTCTGAGGGTTTCACAGATCCCCATTTCAATGTTTCTGATGAAAGAGTAAACATGATGCAACACTCTAATGCATGACTAGCTAGGGTGTGACAACTCACCCCCACTCAAAAGAATCTCGTCCCGAGATTTGGGTTCCTCCGGGAAGAAGGCGGGGTACTCGAGTCGAAGATGATCCTCCCTTTCCCAGGTTGCTTCATCCTCAGAATGGTGCGACCATTGTACTTTGAGGAACTTGATGTTCTGACGTCGGGTGATACGTTCGGCCTGATCGAGGATACGAACGGGGTACTCTCGATATGTAAGGTTATCTTGGAGATCAAGCGTTTCGTGGTCCACTCCACGGATAGGATCCAAGAAGCAACGCCTGAGTTGAGAAACGTGGAAGACATCGTGGACTCTGGAGAGATGCGGAGGTAGTTCCAGCTGGTAGGCAACTTCCCCTCGTTTGGCAAGAATGCGAAAAGGTCCAATGTAACGAGGAGCCAATTTGCCTTTGATACCGAAACGATGGGTTCCCTTCAGAGGGGTGACCCGAAGATAAGCCTTCTCGTCAACCTCAAAAGTCATAGCCTTATGTTTCGGTCATATTGACTCTTTTGACGAGATTGGGCTGTTTTCAACTTTTCACGAACGATGCGAACTTGTTCTTCTGCTTCCTGAATCATATCCGGGCCAAAGAATTGTCTTTCCCCGGTCTCTGACCAGTTAAGGGGTGTTCGACACCGTCGTCCATAGAGAACTTCAAAAGGGGCTTTACCCAAGCTAGATTGATAGCTGTTGTTGTAAGCGAATTCGGCAAATGGAAGGCACTTTTCCCAGTCCATTCCGAATGAGATAACAGAGGCTCGAAGCATGTCTTCTAGAATCTGGTTGACGCGTTCCACTTGACCACTCGACTGAGGGTGGAATGCGGTGCTAAAGGAGAGACGGGTTCCCATAGCATTTTGGAAACTTTCCCAAAATCGAGAGGTGAAAAGACTTCCTCGATCCGAGTTAATTTCCAAAGGAACACCATGAAGGGACACTATTCGGGAGATGTATAAGTCTGCCAGCTGACTAGCGGTTATACTCTCTCGAACAGGTAGGAAATGGGCTACTTTGGAAAGACGATCGACCACGACGAAAATAGCATTATTCCCTCTCTTGGTCCTGGGAAAACCGGTAATGAAATCCATACCAATTTTATCCCATTTCCATTCAGGAATAGCTAAGGGTTGAAGGGTGCCAGCAGGCCGTTGGTGCTCTGCTTTTACACGACGACAGACGCCGCAATTTGCAATATACTGAGCAATTTCTCTCTTCATCCTAGTCCACCAGAACCTCTGGCGTAGGTCCTGATACATCTTAGTACTACCGGGATGAATGGTGAGAGGGGATTCATGAGCCTCCTTAAGGATCAACTACCGTAGATGCTGGTTCTTGGGAACCACTAGACGGTTCTCAAAGTACACAACACCATGATCATTTGTGGAGAAACAACTAGCACCTCCGCTAGCAATGTTCTCTTTGATTTTAGATATTCCCTTATCTCGCTTTTGGGCAGCGATGATTTGATCCGTAAGAGTAGGTTTCGCCACCAAGGTGGAAAGAAATCCTTGAGGAACAATGTGAAGGTTAAGCTTCCGAAATTCCTCATGGAGAAGCGGTTGACTTTGTTATAACATCAGATTGTTACAATAAGATTTACGACTTAGCGCATCAGCCATGACGTTGGCTTTCCCTGGGGTGTAGGTTATTCCTAAGTCGAAGTCTGTGATCAATTCAACCCAACGTCTTTGCCTGAGGTTCAGATCCGGTTGGGTGAAGATGTACTTCAAACTTTGGTGATTAGTGAATATTTCGCAATGATTACCGAGGAGGTAATGTCGCCAGGTCTTAAGTGCATAGACTACAGCTGCAAGCTCTAGATCATGAGTAGGATAATTCTCCTCGTGTGGGTGCAATTGCCGTGAAGCGTAGGCAATTACGTGTCGATCTTGCATGAGAATGCAACCTAGTCCTTGTCGCGAGGCGTCGCAGTAGATAACAAAGTCTTTGGAGAAGTCTGGCGGTACCAGTACGGGAGCAGAAGTCAGGCGTCTTTTCAGTTCCTGAAAGCTGTGCTCACATTGTGGAGTCCACTCGAACTTCTTATCTTTCTTGAGGAGTTCGGTTAGAGGTTTGGCAACCTTGGAGAAGTTCTCGACAAAGCAACGACAATAGCTCGCTAAGCCTAGAAAACTCCGAACTTGCTTGACCGATTCAGGTGGAGTCCAGTTAAGGACGGCTTGAACTCGCTCAGGGTTAACAGCAATACCTTTACCAGATATTACATGACCCAGATAGGTCACTTCTGACAACCAGAATTCACATTTAGAAAATTTGGCATAAAGGCGATGCTCTCGAAGTTTCTTCAACACTAGCCTTAGATGTTCGGCATGTTCTTCCTCGTTCTTGGAGTAGATGAGTATATCATCGAGGTAAACTACAACGAATTTATCCAAATACTCCATGAAGATTGAGTTCATTAACCGAGAAAAGGTGGCTGGAGCGTTGGTTAAACCGAAGGACATGACGGTGTACTCGTATTGGCCATAACGAGTAACAAAGGCCGTTTTAGGAATGTCCCCGTTTCTGATTTTGATTTGATGGTAGCCCAACCTCAAATCCATCTTGGAGAAGACTGAGGATCCAGCGAGCTGATCATACAGGTCGTTGATCCTGGGAAGCGGATATTTGTTCTTGATTGTGACCAAATTGACAGGTCGGTAATCTACAACCATCCGGTCCGTACCATCCTTCTTCTTGACGAATAGGACGGGGCAAGCCCACGGAAAGCCTCGCTGAACTCAGCCCAAGTAGTGACATGGCCCACTGGGCGCATAGCTCCATAATTTTCCCACCATAGACTGGCGGGGCCTTCAAGATGATATGCAGCAAAGGTGACCTTGTCAGCCTCCGCTACCAGCGCGGAACGCAGTTTGTGAGAGATACTGCGAAGCCAGTCATCAGCGTCGAGAGGCTCGACGGAGTGGTGGAACGTGGGTGGATGTAATTTGATAAAATCACTGAGTGACACCACGTTAGTCCTCTGATGGTGTGCCGTGTTCTGTTCAATACGCTCCAACAAACGGTTGGTCTCCCGCTTGTTTCTCTCAGCTTCCATCATAACCTCGGCTAGTGAAGGAGGATGAGGCAGATTTTCGTTCCTGCCTTCACTGCCTTCGGCCTGCTCTTGAGAAGCAGGGTTAGCGCGCGTGTTGACCATCCTAGGTAACAAGACAATGATTTAGTCAGAATGATAAAATTCCGACATAGGATACAGAATGTAAGGAATAACTCGAGATGCAAGATGATCATCCGTATGACATGGTAAAAACAGAAACTGCTTCTTTTATTCCATCGTCATACACACCATACAGGGTTTAGTACAAGACCAAACAAAGTACTATTACGGTGAGAAAAGGATTACATCTCATCGGAGGCATTCCAAGCTCCTATACATTATTTTTCTACACCTCCGGAAAGAGTACAAACTAGGTCATATCCCACGAGTCACGCGGGACGATAGACGACATAGCTAGTGCGAACTAGTGATACTACCACTAACTCAAACCGATCCGTAGTAGTCCTCGGTAAAGTCACCTCCATAGCCTGGAAGCTCAACATGATCATCCGGAAACAGACGATCTCGCGGAGCTTGTGGACCATAGGGGCTAGGATGAGGCCTTGGACCAACAGACGGTGGCCTGCGGGGACCGCGAGGTGGGGTGATGCCTCCTACATCACGCCAAACCATCACGTCTGGCAGAGCAGACCTCACAGGATAGAGATCGCGCATATCTGAGAATCCAGCTTGCACCGCCGGTGCGAACCGAGTCAAAGTGGCCCAGTGGTCAGCACGGGTATTGAAGAGCTCTAACCTCAAGGCCCGATTTTCACGGTCCTTATCCTCGAGCATCTCAGCAGTGGTGCGAGTCCGTGAATCCTCCTGAGTGGGGTCAGCATAAATAGCCTGGAGATACCCTTGTGCTCCCGGAAGTGATCCTGGCATATACCGGAAATCAGAGTCCCGAAATATACCAGATCTGACTCGCATAATGGTCATCATAGAGTAGGCGGCGTCCTGCACCGCCATCTCAATGGTAACCCCGAGTCCATATGAGCAGTGAAGAGGCTCGGTGGATCCAGGATAAGATGGAAATATCCTGACAGTGCAGAGATACTGGCTTTGATTAAAGTCTCGGAATTGCTCTTCGACCGTGTACTCAGGATACCAGCGGTATCCAGCCTCAGTCATTACCCTGACCAACTTGGCAGTATGGCCGGGTACATCTAGGCATCGAGTCAGGCGAACCACTTGATTGAGGTCGCGAGTGGCCATCTGAAAGCACAATCATAATGCAAAGGCATTAGAATTTCTAGCAAAATTTCGGCAGCATAACAGCTGTAAATGCTCAAAAAGGATTTGAGACATTTGACAAAGGATTTCATACACACTCAACATCATCATATCAAAGTTCTGAGACCATCCTAGCAACATAATGTGGTAGTAGAACTGAACTAGGCTTGTATCCATCAAACTTACAAGGTACTACTGATTAGTAACACGTGATCCTGATAGAGAGAATAGATCCTAATTCCTTAACCCCCGGTGGAAGAATGGACTGACTCAGATCAGAATGTCATAAGATAAAGAAGTAAAAAGAGCCTTACGTTCCAACCCACAAACAATTCCCCTACATATAACTAAAGAATTTCTAGACTCAACATCGACCAGTTTGGCTTGGAGAACCTACAGGCAGTCCGGCTCTGATGCCAACGCTGTCAGGACCCCGACTCGATGTCACATCGATCTAGCCGGTAACACCTCATATCACTTTGCGGCCTCACGCACGGTATCCCCACGGGTGTCGCCTTACCTTTGCCCGGGACCGTTTGCGCCTTTTGGCTCACGTATATGATAGTGTCGCTAGCATCCATATGATAAAGAGCCCGGGCTGACATGACTAGTCGTAAACCCAAAGTGGCACAGACTTACAGGGACAGGCACCCATGACCCAGCTTCGAACGTGTCGGTCATCAGCAAGTGGGTTCGGGCTGTAGCACTGGGCTAGCAGGACTCCGGTAAACCGGGCTGTAGCGGGCTAACAGGACTCCGGTACTCAAAGCGTGACATTTCCCCGAAGGGACAGACACAGGAACGAAGAAGGACACATGCCGGCCAGCCTAAGTGTTCCAGAGCAGTAGCAAGCTACCATGGCTCAGCGGTAACACTAGGAGACATTTCCCGGTAAGAGAGGCTACTAAAGATAAACAACTAGATAGTCAGATCCCACACATACCAAGCATTTCAATCATACACACAGTATGCTCGATATGTGCAAATACAACGAAGCATCACAACATGACTCTACGACACAAGTACTTTATTTAAGGCTCAGGGAGCCATACATAACATACACGAAGGTACGGGTCTCACGACCCAACATACAAGTCATACAGTCATACAAACCAGCAGCGGAAGTAACTTGTCTGAGTACAGACAACTAGTAAAATAAAAGAGGCTTGGAAGCCTAGCTATACTACAAGGTCCTTCACAAGCTCAGGGTCACCACCTGGGTCTTTAGCCTACTCGTTGATGTCAACGTCTACATAGAACCCATCAGAAGGGGTTGCAGCGTCTTCTGTAAAAATGTAGATTATAGCAACATGAGTACAAAGGTACTCAGCAAGACTTACATCAGATCCTACATACATGCATGTTATCAAGAAGGGTTGGTGGAGTTATTGCAGCAAGCCAGCTTTGACTCTTGGCTAGACTATCCTACGATACTCCAACTTGAAATGGTTTTGCGCACACGAGTCCACTACTCACCAATTCAATACACTACCCAGGATTCGCCTCCGTCTTCCTACGGAAGAGCCATCCTCGGCACTCACACTTATCTTGAGGCTTTTAGCAGTTTCCATTTACTTGTCTATGAACTGTATAGGCAACCAAGTAGTCCTTTACCGCGGACGCGGCTATTCGAATAGATTGTGATAACCCTGCAGGGGTGTACTTCTTCATACATGTTTCCACCACTTAGCGTCTGCACACGACATGTGCTCGGCAGACTTCAAGCGAAAGCCGACGTGGGTGTAGACCACGACCTACCTAAACACTTAAGCCTCTAGTCCAGGTTTATCGCCTATTCAGGTTCCATCCGCAGGGAGTCCGGCCGAGGTTTCCCATACGGCCCCGAACGATGTGAACAGGGTTCCCGAGATACCTAACGGGTATTCGGTACACCGTGCCACGTACCTACCGCATCACAGCCCACCCCTACGGTCAGCGCTGTCCACGGCCTCCAGTAGGCTACAAACACCAGAAACTACTTGCAACTCCTGGACAGAGAGCTAGGGTGAATAAGAAGTCGAGCAGGGTCATATTTCAGGGCCCAATGCATGGTAGTAGCTGTATCTTAAATCACGCATACAGATCTCAGTGCTTAAGGTCGGCTTCAATGAAACAACCCACCATGTACTCCTACATGGCCTCTCATCGATACCTTTACCAAATCGTGTTCACCACACCACTCTCATTACCGACATAATCATTTCACTCTAGCCATCACCCAGATGAACCAGACCTGACACGACTCTAAGCATAGCAGGCATAGCAAGGTAGGAACAACACATACATATGGCTCAATCAACTCCTACACATGCTAGTGGGTTTCATCTAGTTACTGTGGCAATGACAGGTCATGCAGAGGAAATGGGTTCAACTACCGTAGCACACAGCAGTTTGAAACGCGTTGTCTTAATGCAGTAAAAGAGAGCAGGAGCGAGAACATGGGATTGTATCGATATGATCAAATGGTTGGTTGCTTGCCTGATGGGTCGATGCACTGATACGGTTCTTCGTTAGGGTAATCACGGTACTCCTCGGAGGCAGAACCTATCGCAAAGGACACCGATACACAACCATCACCAAACAATGTGCAACAATATGATGCATGCATGAAACATGGCAATATGAGTGTGTTGGGCTAATGCAACTAAAACCAGAAGGGTTTGAACAAATTTGAATCAAGGATTCAAATTTCAAATTCAAATATGGCCTTTTAAAGTGCTTTTCCTTGTTCTGCTTGAAACATCAATTTAACTTGTTTGATCATGCATGAAAATAGTACAGATGGATAGATTGGATTTTTCTGATCATTTTTCATATATAATTTGTCCAATTTGGAGTTACAGAATAAAAGTTATGAATTTTTGAAGTTTAAATAATATTCTGGAATTTCCTGATTTAAATTAAATCCAGAAATATAATTATTGCGCCAGCATGACATGAGCATGACGTCAGTGGTCAACTGCGGCTGGCTGGAGTCAAACCTGACGTGTGGGGCCCACACGTCAGTGACAGGGGGGTTAAACAGAGTTAGTTTAATCCTAATTACTAATTAGTGGCGCTGGGGCCCACTGGTCAGTGTCAGGGGGTTAACTAACAGTGGTTAGCGCTAATCCTAATTAGCTACAGGGCTGGGCCCACCTGTCAGGGACTCAGGGGGGGTTCCTGCCGTGGTCAAAGTGGGTCAAACCCACCGGCGACGTGACGCCGGCGAGGCCCGAGACGGCGGCGCGATGCGGGATCGCGCTACAGGGCACGGGCGAGGCCGTTCTTGGGCTCGTTGGAGAGCTCTTGCTCCCGCGCGTTGAACAGTGGTGGTGGCCGGGCCTGAGGTGGCCGGAGTCGACGGCGGCGAGCTCGGCTGCGGCCGCCGGAGTTCGGGTGCGGTCGGAGTCGGCGTTGCAGGGGGTTTGGGGAGGCGTTGGTGCGTGCTGCGTGCTCCTAGTGAGGCGTGGAGCACGATAGGGTGCTCGGTTGGGCGCTACGGTGATCGTGGCCACGACGGCGACATTGCCGGCGGCGTGGAGCTCTCGGCCAAGGTGGGGCTAAGGCCTAGAGGTCGAAAGAGACCAGGGGAGAAGGGGGAAACGACTCAGGGGCTCACCGCGGTTGCAGTGGGCGTCGAAGCGGGCTCGGAGACGCGCTGGAGACGGCGAATTCGACGGCGATGATGGTCGGAGCCCGAAGAGGGGAACGGCGACGTGGCGGCGATGCAGGGCTTCCGGAGGCCCGTGGAGCGGTGGGGAGGAAGAGGGGGTTGTGG
>NC_041380.1:324838864-324863951 GCF_002162155.2 Triticum dicoccoides | reverse complement strand
GAGCTAGTCGGGGGAGCGAGGGGTGGCCGGAGACGGCTGCTAAGGCGAACGACGGCGACGGTGGTGTTCGGCCGTGTGAGAGAGAGAGCGAGGGAGAGGAGGGGAGAGCCGAGGGAGAGTGAGAGAGAGCAGGGGGGGAGGCGTGGCGTCGTCCAGGGCATCGAGGCGAGGAGGGGAGGGCAGGCAGGCAGGGAGAGAGGTGGCGTGGCGCGGTGGCGGGCGCGCGCGCCGGCCACACTCCCCTCCCTCTGTCGGGACGAAGACGACAGAGGAGGGAGGCGGCTGGGCCGCCTGCTGGCTGGGCCGGCCAGCTGGATGGGCTGCACAGTGGAGGAGCCCAGGTAAGCTTCTCCCTTTTATTTTTTTCTGGTTTCTAATTTCTGACATTTGTTTTGATTTAAAAAAATATATTAAATCATTTATTTAACTTATGCCAAATTTTTCAGGGGCTAGATATATTATTCCAGAGCTCCTTTATAATTGGCATAATATTTGGACATATATTAATATATATAGAAATATATTTCCAAAGCAAATATTTATGCATTAATTCCAAATGCCCAAAATAAATGTCCATGAGCCACTAAAAATATTGGTTTGATTTTTATCTCTGTCCAATATTTTCAGAGATCAACATGAGCATTTTCTTGGACCCTTTTGGAGAAATTTTTATTTGGGTCATTTTCAAAATGATTCTGAGGGTTTCACAGATCCCCATTTCAATGTTTCTGATGAAAGAGTAAACATGATGCAACACTCTAATGCATGACTAGCTAGGGTGTGACAATATTATGAGAGAAAAGGCATTAGAATTACTCCAAAAAGCATCATTATGGATAAAAGTATTATAAATAACAGTAAGAAAACATGATGCAGAATGGACGTATCAAATCCCCCAAGCTTAGACCTCGCTTGTCCTCAAGCAAAAACCAAAATCGAAAAACATGTCCACATGCCTTCAGAGAGAGGTGTCGATGAAAACAAAATACAGACATAGAAGCATCATGTCGATTATTATAACAGCAACAAAATTAAACATAAGACTTTTATCATAGAACTTTTATCAAATACTTATCATGAATAAGTAACAATTCATCACACAATCGAAGTATGAAGCAAAAACTCTATTAAAACCCAACAAACTATGTTCTCAGTCAACTTTGCAACTACAATTCATCATCTTTTCAGGAAGGGTCATGTATCGGAGCCTTTAGGCAAGTCCACATACTCAACCATCATATAGTCTTCTATGATTGATAACACTCACTACGTACACATGAGCAAAACGTTTCAACCGAACACATAGAAAGATACGGGCTTATAGTTTTGCCTCCCAACGTATTCACCTCAAGGGTGATGTCAACAATAATAACTCATGCTATCTATATTCAACATTTCCCTCTTGAGTTAAAACATAAAGCATATTGGGCAATCAAAGAGCTCAATTATGATTTCAAACTTGTTGGTGAAAAGTGGTTATTTGATATTAGCTATTTAGATGAATGGAGAACCCAAGGTTATGAAAATGCAAAATTGTTCAAAGAAAAAGTAAAAATATGGCATGACAAAAGAATCCAATAGTGTGAGTTTAAAGTAGGAGAATATGTTCTTTTGTACAACTCTCATTTCAGATTCTTTGCAGGAAAACTCCTCTTAAAATGGGAAGGCCCCTATGGTATCGAGGAAGTTTACCGGTCTGGAGACATCAAAATAAATAACTCCGAAGGTACTAACCCAAAGGTTGTCAATGGGCAACGAATAAAGCATTATATCTCAGGTACACCCATTAATGTTGAAAGTAATGTTATCCAAACTTTGACACCGGAAGAACACATAAAAGAGTCCTTCCGGAACACTCCAGAATAATGAAAATAAGGAGGTACGTGATACGGTAAGTAAACGGACTCCGGAAAATCCGCAAAAATATTTTTTATTAGTTTTGTCATATTTAAATTTTTTGGAAATAAAGAAACTTCCAGGAAGCGTCACATGGCGGGCACAAGACACCAGGGCACCCCCAGGTGGGTTGTGCCCACCTGGGACACCTTCCAGACTCCATTTTTCTTCCGTATGCTTGTCCTCCAAGATAAAAAATCTATATATACTTCCCGAACCTGTTGATCATCGTATCACGAAGAAAATCCTCTGTTCTCTTTTCTTGCTATTTTCTGACAGATTCAACTAGATCAACGTCATGTCTTCCTCACCCTTCAACAATGGAGAAGGAGACATAAGGTCGGTTCAGGAAGATCTAAGGAGGGGTGGAGCTGAAGAGGTTGCTATGGAGGAAGAGGAGGAAAGTCCCTTTGGGATTCACCCTCCGGCCTCCGAGAGGGGTACACTAGCTGGCATCTCTACTCACCCTGATCCTCATCAAGCCATGGGATCATCGAACTATCAAGCAAGCCTGGAAGTGCAAGAAGAGCTCCCACCGAGGAGGCTCTTACACAGGTTACATCATAACAACTTTCATAATTTGATTCACAATTTTGGGTTCGAGAACACTCCTCGTAGCCACATACCCTCCAACTGGGACATATCCCGGCCAAGAGAAACAATGCAGGAACAAAACCATGGGGCCCTGAGAATAAACACATAATGGCTGAGGTGAAGAAAAATAGTGAATTAATTCATCAAGCCCTCCGGGAGATTCAAGGTTTGAAGGATTTACTCATGGTTATATTGGAAAATACTACCTCATCATCACCATCATCTTCTTCATACCAAAAGAGAACTGGGTATCTGGTATGGGCACTCCCCTAGGCTTCCGCCAAGCTTGGAGAGGTGCCTCAGTATCGTATCACCGCACTATCTTTTTGCCTTCACTTATTTTAGTCCGACCCTTTCTTCTTTGAAAGTTTGCTTAGTGATCTATCCTTGTAATCGTGTGCAAGTTATATAATAGAGTTAGTTTGAGTTTTTGCTTTCTTTACTTTCATGTTGCAAATTATAGAAAAGATATAAGAAAAGTAAAAGAGAAAGGAAATAAATAAAAGAAAGGAAATAAGTGAAGAAAATATCATATACTAATCTTATGGTAGGTAATGAAACCACATAGGGAAAAGTATAAGTAGAAAATTTTATTAGAGATTGACAAACATAACATTAGTCAATTATGCAACTCATGAAAGAATTAATAAGGGAAGAGAAGATTCACATATAAATATAAATATTTTGTGATTGTGAGCCCTCATCAAAATATTATATGCCAAAATTGTTGATGTTGGACAAGGAAGACAACTTAATGGTTTATGTTTGTTTATATTCACATAGAAGTCATATTGTCATAGATCCTTCAACATGTGGTGCTTGCCCCCTATGTTTGCTAGCCAAAAATTCCGCACTAAGTAGAGATACTACTTGTGCATCCAAAAACCCTTAAACACAAATCTTATTTTCAAGTGTCCACCATACCTACCTAGGGATTGAGCAAGATCCCTCTAGTAAGTTGTCATTGGTGCAAAAAGGCAATAAAAATTGCTTCTAATAGTATGAGATCATTTAGTGTAAGAGATAATTGAGCGTTGCACGAACTTGTGATGGTGAAGAATAAAAGCGAAAGACTGCATAATAAAGGTTGCTATCACAAGGGGCAATGCAATGTGACGTTATTTTGCATTAAGGGGTTGAGCATACAAACAAATAAGCGCATGGCAACCTTTGCTTCCCTCTGCAAAGGGCCTATATTTGACTTTTATGTATTTACTTTTATGCAAAGAGTCAAAGTTTTCCTTATATTCCTTTTTCTTTTTCTCCTTTGGCAAGCATCATGTGGTGAGGAAAGATCTAGGCACATATGTCCAGACAAGCTTTTCCATAAACCATTTTATATGGAGACATACCCATAGGATTTTTATATGTTGTTCTATAAGCCCAAAGTGTGTCATCTAATTTCTTAGACCAATTCTTCCTGGACCTATTGATAGTCTTTTGCAAAATTAATTTTATTTCTCTATTGCTAAGTTCAACTTGACCACTAGACTAAGGATGATAAGGTGATGCAATTCTATGGTTAACATCATACTTGGCAAGCATTTTACAGAAAGCACCATGAATAAAGTGTGAACCACCATCAGTCGTTAAATATCAAGGGACTCCAAACCTTGGGAAAATAACTTCCTTAAGCATTTTAATAGAGGTGTTGTGATCAACACTACTGGTTGGAATAGCTTCTACCATTTAGTAACATAATCAATAGCAACCAAAATATGTGTATGCCCATTAGAGGAAGGAAAAGGTCCCATGTAATCAAATCCCCAAACATCAAATGGTTTAACAATAAGTGAATAATTCATAGGCATTTCTTGATGCTTATCGATATTACCTATCCTTTGACATTCATCACAAGATAAGATGAACTTACGGGCATCCTTGAAGAGAGTAGGCCAATAAAATCTAGACTGTAGTACCTTGTGAGCAGTTCTATCTCCAGCATGATGCCCTCCATAAGCTTCGGAGTGACATTTCCGTAGGATTTATCCCTGTTCATCCTCAGGTACACAACGTCTAATAATACCATCTACTCCTTCTTTATGAAGATGTGGGTCATCCCAAAAGTAATGTCTTAAATCATAGAAGAATTTTTTTGTTTTGTTGGTATGTAAATCTAGGTGGTAAATATTTAGCAACAATGTAATTATCATAATCAACATACCAAGGAGTATTATGAGCAACATTTATTACAGCTAACTGCTCATCAGGAAAACTATCATCAATAGGTAGTGGGTCATCAGGAAAATTTTCAAGCCTAGAAGAATTATCAGCTAGTGGGTTCTCAGCTCCTTTTCTATCAATGATATGTAAATCAAATTCTTGTAACAAGAGAACCCGTCGAATGAGTCTAGGTTTAGCAGCTTTCTTTTCCATAATATATTTAATAGCAGCATGGTCTGTGTGAATAGTTACTTTGGAATCAACAATATAAGGTCTAAATTTATCACAAGCAAACACAACTGCTAAGAATTCTTTTTTAGTAGTAGCATAATTTCTTTGAGCAATTTCTAGAGTTTTACTAGCATAATGAATAACATTCAGTTTCTTATCAACTCTTTGTCCTAGAATAGCACCAACAACATAATCACTAGCATCAAACATAATTTCAAAAGGCAAGTTCCAATCGGGTGGTTGAACAATAGGTGCAGAAATTAAGGCTTTCTTGAGTGTTTCGAAGGCTTCTAGACAATCATCATCAAAGACAAAAGGAATATATGTTGGTGTGGAATGACACCTATGGGATCACAAGAATCCCTACTACGGTTGTTGTGGCGCAGGGTTGCGAGGAGAGCAGGGCTAGTAGATAGCACAAGGATCGTTTACCCAGGTTCGGGCCGCGAGGATACGTAAAACCCTAGTCCTGCTTTGGTGGGTGTATTTTTGAGAGTTCTTGAGCTCTCGAACTAGCTATGGTCAGCGTGTGGTTCGAAAGAGCCGAATCCCCCCCTCGTCGCCTCGGGCCTCCTTTTATAGGAAAAAGGGGTTGCCACAGTGGCACACAGGATGTGGAAAGGTCTACAGTGGCACAAGGTTATCCCTCGTATTACAGGACAAGGTGCATTTAATGCATCACTTAGGTGTCCTCTTACTTTATCGGGGACGGGGGCGAGGCCCGTCCCGTCCGTCACCGCTCCTCCTCGCTTCAACACGCGCCTCGGCCAGGGACGCGTGCGGTGCCATGTAGGCAGGCAGGCAGCTGAGTTGGCGCGGTGGTGGAGCCTTCACGAAGATCTGCATGCCGCCACGCAGGCACTTGATGAGTTGGCCTGGGAGCTGCATGTTGCCACGCAGGTGCCCGCCTAGTTGGTTGGGCTGGTAGCTGCATGCGAACGGCGGTGGAAGCTTGGTTGGCGTGGGCTTGGCGGTGGCCTTGTCGGCGTCTTTGGCGAGGGCCTTGCTGGGTGGCCCGGCAAGGGTCTCGCTGTGGCGTATTGTCGTCCCCAGCAAGGATCTTGCCGGGGGTCTGGTGGCCTTCCTTGGCAAGGATCTTGCCGAGAATCATCGTCTTCTAATCTGATCTTGAATATGTCTTCACAAAGATCCGCATGCCACCACAGGGGTGTCTTCCCGAGTCCTGACCCCACACTGATGATGGCACTGGGAGCCGTGGGCTAAAGGGTGGCTCGCTCTGTTGGTGCGGGGCGAGCTGTCCCGGCAAGAGTCTTGCCGAGGCCACTGAGGCCACCCGGCAAGGGTCTTGCCGGGGGGACTTGCTTCGTCCCTCTGCTCTTTGTGGTCTCGGCCTTGGCGTTGCTTTGATTGTCTTGGGCTTCGATCTTACCTTGGCTCACCTCCCTCGTTCTGCTTGGTGTGGTCGTGGGCGCGGCTCTGACTGCCCGTGCATAGGAAAAGGGATACAAAGATGCGCCCCTATTTTTGTACACCAACAGGAGCCCCCGGGCCTGGGCCACACACAAGCACAACGCATTGTTGGGCCAGGCCCAAAATGGTGCGCGGGCAGGTGGGGCGGTTTTTACCGTGGTAAGATTCTTCGTGCGCTCCGCCTCCCATGACCCGCGCGCGTGGCGCCGCGTGGAGGGGTGTGCGTGACGTGGGCGGCATGCGTGGGACGGTTTCCACACGCATGTGTCACGTCGTAGTAAATGGGCAGCGCGCCCTGCGGCTTCCCCATAAAAAGGGATAACCGCAGGCTCGCTGTTCCTTTTACCCTCCGCGCAACCCCAATCTCGGAAACCTCCGTGTGCCTTCTTCTTCTTCCTTAGGCTTCGTCCTCGCTTGCTGTCGTTGCGCTACCGCCGCCCTCTGTCCTGCCCCCCTCCCCTAGTCGCCATGGCGCCAAAATCCACCAAGGGCAAGGGAGTGGCCAAGGACGCCAGAGCCACGGAGCCGCCGGAGAGTGCGCTGGCGGTGCAGCGGACGCAGTCCGCCTTCTTCCCCTCGACGATCGACGTGTTCGAGCTTCGAGACTCCTTCAGGCCCCTATGTGGAGTGAAGACGGGGGGAGAGAATTCGGGGCATCTGGCCACGCGCGTCATCCCCGCCAACTGCACCGAGGCTGCTGCAAACCGGTACCCCTTCTTTGTTGATTATTTTTTTTGCGGGCTCTGTCCTCCCTTCTCCGATTTCTTCAGCGACACCATGCACACCTTCGGCTTCCACCTCCTGGATTTTACTCCGAATGCGGTGGCGTGCATGGCCCTTTTCGCGCACCTCTGCAAAGGCTTTGCTGGGGTGCACCCCAACACGGCGCTCTTCCGCCATTACTTCTTCCCTCGGATCCAAACGGGAGGTGCCATCTCGGGGTGCATCACCTGGATCCCAAAATACAAGGGAGCGTACCCGGACGACGCCATGAAGGAGAGGTGGGAATAATGGCGGGGCCGGTGGTGCTGGATCGAAGAGAAGGACCCGCCGGCATTCTGCAGAGTTCGCCGGGCGCCATCGGTTCATGGAAGCGATTGGAGCGACGTCGACGCTGACGACGGAAAGCTCACGGTCGCCATCACCAGGATTCTCCGGCTTACCCAGGCCGGGCTCACCCTTGAGATGATCGGGGCGGACTTCATCCATCGCCGGATCGCTCCTCTGCATAATAAGGGGAGGCCAGCCTGGCTCTTCACGAACCCCGCCGACATCATGCGGCTCCGCCCTGGCCTCGACCACAACTTCACAGTAATGGTGCACACCCATTTCTACCAGTGGATCTTCCAGCTTGACGTGGGCCGCGATGGGGAGGACGAGTGGACCTGCAAGGTTGCGAGGGCCGCCACGAAGGCCGGAAAGGTCCTCAAGGGGCCTCTGTTCAAGCTACCGATGGGGGTGGTCCCGTTGTGCCACAACTCGCATCGGTCCGAGATCATCGCCATGATGCCGGACTTCAATGCGCACGGCCCCGTCCCGAGCTGGATGGAGCCGGAGGACGCTGAAGTGCAGCAGTTCTTCGACACCCTGCACGAGGTGTATGTCAACACCGACGCCGAGCGGCTGCTTATCCAGGACACCTCCCAGGCGGAGCTGAACTACATCGCCACCAGGGCGAAGGAGGCGCAACTCGCCAGGGAGGCTGGCAACGCCGGCGGAGTGGAGGACAAGGCCGCGACGGCCATAGAGGAGGAGGAGCTCGCCCGGTGGGCGATGGCCGCTAGGGGAGCCAGCAGCGCCGGCACCGAGGCTCCTTTGGTTGAAGATGTGACCGACGAGTCATCGTCGGAGGAGGTCGAGACTGCAGAGCCGACGCCACCTACGGGGAGGGGTGAGTCCTGCGGCGGGCCAGTTCCGGCGAGCCGTCCGGCCCGGCAGGGCTATGCGGTCACAGCTGACCTTAGAGGAGCCCAGGCGCCATACGAGGGCCGCGGCAGCAAAGAAGCCGGCGAAGGCCGCGGTGAAGAAGAAGACAGCCGCCCCTTCTTCGTCCACGCGTGCCCAAACACCACCTCCTTCTCCTCCTCCGGCAAATGTTGACATGGAGGTTACTTTTGATTATGGATCCCTCAGCTCGAGGAGGAAGAGCAAGACAGCAGAGGAGGAGGCGGACGACGAGTAAGTATCTGGTTCCTTTTCGTTATCTCTGCCTCCTTCATCTGCGTTGCTTGTCTTGACTTGTTTTCATCTTTGCAGGGACGGGGAGACGCTGGCCCAGAGAGCTAAGAGGGCCAAGGTCTCGGCGGGTGGCCAGCCCCCAGCTGGTACTTCGGGGGCGCCATTGGTGGTGTTGAGCAGCCTAGACAGCAGCTCCCGGCAGAGCCCCCAGCGTAAGTTCATCACTCTTCTCCTGTCGACATGTGTTAGGGGCACGACACCTTGGTGCTGACCTTGTCAGGTACGTAGGAGGAGAGCAGCAGCAGAAGGAGCCACAGAGGGCTACTCCCAACACGCCGCCCCCATCGACCACGCTGCCCCGGGGGCGTCCCCGGCAAGGGCGCCAGGCACCGGGCCCATGCACATGGAGGAGGAGGAGAACTTGGGCGCCGGCGGCTTTGCCTCGACGCCAAATGTTGGCGGGGAGGGGGCTTCCATTTCCCAGCCGGGTACTGGCACAGGTAAGTCGTTCGTCGTTCCTCCCTGCTTCCCCCCCCCCCCCGATTTTTTTGTCCTGGTCCTGGCCTTGCCTCACCCCCTTCTTCGGCGCCCAGATTCTTCCTCGGTGAACCCAGAGGGCGTGGACGCCGTCATTGAGGGCTTCGCCAAGGCCACCGAGGCAGACGCCGAGAGGATCGCCGCCGAGGAGGCCGCCAAAGACGCTGCCGAGGACGCTGCCGAGGGGCCCACCAGGGAGGCCGACAAGGCTGCCGCTGAGGAGGCTGGCAAGGGGCCTGCCGGGGAAGCAGGCGGGACCGTTGTCGAGGAGGAGGAGGAGGCTGGTGACCAGTCTTCCTCCTCTGCTGCTTCCGGCTCCGGCAAGTACCTGAGGGTGGGTGACGATTTGTTTGTCCACCTTCCAGGCGTGTCGAGCACCAGGACACCCGTTGAGGGAGAGGTGTTCAATGACGCGGTGCTTGTCGCTGTCGGGTTTGAAGTCGTCGACGAGCCGATCGTTGGCGGCGATGGCTCACAGGAAGAGCGGCTCCTCCACGCCATGGGCGCCAGCTTCTGGAAGCTCCAGGCGCTCCACCGCGCCCGCCTGGACAAGGCTAAGTCCAGGATGGCGGTGGTGGAGAAGGCGGAGGCGGACCTCCAGAAGCGCGTTGCCGAGGCCCAGGACTGGTCCTGCGAGGCCCACAAGGAGCTCAAGGCGGCCCAAGGTGAGCAGGCCAAGCATGACGTGGAGCTCACCATGAAGCTCGCCGACGTCGAGAAAGCTCAGGAGGCGGCGAAGAACTTGGCCGAGGCCGCCGAAGCCGCTCGGACCCAGCGCGAGGCCGCGCTAAACTCCTAGGAGGAGGACCTCGCTACGCGCAAGGAGAAGCTTGCCGCCATGCTTCGCGGCAAGGATGCAGAGGTGGAGAAGCTTGTCTTGCAGCGAACCAGCAAGCTGGAGCAGAGGCACAAGGAGGCACTCGATGCCCAGGCCCAGGTTCACGCCGGCAAGGTGGAGGAGCTCGAGGCAGAGCGCGACAGGCCGAAGGAGCAGGACACGCTCAACGGTGCCCTGACAGAGGCGCATGGCGCAATCGTCAGCAAGGCTGGGGAGCTCTCCGAGGCCAACAACTCCATCAAAGACCTCAAGCTGGAGCTGGAGGGTCTCGAGAAGGTGCTGTCTAAGGCCACAACCCGAGAGGGGACCCTGGCCAAGGAGCTGGAGGCCGAGAAGCTATTGCAGAAGAATGAAGGCCTCAACTTCACGGACCACGTAGAGGGCGAGAACCGTTGGCTCGATCGCCTCGCCATCGTCGCCAACTAGGCCACCGCGCAGCTTGCCATCATGGGGATGCCGGATGTGAGGTATGTCCCGGAGCAGGGCGTGAGCACCAATTGTAGCCTGACCATGTTCTTCGAGAAGGTCATCCGCACTCTGGAGCGGCTCCACGCCAACCGGGCGGCCTCACTGGCCAACGAGTCCTGGAGGTTTTGCCAGGGTGCCATGACCAAGGTTCTCACCAAGGTGGCGCACTAGTACCCCGACCTCGACTTCAACGCCACGCTGGAGAGCTTGCCGGAGGGAATCGACCTTGCGCCGCTCAGGGAGCGCATCGAGCCCATCATCAGCCGAGTCGGTGGAATTCTGAGGGTGGAGGGCCAGCGCTGGGATTAGGCATCCCATTTTTTTTATCGCCGCTGCAGGTTCACAACCAAGACAATTGCTATCTCTAGTTAGAACCGCAGCAACAATTTGATGTAACATAACTCTGCAACACTTTTTAGTATCATGCATGTTATTTTCCTGTTTGATTTTTCCTTGAATGTACATCCTACGTAACTAGGTAGGCTTGCCGGCGCGTAAACCCAGGGCGGCGTCATGGGGACGGAACCCCATTGGCCTGCCGGGTGTGCTTGCTGCTGGGCAAACCACCTTACCGCCCTTAGCGCGACCGCCCGAACTATCGAGTTTGACTCGAGTCTGAGTCAGGAGCGTTGCCAGGTGCAGAAGGCTACCCCGCCACTCTCGACGCAACAACTTTGAGCTGTTGAGCGGACTCGAAACAGAACAAAGGCGTTGCCAATCGCGGGGGGTCCCCTTGCGTGCAGGTCTCCCATACATAGGCCAGATCTACGAGGATGATAACCTTAAGTGTACGAGGAAATAATCCAAGGCTCTGAATGACTTAGCTTTTCTGTCGCCGAGACGGCGTCATTCCTCAAGCCACCTTCTTCTCAGAAACCAAAAGCGATGAAGAACCGCTAGGCTAACTACCAGACCAGATTCTCACAATTGCGCTCCCCTACCTGGCGCGCCAAAAGATCTCGGTGTGGAACGACACCTATGGGATCACAAGAATCCCTACTACGGTTGTCGAGGCGCAGGGTTGCGAGGAGAGTAGGGCTAGTAGACAGCACAAGGATCGTTTACCTAGGTTCGGGCTACGAGGATGCGTAAAACACTAGTCCTGCTTCGGTGGGTGTATTTCTGAGAGTTCTTGAGCTCTCGAACTAGCTGTGGTCAGTGTGTGGTTCGAAAGGGCCGAATCCTCCCCCCCCTCATCGCCCCGGGCCTCCTTTTATAGGAAAAAGGGGTTGCCACAGTGGCACACAGGAGGTGGAAAGGTCTATAGTGGCACGACGTTATCCCTCGTATTACAGGACAAGGTGCATTTAATGCATCGCTTAGGTGTCCTCTTACTTTATCGGGGACAGGGGTGAGGCCCATCCCGTCCGTCGCCGCTCCTCCTCGCTTCGACACGCGCCTCGGCCAGGGATGCATGTGGTGCCATGTAGGCAGGCAAGCAACTGAGTTGGCGCGGTGGCGGAGCCTTCACGAAGATCTGCATGCCGCCATGCAGGCGCTTGATGAGTTGGCCTAGGAGCTGCATGTTGCCACGCAGGTGCCCGCCCAGCTGGTTGGGCTGGCAGCTGCATGCGAACAGTGGTGGAATCTTGGTTGACGTGGGCTTGGTGGTGGCCTTGTCGGCGTCTTTGGCAAGGGCCTTGCCTGGTGGCCCGGCAAGGGTCTCACCGTGGCGTATTGTCGTCCCCGGCAAGGATATTTCCGGGGGTTTGGTGACCTTCCTTGGCAAGGATCTTGCCGAGAATCGTCGTCTTCTAATCTGATCTTGAATATGTCTTCACAAAGATCTGCATGCCACCACAGGGGTGCCTTCCCGAGCCCTGGCCCCACGCTGATGATGGCACTGGGGGCCGTGGGCTCAAGGGTGGCTCGCTCTGTTGGTGCGGGGCGAGCTGTCCTGGCAAGAGTATTGCCGCTGCCGCTGAGGCCACCCGGCAAGGGTCTTGCCGGGGGGACTTGCTTCGTCCCTCTGCTCTTTGTGGTCTTGGCCTTGGTGTTGCTTTGATTGTCTTGGGATTCGATCTTACCTTGGCTCACCTCCCTCGTTCTGCTTGGTGTGGCCGTGGGCGCGGCTCTGACTGCCCGTGCACAGGAAAAGGGGTACAAAGATGCACCCCTATTTTTGTACACCGACAATATCTTTTTGCAAGAGACTAGTAAGAGGCCTAGAAATTTTTGAAAAGTATTTTATAAATCTCCTATAGAAACTGGCATGACCTAAGAAACTACGAATACCTCTTATATCTTTAGGACATGGCATTTCTCAATTGCATCAACCTTTGCTTGGTCCACTTCAATACCTATTTGAGAAATTTTATGACCCAAGACAATGCCTTCATTAACCATAAAGTGGCACTTCTCCCAATTCAAGACAAGATTTGTTTGTTCACATCTCTGCAAAACTCGCTCAAGATTGCTTAAACAATCATCAAAAAGACTTCCCATAAACGGAGAAGTCATCCATGAAAACCTCAACAATCTTTTCACAAAAGTCAGAGAATATAGCAGTCACACATCTTTGAAAGGTATCAGGTGCATTACATAAACCGAAAGGCATACATCTATAAGCATAAGTTCCAAAGGGACAAGTAAAAGTGGTCTTTCCTTGATCAGGTTGAAAAACATGTATTTGTGAAAAATAGAATATCCATCAAGGAAGCAAATGCGTGTGTGCTTAGATAATCTTTCAAGCATTTGATCAATAAAAGGTAGAGGGTAATGATCTTTTCTAGTGTCTTTGTTTAATTTTCTAAAATCAATTACCATTATATAGCATGTAACAATTCTTTGTGTAATAAGTTCATCCTTATCATTAGGAACAATAGTTATACCTCCTTTCTTAGGGACACAATGAGTAGGACTTACCCATCTACTATCAGCTATAGGATAGATTATACCTGCTTCCAGAAGCTTTAAGATTTCCACTCTTACCACTTCCTTCATCTTCGGATTTAACCGATGTTGGTGATCAACAATGGGTTTAGCATCAAGTTCCAGATTAATTTTGTGCTGACATAGAGTGGGACTAATGCCGTTTAAATCATCAAGAGTATATCCAATAGCATCTTGGTGCTTCGTTAGAACTTTCAATAATCTTTCTTCTTCATGTTCTGAAAGGTTAGCACTAATAATAACATGATATATCTTCTTTTCATCAAGATATGCATATTTCAAAGTGTCTGGCAATTGTTTTAATTCAAACATAAGATCACCTTTAGGAGGAGGAGGACCTCCTAGAGTTTCAATAGGCAAGTTGTGTTTAAGCAGAGGAAAAATTAAACTCATGAGACTCATGACCAAAACTAACACCGATAGTTTGTTTCTCACAATCTATCTTAGCATTAACGGTGTTCAAGAAAGGTCCACCAAAGTCATCTTGTGGGGAACCAAGAACAAGAAAATCAGTAGCGTATTTTATTTTCCCACACAAGACTTCAACATCTCTAACAATCCCAATTGGTGATATAGTCTCTCTATTAGCAAGTTTAATAGTAACATCTATGTCTTCTATCTCTGCGGGTGCTATGTATTTCATAATTTCTTGATATAAGTTGTAATGAATAGCACTCACACTAGCACCTATGTCACATAAACCATGCTAACAGTGATCTCATATTTTAACTGAGATGGCGGCCATGCCAACAATAGGTCTATGTTTATCCTTTTAATCAGGTTTGGTAATTCTAGCAGCTTCTTCACAGAAGTAAATAACATGCCCATCCATATCTTCTTCCAAGATATCTTTAACCATATCAATACTAGGTTCAAATTTAATTTCTTCATCAGGTTTAGGTGTTCTAATATAGCTTTTGTTAACCACAGTTGAAACTTTAGCATGTTCCTTTATCCTAACAGCGAAAGGTTGTGACGCCCCGAGACCGATGCGCCAGGTGTCTCCCAGTTGTTCGCCGTTGTTGCCTTGTCATTCGCTTGCGTGTTGCATCTTGTCATGTCATCATGTGCATTGCATCATCTTGTTTCCAAAACTTGCATCCGTCCCGGTCTCCTTGTTCTCTCCGTTGTCCATTCTGAGTCCAGACACACTCGCACGCGCCCGTGGCACGTCCGAAATATTATTTTATAAGTGGCCGGAAAATGTTCTCGGAATGGGTTGAAAGTTGGTGTGTGGTCTTATTATAGTGTAGATAGACCGCCTGTTAAGTTTCATCGCATTTGGAGTCTGTTTGATGCCCAACTGATAACTATAGCGACATTATAGCCGGTCAAAACGTCGGACGTTTTCGGTCTCCGAAAACTGTTGCTGGGCCGTTTTCTCTTCTCTCCTCTCAGTCCAAGCCCTTCTTCACAGTCACAACCAACCCCTCCTGAGCCCCCCTTGCATCAGTGCATCGACCTCCTCGTGCGCGCGCCCGAAAGCTTCCCCAGACCCGACCCGGGCAGTCGTCACCGTTGGGTCCGGATCATCCCCAAACGTCTACAAAACATCTCCGTTTTATTTTTTGATCTCCCTAGCCTATTTTATTCGCGACCGTCCGATTGCGATCGTAGGGACATGATAGCCTCTACCCTAAATCCCTTTGAAGTATAAATAGTGGGCAACCCTAAAATCTAGGGACATTGTCCCATCCACCAAATCCCTCTCGTCTCCGCCGCCGCCACCCACTCACCATCCCCATCGGGATCCTTCCTGATCCAAAATCCCTTCCTCGTTTTCACATCCACCCAATCCCTCCATCGATCCAACCAGCAGCTCCCCTCGAGCTCCACCTACAGCCCATCCTTCCCTGCTTCGTTCCCGAAGTCGTTGGCACCGAGCTCCCCTTGCCTCGCTCCCCTCTTGTGCCGGAGACCTCTGCTCCCGCGTGTCTCCGACCCTCCCCGAGCCTCCTCGCCGGAGTAGCAGCAGCCGGAAACCACCAGGTAGCCACGCCCTACCTTCTCTTCTTTTACTCTCCCTGCTTCTCTCCCTCTCAACCTCTCTAATCTCTCTCGCCTCTCCCTTCTCTAGGAGGGACCCGACGCCAGGGACGCTCGCGTCCCTAATCTTGTTGCGCCACCGCCTGGAGCTTCCCCGCCAGAGGCCTTCACCTCGTCTGTGTCACCGACGTCCATCCGTGCCTGAACCTCGCGACCTCTCTAAACCCTGCGACCGCTGCATCGTCTCTACTTCGAACACGCCTCTGTTAGCAATCACAAGAGGTCGCCTCCTCTGTTGCCGTCCCCGACCTGCCTCGGTCCACCGGGAATCCATTCCCGTCCTCCTCCGCACCGGATACGGCAAGCACCGACCGGATCGTGCGCCGCCGCAAGCCCCGCTGCCGGTCACCAAGTCCCCTGCGCCTCCTCTACATCGAGCACCGCTCGCCTCCTCTGCTTCGCCCCTGCACGAGCAGGACGGCCCCGCCCTGCTTCGCGTCCCTCCAGATCCGGCGCTGGCCCACCGTCTTCGACCTCCCTCTGCATGCCCGCAAGCTCGCCACCGCCGGCGTCCTCGCCAAGACCTGCGCTGCTCAAGTTCGAGCCGAGCGCAACCCCTCGCCCGTTGACCGCGCCTCTCCACCTCATCGTTCGATCCAGCCAAGGCCCAGCTGCGCCCCTTGTCGGGCCTCCTTCAGAAACCGGCCCATGAGGCCTGGTGAGCCTCCAAAGTTCCTGTAGCTCCAGTTTCGGCCTGCTTCTGTTTTTTTCCTATCAGCGAATTTCCTAATTTTTCCAGGAGTTACTATTTTACAAAAAAGTCCCTAGTCCTCATGCATATAATAACTCACCAACTGTGCATCTTTTGTAAAAACATTATATATGTAAAATGCTTAGAATTTCGTGTATATTAATAATTTGCAACTTTCATGTATGTGTGACATGTTTAAAATGTTGTTTGGTTAAATTTGCTCCTATGCCATGTTAAAATGCTTTAATTCATAACTAATTAACCGTAGCTCCAAATCTATTAAACTTTATATGTAAATGGGGTAGAAAAATGCCTAGTTTAACATGGTGGACTTTTCTTGCATATTTAATAACTCTAAAATTGTGTTTAGGGCAGAACAGTACCAAACCTTAAAATATGCACATGAGAAGTTTCCAGACTTGCTGTTTGTTGTTCCGGCCTCATTTAAACTTGCCTAGATAGGTAGTTTTCATTTGCTTCACCTCTTGCCATGTTAATCAACATTTAATATTGTTGGGTACATAAACGAGATCGAACTAAATAACTTGAATGTGGTGTTCCGTCAATATGCAACTCGTTGCAGATTGAGCTCCACTTAACTTGTAGTTTTTGCTTGTGCACTTTGCCATGCCATGCTTCATTAAACCGGACATGCATCATACTTGGTTGTGCTTCATGCCATGCTTATGTGATGGTTGTTTACTATGTTGTGTGCTTCTTTCTGGTGTTGCTTCTTCGGGTTAGTTCCGATAACGCCGCATTTGTGAGGATCCGTTCGACTATGTTTGTTTGTCTTCTTCATGGACTCGTTCTTCTTCCTTGCGTGATCTCAGGCAAGATGACCATACCCTCGAAATCACTTCTATCTTTGCTTGCTAGTTGCTCGCTCTTTTGCTATGCCTATGCTGCGATACCTACCACTTGCTTATCATGCCTCCCATATTGTTGAACCAAGCCTCTAACCCACCTTGTCCTAGCAAACCGTCGTTTGGCTATGTTACCGCTTTGCTCATCCCCTCTTATAGCGTTGTTAGTTGCAGGTGAAGATTGGAGTTTGTTCCATGTTGGAACATGGTTATTTTTTTGGGATATCACAATACCTCTTATTTCATTAATGCATCTATATACTTGGTAAAGGGCGGAAGGCTCAGCCTTATGCCTGGTGTTTTGTTCCATTCTTGCCGCCCTAGTTTCCGTCATATCGGTGTTATGTTCCTGGATTTTGCGTTCCTTACGCGGTTGGGTTATAATCGGAACCCCTTGACAGTTCGCCTTGAATAAAACTCCTCCAGCAAGGCCCAACCTTGGTTTTACCATTTGCACTAACAACCTATAACCTTCCCTTGGGTTTTCGTGAGCCCGAGGGTCATCTTTATTTTAAACCCCCCCGGGCCAGTGCTCCTCTGAGTGTTGGTCCGAAACGGGCAGCCTGCGGGGCCACCTCGGGGCAACTCGAGGGTTGGTTTTACTCGTAGCTTGACCTATCCGGTGTGCCCTGAGAACAAGATATGTGCAGCTCCTATCGGGATTTGTCGGCGCATCGGGCGGCTTTGCTGGTCTTGTTTTACCTGTCGAAATGTCTTGTAACCGGGATTCCGAGTCTGATCGGGTCTTCCCGCTAGAAGGAATATCCTTCGTTGACCGTGAGAGCTTGTGATGGGCTAAGTTGGGACACCCCTGCAGGGATTGAACTTTCGAAAGCCCTGCCCGCGGTTATGGGCAGATGGGAATTTGTTAATGTCCGGTTGTAGAAAACCTGAAGTTGACCTTAATTAAAATACATCAACCGCGTGTGTAACCGTGATGGTCTCTTCTCGGCGGGGTCCGGGAAGTGAACACGGTGTTGGTGTAATGCTTGACGTAGGTTGTTCTAGGTTCACTTCTTGATCATGGTTGTTCGACCGTGCTTTTGCCTTCTCTTCTCGCTCTCATTTGCGTATGTTAGCCACCATATATGCTAGTCGCTTGCTGCAGCTCCACATCATACCTTTTACCCGTCCTATAAGCTTAAATAGTCTTGATCGCGAGGGTGTGAGATTGCTGAGTCCCCGTGACTCACATATACTTCCAAAACCAGTTTGCAGGTGCCGATGTTACCGAGCAGGTGACGCAACCAAGCTCAAGGAGGAGCTCGATGAAGATCTTGTCCTTTGTGTCGTTTCGTTCCAGTTGATTAGTAGTGGAGCCCAGTTGGGACGATCGGGGATCTGTGTAGCATTTGGGGTATTCTTCTTTTATTTTGGTTCCGTAGTCGGACCTTGATTGTATTTGGATGTTGTAATGCTTTATTCATGTATTGTGTCAAGTGGCGGTTGTAAGCCAACTATGTATCTCTTTCCCTTATGTATTACATGGGTTGTGTGAAGATTACCTCACTTGCGACATTGCTTTCAATGCGGTTATGCCTCTAAGTCGTGCTTCGACACGTGGGAGATATAGCCGCATCGAGGGCATTACAAGTTGGTATCAGAGCCTTCCCCGACCTTAGGAGCCCCCTGCTTGATCGAATAGCTGGCGTTGTTGAGTCTAGAAAAATGTTTTGAGTCATTTAGGATTATATATATTGGAGAGTTTGGAATTATTTTTACTCCTCAGTCCCTTCGTCGCTCTGGTGAGGCATCCTGACGTAGAGTTTTGACTCTTCTCTTCTCAAATTTCACTAAAAAAAATTTAGGATCACGCGGGTATCTTGGAATCGTTCCGATGGTTTTGTGACGAGAACATTGTTCTTGGTTCCTCCTGTCATTTAGGGGTTGTGGCAGTGTCCCGGGGAGTTGAGCTCCGAGGTGTTGTCGTCATAATTTTATCGTTGCAGTTTTGGAATACCTGAGTTTAGTTTCGCCGACAACGAAAATCTCTTTTATGCAGTTGTTGGTGAGATAACCTCGACGCCACCCAGTACTGGGGCGGGAGTTCGGGAGTATTGCCATAACTCGTATAACGGATGCTTTTTGAAGGTTGAGGTAGACGATTTCCGAAGGTTTCTTGGTTATGTGTTGAAGGATGGATACAGCTGGATGTAGGATTTGCTAGCTTTGGGTGAGATATTATGCTTCCCCTGTATCCCCAACACCTGATTGCATAACCGGAAAATTTCGGGAGTTTATAAGTGGGAATTCAAGTAGCTCTTAGGATATCTTTCCGACAGATGTATGATATGAAATTGGGGTTCGACGTCTAGTGGTCCGCCTATCCACGGTTGGTTTTATAGTGGTCTCGTTGTGTCTTAAAGAGTCCTTGGCTATGCCGACTCGGGGACACTTCGTATGTCATGTGCACTGCCTTGTACATGATGGTGCTATACGATCGAGCCCGTGTAGGCCCCACCATGAAAACTTTGGACGAAATCTCTATCATATGTTTGTTCCGGCTTATTCTGTAAGCCAATCCTTATTTTGTTTTCAGTTGTGATATTCGAGTTGCTTCGAAGTCAAAGGTTGATTCCATACCTTTTCCTAAGCGGTGTTCTCATAGTTCTATGTGAATACTAATCCGTCATGATAATCGAGATTTTCATGTCAATCCTTTTTCAACCGGCGTGTTTCTCTTCAAGTGGATCTGATCTTTTTCAACATCCGCAAGATCAACTCAAGTCCTCTCAATGTTGTTTGTTTCATCCGTCTTCAAGTTGTCTTTGTTTTTTCCCGCCCTCCCACCCTTGTTTCTTCAAGAACTAAGATTTATTAACCAAGTATCCATCTTATTGATGCGAAGCCTCTCCATTCTTTTCCGTCAATGTTCTTATCCGGCGATTCTCGGGAAGATACTAATGAAGCTTCAAATTCATCGTTATTCGTTCTTTTTCTTCTCCGGTGGATTTCAATTCAAGCCTTATTGATCATATCATTTTCCTCATTTCAAATACCTTCTCATGCCGGTGCACCTCATAATCACTCCACGCTCGCTATTCTATTGTTTCGGAGTGCTCAAGATATCTCGAAGATTTGTGTTTCCACTCTACATTCGTTCAAGCTCTTTCAAGGATGTTATCTCATTCAAGCCTTTTAAATCAACCGGTGCAATCTCTCTCTTTAAATCATTTCAACGGTGTTTCTCTTGAGTGGGCCCTAACCCACATGTTTTTTTCCAAGATCCTACCTGACTCTTCTTATTTTCCCAAAGCTATCTGCAATTTTTTTCTAAAAGTTTGACATAAGAATGAGTTATCATCAGTCAAATGCCTTCTCCAAGATCCTTCATATTATTTCATCATTGGTTCAACCTTTATAATTTTCATCTCGGAGTATCTCATCAATTATCATGGTGGTGTTTCTCGTCGTCATTCTCGGTTTTTGAAGACCAAAGAAGGGCTCCTCTTAAATTCTTACCCGTTCTTCCAAAGATTCATGGTTCAAGCTTGATGCCATCGTCTCATATTTATTTCCGATTGGGAGAATTCTTTTCACCCATCCGGAGCAATTCAGGAGTCTTTTCAGTTTGATTCTCCGGAGCCCATCATCTCAGAATTTATTCATGCTCAGCTTTCAGCTATCACTCTCCAAATCTGACCGGTGCTTCGCTCAAGTATTCTCCAATCAGTTCTTGATCTCTTCGTTCTCTTGTATCTAAACTCTCTCATGTATTTTTGTTCATTTGCTAATTCTTACCGGTGATTCATCCCTTTACTTCGTTCATTTCCAATTCTTACGGTGGTTCGTTCAAGATGTCTCTTCCTTCGTTATCATATCAATTCATTCGTTCTTTCCAATCCCGACCGGTGATTCGTGGAAGACTTTCTCAAGTTGGCGCTATATCTAGCTTAATCCTTTTTCAATGAGATTAAGTAGTATGCCAAATCCGTTTGCTCGTCATCAATTTAGTTGGTGAAGGATACGCATAACGTAATTCTTATTACTATTTCATCCAAGTGATCTAATTTCTTCTTTCTGGAATGGTTCGTCATATCACATTCTTGGTTTTCAATTGTTTCATCTTTTCTTTGCCCAGAGTTCCAAGCTCTCATCATCACGAAGATCTATCTAAATCATTGAAAGGTTTCACCTTGTGTTTTTAACTTCTCTTTCCTTTCGTTTGATCATTCCTCATTACCGGAGTTCTTCATGGAGGTTCTACATGATGGTTCAGCAAGGTTTTAATTTCTTCCTGGAGTGTTCATCGAGATTCTTTCCAGTGGAGTTCAAGCATTCTTCATCTTGCAATTCGGAGTCCAATTGTTTCTCCCTTATCTTTTGAGCTGGTGTTATGTCATTCTTGAAATTTTGAGCTCGTGCTTCATGATTCACATGTTATCAAGAATGAGATATTTTAAATCCACCAATCTCTTCGTTGGAGTTATCTTGTGTCATGTTTCACCTAAAGCCTTCCCTAAGGATTGTTGCTAGTTATGGTGCTTATAAATGACCCAAGTTCTCCATTTATCCTTCCGGTGAAATAAGTTTCTCGTCTCTTTGTTCTTATCAATCCAATCTTGTTTTCGTTAGTGGCAGAATTTCACCTTAAGTTTTGAGATGTTTTCATAAGCCCACAAGCAGCCTTTTGTTTTTGTTGTTGGTTTTCCAACAACTCCGTTCGACACTTCTCCAAAAGATGCTTTTCAAGCTCATTCGAGGTAGAAGATATTGTTTTATCCTTCGTTCATTCCATTCCTTTCTCTCATTTCTTCCGGAGGCATTGTGATGCTGCTCTCTTCGACCCATCATCTTGTTTTGTCAAGATCATGTTCAATTCCTTCCATTTACAATCGGAGTGCTGTCCAAATTATATCATTCTTATTCCTTCTCTATCTTGTTTTAACCGGAGTGGTTCCAATATCTATCTTGGCTTTTAACCTCAAAGTTTCTCGTAATGTTCCTTGTTCCTCTTTTCTAATGGAATGCTTTCAACTTCGTTCATCTCTTTTGCATTCTTTCTTTCAATTTGTTCAACATCTCAAGGTTCTTTGGTTTCACTCATTTGTCAAAGAAGCAACTTAGTTTTACCTCTAATCTTCCTCTTCCTTTTCCCTCCGGCGCCATCCTAGATCTCGGGACGAGATCCTCTTGTAGTGGTGGAGTGTTGTGACGCCCCGAGACCGATGCGCCAGGTATCTCCTAGTTGTTCGCCGTCGTTGCCTTGTCATTCGCTTGCGTGTTGCATCTCGTCATGTCATCATGTGCATTGCATCATCTTGTTTCCAAAACTTGCATCTGTCCCGGTCTCCTTGTTCTCTCCGTTGTCCATTCTGAGTCCAGACACACTCGCACGCGCCCGTGGCACGTCCGAAATATTATTTTATAAGTGGTAGGAAAATGTTCTCGGAATGGGTTGAAAGTTGGTGTGTGGTCTTATTATAGTGTAGATAGACCGCCTGTCAAGTTTCATCGCATTTGGAGTCCGTTTGATGCCCCAACGGATAACTATAGCAGCATTATAGCCGGTCAAAACACGGACGTTTTCGGTCTCCGAAAACTGTTGCCGGGCCGTTTTCTCTTCTCTCCTCTCAGTCCAAGCCCGTCTTCACAGTCACAACCAACCCCTCCTGAGCCCCCCCTTGCATCAGTGCATCGAACTCCTCGTGCGCACGCCCGAAAGCTTCCCCAGACCCGACCTGGGCAGTCGTCACCGTTGGGTCCGTATCATCGCCAAACATCTACAAAACATCTCCGTTTATTTTTTGATCTCCCTAGCCTATTTTATTCGCGACCGTCCGATTGCGATCGTAGGGACGTGATAGCATCTACCCTAAATCCCTTTGAAATATAAATAGTGGGCAACCCTAAAATCTAGGGACATTGTACCATCCACCAAATCCCTCTCGTCTCCGCCACCGCCACCCACTCACCATCCCCATCGGGATCCTCCCTGATCCAAAATCCCTTCCTCGTTTTCAGATCCACCCAATACCTCCATCGATCCAACCAGCAGCTCCCCTCGAGCTCCACCTACAGCCCATCCTTCCCTGCTTCGTTCCCGAAGTCGTTGGCACCGAGCTCCCCTTGCCTCGCTCGCCTCTTGTGCCGGAGACCTCTGCCCCCGCGCGTCTCCGACCCTCCCCGAGCCTCCTCGCCGGAGTAGCAGCTGCCGGCAACCACCAGGTCGCCACGCCCTAACTTCTCTTCTTTTACTCCCCCTGCTTCTCTCCCTCTCAACCTCTCTAATCTCTCTCACCTCTCCCTTCTCTAGGAGGGACCCGACGCCAGGGACGGTCGCGTCCCTAATCATGTTCCGCCACCGCCTGGAGCTTCCCCGCCAGAGGCCTTCACCTTGTCTACGTCGCCGGCGTCCATCCGTGCCTGAACCTCGCGACCTCTCTGAACCCTGCGACCGCTGCATCGTCTCTACTTCAAACACGCCTCTGTTAGCAATCACAAGAGGTCGCCTCCTCTGTTGCTATCCCCGACCTGCCTCGGTCCACCGGGAATCCATTCGCGTCCTCCTCCGCACCGGATACGGCAAGCACCGGCCGGATCATGCGCCGCCGCAAGCCCCGCTGCCGGTCACCAAGTCCCCTGCGCCTCCTCTGCATCGAGCACCGCTCGCCTCCTCTGCTTCGCCCCTGCACGAGCAGGACGGCCCCGCCCTGCTTCGCGTCCGTCCAGCTCCGGTGCTGGCCCACCGTCTTCGACCTCCCTTTGCATGCCCGCAAGCTCGCCACCGCCGGCGTCCTCGCCAAGACCTGTGCTGCTCAAGTTCGAGCCGAGCGCAACCGCTCGCCCGTTGACCGCGCCTCTCCACCTCATCGTTCGATCCAGCCAAGGCCGAGCTGCGCCCCTTATCGGGCCTCCTTCATCAACTGGCCCATGAGGCCTGGTGAGCCTCCAAAGTTCCTGTAGCTCCAGTTTCAGCCTGCTTCTGTTTTTTCCTATCAGCGAATTTCCTAATTTTTCCAGGAGTTACTATTTTACAGAAAAGTCCCTAGTCCTCATGCATATAATAAACTCACCAACCGTGCATCTTTTGTAAAAAACATTATATATGTAAAATGCTTAGAATTTCATGTAGATTAATAATTTGCAACTTTCATGTATGTGTGACATGTTTAAAATGCTGTTTGGTTAAATTTGCTCCTATGCCATGTTAAAATGCTTTAATTCATAACTAATTAACCGTAGCTCCAAATCTATTAAACTTTATATGTAAATGGGGTAGAAAAATGCCTAGTTTAACATGGTGGACTTTTCTTGCATATTTAATAACTCTAAAATTGTGTTTAGGGCAGAACAGTACCAAACCTTAAAATATGCACATGAGAAGTTTCCAGACTTGTTGTTTGTTGTTCCGGCCTCATTTAAACTTGCCTAGATAGGTAGTTTTCATTTGCTTCACCTCTTGCCATGTTAATCAACATTTAATATTGTTGGGTACATAAATGAGATCGAACTAAATAACTTGAATGTGGTGTTCCGTCAATATGCAACTGGTTGCATATTGAGCTCCACTTAACTTGTAGTTTTTGCTTGTGCACTTTGCCATGCCATGCTTCATTAAACCGGACATGCATCATACTTGGTTGTGCTTCATGCCATGCTTATGTGATGGTTGTTTACTATGTTGTGTGCTTCTTTCCGGTTTTGCTTCTTCGGGTTAGTTCCGATAACGTCACGTTTGTGAGGATTCGTTCGACTACGTTTGTTTGTCTTCTTCATGGACTCGTTCTTCTTCCTTGCGGGATCTCAGGCAAGATGACCATACCCTCGAAATCACTTCTATCTTTGCTTTCTAGTTGCTCGCTCTTTTGCTATGCCTATGCTGCGATACCTACCACTTTCTTATCATGCCTCCCATATTGTTGAACCAAGCCTCTAACCCACCTTGTCCTAGCAAACCGTTGTTTGGCTATGTTACCGCTTTGCTCAGCCCCTCTTATAGCGTTGTTAGTTGCAGGTGAAGATTGGAGTTTGTTCCATGTTGGAACATGGTTATTTTGTTGGGATATCACAATACCTCTTATTTAATTAATGCATCTATATACTTGGTAAAGGGTGGAAGGCTCGGCCTTATGCCTGGTGTTTTTTTCCACTCTTGCTGCCCTAGTTTCCGTCATATCGGTGTTATGTTCCCGGATTTTGCGTTCCTTACGCGGTTGGGTTATAATGGGAACCCCTTGACAGTTCGCCTTGAATAAAACTCCTCCAGAAAGGCCCAACCTTGGTTTTACCATTTGCACTAACAACCTATAACCT